>NC_090936.1:539709289-540010361 GCF_040938575.1 Ambystoma mexicanum
AGGGGCGGGCATGACACAAATGCATGTCCCATTACCACCATGTATAAGTGGGAACAACCAGTGCATGCACAATAGTTCGTCCACAAAACACGGGTGTATCACCATAGTGTTGTAGGGTCAGTCAGTGGCAAGTACATACATGAACCCAGAGGATGAAAATAGGCAACCCACTACAGGTACCAGAATTCAACACGGTCACTCCACCAAATCAAGTCCTGCTGTGCACTGTCCCACCCAGGCCAATGAGGACATGTCCTTGTGAGAAGCATGCACCGACTGTGTAGAACCCTCCTTCACAGGCAATACCATTGCTGTGCACCTCTCGCACCTTGAAACACTTGTGTATAGGCGCATTATAAATGCCATATCATATCAGATCACCATCTGCCATGCATTTCCACAGTCAATGCAATCATCAAAGTACCCCATGCAGTGCACCATTGCCACTTGGGTCAATGCCCGGTGAACAATTGTGACTGCTCTGACAAGCACAGGTGTGTAAGTCATTTGGATAGGATGGGAGATGGACAACACACCCATGAAGTCCATGGAGTGCTGTTGCCAGCTACTGTGATGCCAAGAAAGTAATGTGTATACTTTGCCACCTGTGCATGCCTGCCCTCATGCTGCATTTATGCATGTCTTTGTATCTCCAGACCGCAGTGTGGGCGTATGGAGTGTGTGCAGACAATGTTGGGGTGGTGGCATGATGATTACCAGACCACAACATGGGGACATGCATGGCTTGTTGGTGGTTAGTGTAGTCCCACCCACAGCAATCCACCCTGGGGAGTATAAAACAGCTCGGCTGACACACATTGGCCATCACAGGGTGCATCACATTGCATGACTCGCATACTTACCATGGTCAGAGATGCATGAAGTATTAGGTAAAACAATAATGTGTGATGCAAACTTCAGTCTTTCCACATTCAGGCCATGGCTCACCTAGTGCCACCCTGCTTCCCCCCATTATTGTCCTGGCTAATGATCCCACTGAGGGATACACAGTCACTGGAGGGTATGACATAAAATCATGCCCATGTGCGAACAAGGTCAACCATCAAGCAGACGTTTGAACTGTTGAAGGCACGTTTCAGATGCCTACACTGGTCAGGGGGTGCACCTATGTAAAGGCCAGAGAAGCTGGTGCAGATAGCTCTGGCCTGTGCAATGTTGCATAATATCTGCATTAGACGATGCATACCCCTGCCCCCAGACCTGGACATGCCACCACCAGAGGGTGGGGATGATGATAATGATGGCGAGGCAGCACCAGCCAAGCACAGGCATGTGCACATGGACACTAGGTGTATTGTCTGACAACAACTCATAGACAACTTCTTCTGAGGCCTTCTCACTGTGCACCACCCGTACTACATTACTGTATTCTATGTACTTACTCAATATAATTCATGCCCATGTATAATGACTGTCTGCTCATTGTTGCAAGTGACGAAATCTATGCATTAAAATGTACTACAATCTACTGATCAAACCCTGTGTCTGCCACCCCCTCGTCAGCTCATCCCCACACAACCACCACCCCAACAACAAAGTATCTAATGTGCAAGTTCACAGTCTCACTCCCTGTGCATGTGCATGGCACAACCCTTGACATGGGCAGGTGTGCTCGTTCGTCTTGGTGAGCAGCGCCTTGGGCTGCTCTGCACCAAGCTCGTAAGAATGTTGGTACTGGAAGGGGGTCTGAGCCCTGAGCCCCCATGCATTCCTGGTTAGCCTGCAGGGATAGTGCCACAGACGCCCCCTCATTGCCCTCACTGGCCCTCTGTGCCAGGAGGACAAGGGCTGATGTACTGCAGCCCAGGGCACGATCACCGCACTGGCCGGTTGTATACTCTCCCATATCAGAATGTCTTCTGTCAGGTGCTGGCATTGAATTTCCACCATCTCATTGTGACGGCCTCCAACAGACGGATGTGTTTGTCTATCTCATGGATGATCAGCATTGGAGGTCGTGGTGGGCTGTGGATGGATGATGGGGGAGGGATAGTTGGAGCGGTCTGGTGAGGCACTCCCTCTGCTGCCTCAGCCTCATCGGAGGTGGTGCTGTGGTAGGCAGGGGGCTGATGGATGATGGGCACTTTATATGGGCACCTAGGGTGTGCCACTGCATGCCCTGTGGTGGAGGCTGTTGGTCTTGGCCTGCTTCCTGGCCCTGTGGTTGAGGCTGTTGTTCCTGTCCTGCTGCCTGTTCCTGTGGTGGAGACTGTTGTCCTTGGCCTGCTGCCTGGGCCTGTGGTGGTGGTTCTTAGTCCGGCCTGCTGCCTGGGTCGGTGGAGCAGGCGTTGCGATGTATGTGGGCCATTTGGCAGACTGACTGGATCTCTCATGGCCTGAGGATGGACCAGTGCTGTAGCCATCAGCGGATGTGCCTTTTAGGGTAAGATGACGAAGCAGTTAGATGACTGTGTGACATCGATGAACTTGCATCGATGTCACACACTTGCACTTGCATTACAATAGTTCAACATTACATGTTCCCTGGCCCTGTTCAACATGTCTGGGGGTGAATTGTGCACTGGCGTGTGCATGTATGTGTAGTGAGTGTCCATTTTGGTTGGACTAATGACACAGTGGCTTGTGTGTGCATTCGAGATGTGCTATTTGTCCAGTCATGCCATTGTGCACATGACCAGTGCTCATGTGCATTGATGCTTGCTGTGTACGATGCTATTGCATTGACCTCAACCCCTGTCATCTATATGTGCATGATGACTTGATGTTGACGTCACAATTACTACTCCTTTCCTTGCACACATTTGTCTGATCTGTTCTGTGCACAATTTGTGTGATGCTTTGCATTCTGGTGTGGATTGTTGTACACACTGCCATCCCATTGTGTCCCAACTACAGCACCTCTAATGCCCTCGATCCCGTCCAGATGCATTATCGAGCTGCATCCCTCTTCCTATGGCATGAGCTTAATGGGGGAGACCGTCCCGCCTCCTGTTACCTTGGACTCGTAGCGGTGGGCTGCCAGTAGGTGGCACGCCCACAGCTGCAGGTCATCCTGTCTCTTGCGGCAGTCTTTCGGGGTTTGGGGGACGTGTCCGACCACTGCCACTTTACACTTGACCTCCTCCCATATGGCTGACTTGTGGCGTTGGCTGGTGCGGAGGTTGTCCTGGCCAAACATGGTCTCAGCATTTGCCACAACGTGGTCCGTGAACGCAGTCTGTTCTGCCTCAGAGAAGCGAGACTTCCGGAGCCTGACTTCAGGCAGCTTGGATTTTGATCCTCCAGACATTTTGGCAGTGTTACAGTGAATGGCTGCCAACAGGAAATGCCTGATTTTAAATGGATTGAGTTTTCCAAAATGTCCACCGGTCAACTTCCAGTTCCTACGTTGACACTGTTTCCGGTGCCAGCGTTACTGTTAGCGGTGTTTCCGCTAACGGTAGCAATACTGCTGGTGTTTCTGTATAAATGGGGATGGAACTGCTTTTACTGGCATGTTTTCACACAGTAGCACTGGCATTCCTCACTTTAGTCGGGGTTACTGTCATGCCGGTACCAGTGTTTCCATAATTACGGGGATCCTTGCACCCGCAGAGTCGGAATATACCAGTGATTCTGTCAAGTAAATGGTAACAGTACTACCGGATTGACGGAATCACTGGCATCATTCAGGGAAACTTGTAATGAGGGCCAGGTTCTCTTACCATCACAAATACCCTACCTCCAAAGGTTTAGGTATAAACATTAATAATATACTTGCGTGGTCTCTCTGGAATGACTTCTCTAGACCAATTTCAACCAATAGTCTTGAGATCCCTGTCTTCCCCACTTTGATTATACCAGCTTTTCTTCCTCTTGCTATCCTGTAAGACAAAACAACCTAAAAAGTTGTGGATTCTCTCACGAACTGTTATAACTGTCTGATACTAATGTCTACACTCTAATGTTACCCCAGATATAAAGCAAAAAAGTGCTCTGTCTCTCATGAAATTATTGGAAAACTCTGTAAGAATTAAAAACAAAGCAAACGCTGCTAAACCCGCTTTACTTTACTATTCTGGGTTGTAACAGTATGTAAAGATCTACCCTTGACGAGGAAAACAAAGTTTCAGCTTGCCGTGCTGCAAGGTTTCAGTTCCAAAATTTTAAAAAAAGAAAATCTCCAACTCAAACATTTCTTATTAACCAAAGTTTTGTTTCACTATTGGGTTCCTGGCAAAAACCTCCCTTCTCCAGGTATTTGGTTCTCAATAATAATTTATATATTGTTATGTTTCTAGCTCAAAAGAGCTTTAACATAACACTCACACGATTACAGTTTCAGATACAATTGATTTCACATAATTGAATAAACAATAGATAGATAAATACAATTATCAGATTAAGACACTAATACATATCTAGTACAGACCATGGTAATACATTCATTCTGTCTCCTAAATTACATAACTTCGTACATTTCTTAATTTCATTTCATTAGCTTCTACGGATATGGATTCAAATGTAACACAACTGCCCACTTAGTCGCATTAATAGCTAATGCATAAGCAAGGTCTATCACAGAATCTAGTAGACTGTGCAAATGCAATTTACAGTTAGACAGCAACAGGCATCACAAATGGTGATTGGGGCGCAGGGTGTTGTTCCCAACTTTACCCAACCTTGGGATGGCCTTCCAGATGTTAAACGAGGCTATGTGCATAGTCTTGTGCCCAGAATTCAAACAATTAATCCAGAAAGAATCAGTTGTTATGTTAAATCGGGCACAAAAGGGCTAAGCAGCTGTATATATAGTGGTCCGTGCTTCCTACATTCTGTCAGACTGTGTTGTGGTGGTCTCCAGTTTACCCATAACTCCACATGAACTACAGATTCACTTTTATTTTGGGATGCCCAGTTCTGGGCCAATGGTAGTTAATGGGGGCAGTTTGCCGATTCGCAGCAGGAGGACAAAACTGCGCAGCTCAGAAGGGGAAAATTTGATGTAACCTTGGGTAGTCATAACACTGTGTGCCAATGAGTAAATGACAGGACGGTAACTGCTTAACGTGGTAAGATAGATATAATTGGCACACCAGTCCCATTGAGCTACCTTGACACTTGATTTCTTGGTCATACTGTTTGTCTTCCCAATACGGGCTCCACCCAATAGCGTCCAAGCTTGCAAGGCTCAGTGATGCCATAGAGTCAGAAGTCTTAGCAGGTGGTAGTTGTCCCGGCAGTGTGAGGAGGGGCCCGATTGGTGATTTACAAGCTTATAAGAATAATAGGTTTCTTCTTTTCGGTGCCATTGATGACAAGGACATAAGGCCCAGCTCTAGGTGGATGATTTCGACCTGTATTTAAGGGCCTAGTCCAAGCATTTTCCTCCAAAATGTGCCCTCTAAAACATTAAGCCAAGAAAGGTCCTTCGTGCTAATAGCATCGAGTCCATATAAAACAGGGGTACAAAAGCATTGTTTATACAAGGTCATTATCCCATGGAAGCTAAAGCCTGATGCCACCTTCACACATCTATGTAACATGTTCAGCTTTATCATAGCCTTCCTTTTCCTAGCCTCCAACAATTCGACATAATCAGTCTTGGTGGTGAATTCAACACCCAAGTATTCAAAACTATGGACTTGCTGTGTGACATTCCCATCAATAACCAGTGTAGGGACCGTAGCTCTAGTTGTGGGAAAAGAACATGACCTTGGTTTTTTCATACTTCAATAGTAAGTCAGGACAGTTAGATTGCCGGAACAGTGCTTCAATGGATCTTTTGAGGCCGGCAAAGGTATGGCCGAACAGGATCAAATCGTCTGCATATGATAGTTGACCCTGCTCCCCAATATCCTTGGTGGACAGTTGTGCACCTTCTCAAGCATGCATGGAAATTCAGCTAGGTATATATTAAATAGGGGGTCCAGTCGGCACCCCTGTTTTACACCAATGTTCGTGTGGATAGGTGCTGTTTGTTAAGACGGATTTCTGAACTCTGTCCTGGTGGCGCAGAAGTTCAGAAGGCCAACCTAATTACTTGGAACAGGGTAACCTCTGGACAAGCCAGACCAATCAAGGTAGCGATCGCGGCGGTCAAGACTAGGTCTCAAGAGGGGTGAGGGTGACTGAAAGCCCGCAGTGAGCACACAAAGCAAGAGCGCTTACAAACTACTCCAAACAGTTGTTATATCAAAAATAGATACACATTTATTTTAAGGCCTTTAAAATAATGACCGTAGCGAGAAAATCACAATATCACAATATTAAACCAACACATACCATATCAACACAATATATATACAAATACGATAGTCTTAAGCATTATAAGCACGAAATGTGTAGTCCACCTGCCAGGGAAGGAAAACAGGCAGTGCGATAACGCTTTAGACTCAGTTCGCCTTCAGAGGCACCTAACTAGATGGAAGTCCGAGCCCTGCGAAGAGTGGAGCCTTGTGCTCAAAGTACCTGCCACGCCGGTGCCAACGGCCAAAAGGGGAAGCTCTTCGTAGGAAGTCAGGCAGTTCGGGTTAGTGCACAGCAGAAGGAGAACAGGTTCCGCAACTCAAGCGCAGCCTCCACAGCGGGCAGAAGCAGAGCGCGAGTACGGCAAAAAGGGTGCTGTTTTTACACAGCAGGGAAAAGCAATGGGATACTGCAGGAGGGCCACCAGATCCTAGATATACTACTCACCGGTCCCCGAAGCAAGCAGACCCAGGCTTCTCCACGTTAGTTTCAGCAGCTGGCAGGTTCAGAAGAGCAGGGAACGCCTCGTAGTCGTGTAGAGCAAAAAGACGTCCCAATCGACGAAACCGGCACAGTTTGTTGCCCCAGCAGGACAACGGAGCGGCCGTGTGTATTCAAGCCAAATGTACACTCCTCCCTTCAGACTTGGGAACGCCAAGTGTACGAAGCGTGGGAGAGTGACAAGGACTCGAAATACAACACAACCTGGCGGCGGTTACAGAGCAGGACTCCCTTGTAAGCTGGTCAGTCAACTGGATGGCCCAGAGACACTTCCGAAGGCTTACTTGGCAGGAGATGATGAAGTCGCCGGGAATAGCTGTTCCTGCTATTCCAAAGGTCGAAGCACCAGTACAGGCCTTCTGGTTCGATCCAAGGAGGAAAGGGCTTCACAGGACGACAGCAGTGCAAAGGAGGATTCCTTCAGCGGGTCACCAGCGATTCCTCGGTCCAGCCTCTTGGTTGCAGGATACTTGGCTCCTGTATTCCTTCGTTCGTGAGAACTCAGGAGATCGACATGGTAGTGGTGTTTCCAGCCCCCTCTTATCCACGGTTCCCTTCGCGCCAAAACGGAGGGGAGCCAATGGGAGATCCGCTCATCAACACACCTACCATACGTGGACCAATCACGGACCACAGTGGTCCCAGGCATTCACACCACCCTAGACTCTCTAGCACCCAGGATGTGTATTGGGACCAGACATCCCAGCCCACACCCTGGAGGCACACAAACGACATGTAGAAGCCCGCGAAAGCAACCACGTTTCGCGGGAAAGTACATGCCCAAATAAGGAAGGCCCCGGGTCGCCCGACCTGGGGAAGGTGAAGGGAGCAAGACGGTCAGTGGACAGGACAAAGGAGCCTCGTGGTCTGGCCATTTTGGGAGCCAGGCCACCATTTTGGGTTCAGTGCGAAAAACGTGCTCAGAACGCCAAAAGGAGCTCAAAATAAACAAAACGATTGCTGCCACCATTCCAGTCCCTGAATGACTTGCACCGATCAAAATACCATCCTAAAAGAGTATCTAGGGCCTGTAGAAGGCTAGAGACCCAAGAGAGCTGTAACTTAGCTTACAGTGCCCTCTTGTGTCATGTTGCACTAAAGCCGCAACATGATAAAAGAAACTACGGGAAACAGCGTTCCCCGGTACTGACTGTCTTAAGGGCATGTCAGTTTCCCCGTAAGAAAGGAGCGAAAGCCCAGAGGAGTGCGGCAAAAGGCTGCACTTCTCTGGCAAAGTCAAGAACAAGGTGAAAAACAACAGCAAAAAGTTTAGGGGTTGCCACATGGAAGGAAAATTACCTACAATTACGAAATCTTTCCTAACACTGTTACCATGCCCCTACTGTCAAGCCTCACCGGTAGCAAAGTTTTTTCTTGTAGGCTTATAGTCGCCAACAATAGGCCCCGCGGGCAGCCCAAATGATTCATTTTATGCCATAACGTACTCCTATTTACTGTATCGAAGGTTGCCCTGAGGTCTATCATTGCAACATTTAAACCAGGCTGCCCCTTTGTCTTGGCCCTCCTGGTCAAGTAGTCAAGGAGCCACAGACAATGTGATGTTCCCGAGCCTGCTCTAAATCCTATTTGGAAGTTGGTCAATAGGCCTACTGTTGCCACCCAATGGGATATTCATTTTGGTTCTCAATGTCTCAGCAGTGCCAGGGGAATGCATCTTCCCCGGGTCTTCCGTCTGATTGGCTTCATGATGCACAGTCTTCAGGGAAACCACAATGTGGTATTGCTTCCTTCTTCTGAGGTCTCTTGGCTTCACAGTTCACAAGGGCTGGGGAGAATGCCTCCCTTCCCCCAGGCCCTTCTTGGACGTTAGTATGCAGTTCACACTGCCAGCTGGAATGCATCCCTTCCCCTGGCTTCTTTGCCACTTTTGGCTCCCACAATTCACAGTTCAAGATTACCAGGCAGAATGTCTCTTTTCCCTGGCTTGCTTTGCACTTCAAAAGTTCACACTTCACATGAGATTCCAGTTTTATGAGTATGAATCCCATACCCGTGTATTCCTCCTGTCTTTGTGCAGTAATCCTGGTTCACTATCCTGCCAGGTATGGTAACCTTGAAGATGACTTGGGTTACTCTTAATAAAAGGGTGTGGGTCCATGACCAAAGTTTGAATGCTTGAAAGGGTACCTGAAGGGAGATTTCTAGTGTTTTCCGTCACGGGCTCTCCTGTGTCCTTTCGGGTCTCTCATGGCCTCTGCTGCTTTTTGGAGTGCTGCAGTGGTTCCAGCCAAATGCACGTTCCAGCTGCTTCTTCTGTCTGGACACCTGCTTCTCCATGGCTTCAGTCGGTCTCTCCACAGTGGACCAGATGGGGACCGCTGCGCCTGCAGGGCAGTGTCGCGAGCTCCAACTTCTCCTGTTCTCTGTTCAGTTCTGCTTCCCATCTCGCAGTTCCTCCAGGTAGGGCTTTTCTTTCCTTTCTGGTTTCCCTCTTCAGTTTTGAATCAATCCAGTTTCGAAAGAAACTTGACTGTTCATTCTCGTTCTCGTAAGTGGTCTCTATGCTTCTGCACTTCTTCCCAGTACTGATCTCGAGGTCTTCCACGGAGCCAATTGGTCTCTTCCACGTCTCAGTTCTTAAGGGATACATGTCCCTAGAGGACTTCACACTATTCCTTGTCACAGTACTTCCTATATTAGTGGTATGACAAAAACATAGGAACACTAGGGAAAGTGTTGGCAGAAGGGGGTAGGAAGGTGTTGGGGTTAGGTGGCCTGTGGGTATACCATGTTCTCCCCAGGTCATCACTATTCTTCATAGGGGGCTTCCCTCCCCATGAGATCCACCCGCTGAGTAATGCCCCCAGAGGGACTATCCGGTAGCGGCCTAATGGGAAGGGGATTCCCCTAGGGGAGAAGTGATGCCATCCGGGGATTCGTCACAGCTGTGACCTAATACTAACACACACACTGCATGAACTATGATTAATGTGTTGAAATTCTCTCTAGTAAGGATGTATCTTTGTTTTCATCATTAATATTTGTAGTAAAAATATAAAACATCACAACTTGTTGTAGGTAATTTAAATCTGAGGAGCGCATGCATTGGGACTATCACAAATCTTTAACTCATTGAAGGTGATTGTCCCAACTCAACCGCTAGCTCGACTCTATGGGAGCAGCTTATTTGCTGTGTCTTGACCCTGGAATTGATCCAGCAGAAGCATGGTCTTGACTCATTGGAATCCATTGATACAAACCCCCTTGAGTGCCAGCTCTACCTATTGGGAGTCATCTCCTCGAATAGTCTCCATGCCAATTCACCATTTGGAAATTGTGACTCTGCAGTCTTCACACTGGCTCAACTGCAGAAAAGTCAAGAGAAGAAACGGATCACAATCTGTTCCTGAGTGTGCTCACTCATCACTCTCCCTCCGGAGTTGTTTATGAATCTTGATGTTTTATTGTTCCAATAAATAAAGTTGAACTCGTCTTGAATTGTGGTTAATCCATATAAGATTTAATTGTTCCAATTATTCCATTATTGCTGTGTGCCTGACTCATCAGTGCCCAATTTAGTTTAGCCAATGCATTTCGGACCTAAGTCCATTGTCGGGGCTTTCAGGCACTATTCACCAATTATCAAAATTCAGTCCCTTACAGTTTTAATTTTATATAGTTCCATAAACCAAGGGTCAGAAGTTATATAATGTTCACCAATATAAGAAAAAACATGTAAATTAAGCAAAATCCAAATCAAGAAATATAAAGAAATCAATATCATTTTCACATAAGTCGTCCACCATCATAGTTTGTAGTAAAGATCCAATCACGGTGCTAGAAAAACAGAAAATAAAGTACATTTAGCCAGGCGTCTCCATACAAACTTAAGTCTATAACGGGTGAAATCTAAAGCTCAGTACCTGTAAAAATGTGTTACCAGACGTGACTCCAATCCCTTTTCTCTATAGCGTCACTGTCCTAGATGGACAAACCAAAACTTGTGTTGGTCATCTAGCTTGTTCAACTCGAACATCAGTGTTTGTGTATATATAGCAAAAGTGTACATCTGCTTACCACATTATCAATTCTTCTCAGTTCTGACTCTGTGAAAATAAGATTGACTAAGTCTTAGCTCCTGTTCATCTGATCAAGGATCTTCAATGACATACCCCCATATCGGCTGCTTACCTTATCACTTCTATTGTGCGAACTAACGCGCTGCTCAAAGGAGCCGGCGTTCGTATCGTACAGGTTTAAATAAAACTTTCCATATTCACGCATGAGCTTTACTTATTTGATTTATTTTTTTAATTTTTGTGAATTACTTATTGTAAATTTTAGCGGCGTGTGTGGATGTGTCGTCAGGGTCAAACCAATGTTTAGCGAATTGTGCCTGGGATGCTAAATAATATAATTCAAAGTCTGGGGCTGCGATGCCACCGCTCGCAAACGTTTCCACCATCTTGGCCCATTAAATCCTCGCTGTCTTCCCGCCCCAAGTTTCACTGTTCCGTGCATGACACCTTGAACCAGTCCTGGGTTTTTTCACGTTGCATGCTGGGACTTGGTGTTTTGTTTTTCTCCAATGTACGTATGATCCTACAAGTCCCAGCATGCGATGGGGCAAAACAGATCTGACTCAAGGTGTCACACCTTGAACTGGGAAACTTGGCGGCTATGTAGAAATGGTTTATCTAATATGTATACATGGGGGTAAAAGGCCCATGTTATATGCACATTTTCTCGGAGCCAGATTGATTCTCCTGACTGATCCCCTTTTCATGCTATTAATTCCACAAAGTGTTCCTGCCTATGTGGTGTGCTGCATTGGGGCTCTCCGGGTCACAGTGGTTGTAGTTTTACGATTAGGGAATCTTCACAAATAATGGGCTCCAGGCTGCTTTGATTAATCACTGGCTCTTCTGACGAGGCTGGCCCCGCTGAGTGACTGTGGTGATATTTCTTCTGTGAGGTTGAAGGGGACAGAGCGAAGGTCAAGCCGTCCAGTTCTGATGGACGGGAACTAATGTCAGGCATTTTTCTTGCAGCATGTAAAGGGACAGAGCATGTCTTGACGACCCATGTTTAGAGCACAAAGGGCGAGTGGGCGTTACCCGGTGTCATGCCGTCTTGAAGGAGGTCATGCTACTGGTTAAGGTACCTTGTCTGGAGTCAGGAGGGTTGGGAAAGGGAAACTCGTCAAATCAAACTTGTTCGACTAGTGCTATAGTGGCACTGCAGCGCAGGCGAGACTGGGGGTGCTGATCATTCCTGTGCTCTGTAAAGAGCATGTTTTTCTCATGGCTAATTTGGATATCAGCCAACATTAACTCGGAGGCACAAATAGAAGTGATTTTCCAAAGATCACAAGGTCCTTATTCGAGTTGGGCTCATCTTTAGTACTTTGTATTTTTTTTGTATACACTACCTACTCCTGGTCCTTTTTTTTTAAAAGGAACCCTCCCGGATCCTCGTGTTTTGTTGGTGGTCTCTGTGACGTGCAGGCTCCCGTCCAGTAGGATCAGAACTTTCTCTTTTCTTGTGTACATGAGCAGTTTGGCTTCTGGCAGCAGGTCTCTTCTCTGTGGTGATCTGGAGCTTGCCCCGAGTTGAGAAGCTTGTCTGCTTTGCTGGCGTTCCTGAGGCAGGACCTGGGGGCGTGGGCACAGGATTTCCCCAGAAATTGAGGCGGAAGGAAGATGAGGCATGGCCCAGAGGGCAGTTAATGGGTCTTTTAATTGACTCAAAGGTGAGATTGACGTAGAGCTGGTGCGTCTTCTGGGCAGCGCCCGCATGGAGGTGACCCGAGATCTTTTTCTCATAGGAGGAGCGCGGCGGAGCTCTGCTACATCAGACTGGAAAAGGTTACATTTAATCTGGTACATCGAAGAACACCCCTGTTTCGATTTTGGGGAAGGGCCAATGTGTCTTTATAAATTCGCTGGGGACTTTAGTAGGGGGCAATGAGGGGCGAGAAAAGAGGGGGGGGTGCAAATTCAAAGAAGTAGCTGGAAAGAAAAAGATTTGAAGAAACCTACACCATGCACAGACGTACCAAGTTTGTTTGTTATGGATCAGAAAATAAGTACTTGCAGTTGCTTCTATGGGTCAGTTGTGTTTTTCTTCTAAACAAGGTACTTGGCAGGAGCAGGTTCAAGCAAATTACAAAGATTTTGGAAGCCATATATATTTTTGGTGATTTTCATCTTGCTGCCTGGGCCTACGCTCCAACCACAGGGTGACTGAGCGAGTTAAGCCCTCACCTGGAGTCTGGAACAGCTGCAGATGTGTGTCCGAGCCAGGAAATCAGGCTCTGATCTTCACCCATCTTGTGTCAGTGGATTGCATCTTTTTTAAAGTCTTGAAATAATTGGTATTAGAACACTTCGAAGTGGTTCCATGTGATAATGTCCCCACAAAAATGTCGCCATACAAGATTGGTGCTTTTTTTTGCCGCGACATTATCATATGGAATCTGCGGTGGAAGCACCCCTGCAGCCCCTGCTCCCATTTACCCCATATATTGTCCCCATAAATAATGTCGCCTATGCCGTTTCCCGGCGACTATATGTTTGGCGACAATATTACCCAATACCTTCTTAGTTTGCGGAATTCGGTGCTAAGAGTTTATATAAAGCTTGTTACCGGACTGTCTGCCTCATTGTATACAGCTTGGGGATCTGAGCCAGGAGGTTGTAGGTGTAACACCCGGCTAACATTCAGCAAGGGACTAGGATGCTTGGGTTGTGGATTCCTGTCAGTTGTATTTATATTTTGTGTCTTCAGCCCGACGAGATCTGGAAAAGCCTGTATTCAAGCTACCATTTGGAATCTTACCATGTTTCTTCTAACAGAAAGCGGGTTTTTGCAAATGTGACCTTTCTTCTCTCCTCACTGAGTGGGATCATGTGTTGCTCCTTAGGCAAAGTGGACTCTAGCTTGGGCCTTGTTTCCCATTCTAGCATCTGGAATTAGTTTGGTGGGGGAGGTGTTGGAGAATGAACATTTTGAAGAAGCAGAAGCAGTCTATATGAATGATTTTGTCTAGTGGTTCCTGGTCTTCAGGCATGGCCTCTGGAGCTGGCAGTCCAATGCTCAGAGTGCGCTCAGCCCGATACGGCAGAATAGACGCCTCATTCCTACAGGCTGGCAGAAGGTTGTGATGTCTTTCTGACTGGGCAGGTAGGTTGGAAAAAGGTTGACTTGGGGCTTTCCCGTGATTACTGAACAGGATATCTTTTATAAAGCTTGGAGGAGCTAGTGCACTCTCTGGAATGTCTTGGCAGTCTGTGCCAGTTAGTTTGGGCAAAGATCTGCATTTTGTCGGTTGTTTTTGCTCTTTATTACCTGGTCCCACTTTTGGGAAGTAGGTGCAGGGACACCCTGTCATTGGTGCTGGACAGAAGAGGTGAGGGTTCATGGGTGCTGTTTCTGCTCCTTGCATGCATTCCCCTCGCCTCACTGAGGATGCAGGGTGGGAGTTGGCGGAGGGGGGGAGAGGTCATTTCTACCTGAACTCCACTACAGACAGGAGCTGCCCCACAGCATCGGCCACCTGCATCAGCAGTAGGGACAACAGTCGCTGCATCAAACGGTGAAGGAGCCCACTTTTCACTGTCCTTTGCAGTTGGTGTGTACAATGCATAACGTTGCTGCCCTTGGTTTCTTGTGCACTGATTATTGCTGCTCTTCAGTGCAGCGTCGAGGCTTGCTGAAGATCACTTCGGAGGCCCAACCTGCCTGGGGCCCATGTCAAGAACGGTATTGCTCTTTGAACTGATGATTGAATCCCTGACCCTGGGGTTTAGCAAGGTTGGGTTCTAGGTCTGTAGGTTTCTCAATGGGTATTTTAATCCCTGATAACATTTACAATGCCCATTTGGTGGGGCTGTTGCCTCTGATGGTGGCCAGAGACCAAGAGCACTCGTCAATCACATTGGCAATGGACGTTTTGAGTTTGTTAGTGTGTGTGAGGAAATGACTACTGCTCTGCAGGATTAAGAGGATGAGTAGTGGCTAAACAACAAATTCTGCCGTTACACTACGACAAACCAACAATGATAAAAACCATAAAGGTGAAATGGGCTAAGTCAATAGATACACCTCCTTTGCCTTTTGTGGTTATGCTCTCAGATGACTGGCAATCCTCCTTATGAGGGGTGTTAATGTGATAAAAGTAGCAACACAAACAACATTTGTACAAGACTCCAAAATAAAAGCATGGCCAATCTAAGTCCCATAAAATATATATTTAGTTATATTAAAAATGCCAATATGTATTATAACACACTATTAAAAACGTGTAAAAACCCACACCCATGGAAAGAACACAGAAAATGTAGCTGTAGCAAGCACTCTTGGTACTGTAGCGTGGCTGAAAGCAAGAAATTGCAACAATGTAATTCATCAAAGGATTCCTCTTTGAGAAAAGTGTGCAAAATAATTGCTTATCAGTCATTTTGGTCCCAAAATTGGACTGGGCGGCGCTCGGGCCTCTCAAAAGCACCTTAGTATATTCTTGGTTGTTTGACGATTGTATACGAATTGTTCGTATTAAAACTGTTCGAATGACAATTGACCTTTTCACAATTGACCGAATTGTGAAGGTCAATTGTAACATATATGCGGGGGGAAAAGCCCCCGCAACCCCCACCCAACCCAAACCCGCCCAATATATATATATATATATATATATATAATTACGGTCAATTGTGACCCTTTAAATTCGGTCAATTGTTCATTCGAACAATTGTAAACAATCAATTTGGGTAATACCTGTTTGACAGCATCAAATTGGGTTTCTCAGTGCTGTCGTTCGGGTTGATCTGGGTTTGAATGCGGCAAATCTGGTTCAATGTAAAGCTCCATGCAATTTGATGCAGCATCATAACGATGCAGTTAAGTGTCCCCCAAGTTAGGTTCAGTCAAGCAGGTTCGATGGAAAGAGTACTAGTGGGGTCCAGTTGTTGGGTGAAACAAGGCTTTATGCAATAGAGTTGAGACTCGGTTGGTTTGATGCGAAGATCCTGGAGGTTGAAGGTGCCGTTTGGAGACGCTGCAGTTTGAAGGCTTCCACATGGCTGAGCTACTTGTCGCAGCAGGAAGGGTGCGAGGTGGCAAACTGATTCAATGTAGCAATACAGCACTTCATGTTTGAGTAGAGTACCAAAGGTAGCACCGCACCTTCTGATGGTTCGAAGGCATTTGAGGACAATCTACTCTGGTTCAATGACTATTCTGAAGAGGGAGACATGAATGTGGCCCTTGGTGCACCTATCCCACCCTCATTTCGACAGCAGAGAAATGAAATGTGTACCTCGTTCCTGGCCCCATGCTCCCCATCATTAATGTACTGCAGATGTGAGAAATGCTATTCACTCCGACAGCCATTCAGACCCTATCCTGATGACGTCCCTGAAGAAATAAGTTTGCGGTCAATGGAGCAGGTGGACTGACTGTGACCATGCAAAAGCTGAGGACGTTGCAACTGAGACTATGACATGGATGCGTTAGACATGAAGCATGTATGCATCCCTGCATGAAGCTACGCAGACACTTAGATTCGGTTGCTTGCAGCCAAAAAGAACATGCTTAGAACTTACAGGTCGGGAACACCTTTGCTAAGCAAAAACTGCAAGTTGCACAAGAATATATGTAAACTGCTTGCTGAACGCAACTAACATGAGCGGCCATGTAAATAGAGATGGAAGCCACTGCTGCATTGAAATGAATGGAAGGTGCTGAAAGGGCTTGAGAATACAGAGACCTTGCATGCTGATTTTTCTGGGACGCGCAGATCAGTGCAGCCAGGTGCATATTCTTACCAAGGACACTGAAGCAGAGAAACTTTGACATTAGTAGAAGAGATAGGACACCTGTATGTGTAAAAGCTGAAAATCCTCATAAATGCAGGCAGGAAAATCAAGTTTGCGTGACTTGAACTTGAAAGACAAAGCCTATTCATTCGAGCCAGGTGGGGTCCACTGTTCCCATCCAACCGAAGGCAAGATGATACAAAAGTAATACTGGGTTCAGAGCCTAATGTTCTGACTCGAGGTCAAGGGGATCGGTGATGGTAACTTGTCCGGTACATAGAGCACCTTTTTGAGCTGTTCTAACCACCTTGAATAGTTGCACATGGCCTGGAATCTTCCAAACTGCCAAGACTGACAATATCCTTTCTAACCAATCCTTACTCACTTTCCATACAGGCTCACACTTTGTTGCATGGCCCAATGACAAGTCACTAACCTGACAAACCTGTGGTTGCAACCTTTTAGTAGGTGGTCCTAGGAAGAGCCACCAGATATGGTTTAACCAATAAGGGTAGTAACCCCATATGTAGCCATTCAATTTCACCTTAGGGTCTTTGCAATGTATCATTATTTTGTCACGTCCCCATGCCTTAAAACGCCTGGACAGGCCTGGAATCGAGGACAAAGTATTGGAGAATGCTGTGTTGTCCATAACTTGATCCCCGTTACGAAATCTTTCAATAAACAGTACAATCTGTCACATTATTGGACATCCGTTTTTGAGCGTGTGAGATTTCCTTGGCCCAGTTCAACTTGCTTTGACTTCTGGTGCTGTGAATCAGTATTAAGGGACTCTTAGACCAGAGTAGTCCTTTTCCTCCTCACTCCCAGCCCAGGGAGACTAGCTGGCACCTGCAGCAGTCCTTCACCTCCAGTGAGGCACCCAAGGACCCGTGTAGCTGGCAGAGTGTACAGTTCTTGGTCCAGCAGCAGTCGCCCTAATGTTCTCTGGTGATGGTTAAGTGGCAGAGTTCATCTCTGCCTTGAAACACCCACTTTCACCTTACAACTGGAAGACTTTGAAAGGATGGCTTCCCCAAAAACGGTCCAAACAAATTAGATGCTACTGTCCTGCACTGTCTGGGATGTGGAGCCTCCATTTTAGCTTTCCTGATCTTGGCATATGGTAAAGGAATGTCAGATATGTGGTCTTCATTCTGAAGACTGGGTGTTATTAATGTATGATTTTCTTTATTTTTAATTGCCATTGTGGACCATTCACACAACCGTACTGACAAGATTGGTGTGGCTGGCATAGTGTGCCAGTTCCTACTACTTGATTGTCAGGGCAGGATTTCTGACCTTGGTGATAAGTACATTGTCAGTAGCAGTGATTCACGTTCTGGATGTGAAATCCATGAAGGAAGGGGAGATTCCTGTCTTTTATAGAGGTCACTGGGAATTGGATAATAGGAAGTTTGGTCCATGTAGGTCCAATCTCTAGCAAGGTGACCAGTGGATGTTGCATTTTTGCATCATAGACCGTGATCTGCTTTGCAGGAAGTGGAAGAGATGGGAAGAAAAACTAAGCTCAGAGAAAACCAAAATGGAGGAACCCCTCCAGTCCCTTGTTCTGACTCTTGACTGTGTCACAGCATCTGCTGAACACGGTACCTGTGACCTTCAAAACTGTTCTGTGCAACTGAAGAGCACGAGCTACTGATCAGGAGACTGATGCAGCAGGGCACAGATATTTACTATGCATTTGGCTTGAGCCTTCTGAAAGGGGATCTGCTTAATAGACCACCCTTTCTGAGATAGATTACCTACATCATTTTATTAATAAAAACCAAAAAGCCAGGGCTTCTTCACCCTTACCAGATGACTTACTGTTATGGCTATTGTTGCTGGTTTTTAGAGTTGACCCGTTTCCAGGCAGGAAGGGACCGTTTTCATTGTAGCTTTGTACAGAAGAACCTTCACATTATGGCTCTAGTGAGCTGCTATTGCATTGTTCAAGGAATTGCATCCATCACCTGTTGGTATGACTAAATACAGCTCTGCAGAGTAAACACATTGTTGCTTGTACTGACTGTAAAGCAAGAGTCTAGCGGGTGAGGTAGTCGGACTTGTTTCTGAGGTGTTAAGTCACGTGAGCTCTCCTATTTGTGCCACCCGCTTCTGCCCCCATCGCCATATATCTGAAGACATGTATTGCATCATTTTGGTAACGGTGGTGCTGCTGCTAGTGTCAGGGGACTAGCTTCCCTCTCCAGTGGGAGCACTTGGTTCTTGGTTTAGCTTATACTCTCCTTCTCTTTGAATGTTTGGTACAGTCCTGCACTGTCTGGGACGTGGACCCACCATTTTAGCTTTCCTGATCTTGGCATATCGTGAAGGAATGTCAGATATGTGGTCTTCATTCTGAAGACTGGGGGTTATTAATGTATGATTTTCTTTATTTTGAATTGCCATTGTGGACCATTCACACACCCACACTGGCATAAGTGTGCCAGTTCCTACTACCTGATTGTAAAGGCAGGGTTTCTGGCCTTAGTGATGACTACATTGTCAGTAGTAGTGATTCACGTTCTGAATATGCGTTGCCAGGCATACAGCTTCTTATGCTCTTGTCCAGAATTTTTCCCCCAAAAAGAAAACAATTTCGATGAGTTTTTTTGGTAAAAAATCATAAAAAACCCATCAAAATGTCGACCATCGATGAAATGACATAGAACCAGAGAATTAGCACATTAGTCTGAGAGCTGTTGGTTGGGTAATCTTTTTCCTGTCTACTTGTCTCTTTCTTAGGGATTAATCCACTGGCCTCTGATACAGGGCTATTACTTGCAACCCAAATTTCATTTGAAAACATTGGCAACCCTAGATCCAGGGCTATTATGTAACCCCGTCCCCACACCATCCTGTAGTACATGGGAGTTTTTGAGGGGCAGTTGCTTACCCTGTGCTCTGCTAGCCCTAACAAATGTTATATGGATGGATTGATTTCTTTAGCTGCATTGCTCCCCAGAGTAGCCACTTCTGCCAGAGGTGGCTAGGAATGTTCTTGGTCTCCTCATTGGGATGCTGTTTGCTGGGAGATTCAGTAACTGTTTGGCCAGGGATCTAGCAGTAGTGACAACCAAGCAGGTTTTCCACATTAGTGAAATTAACTAGCGTGTGGGAGCCCCTCTACTAAGAAGGAACATGGCTCCAATAACCTGCTCCATGAAATGTCTTTCACTCACGAGGGTCTACAACCATGTTTTGCCTCACAGCACCCGTCACAGAGGAGAAATACCAATTTGCTTATCAGTCTGGTCCCAGCCACAAGGGCAGTTCAGCACTGAAGAACGGGTTATTTCAACCATGTTTGGTCTAAGTAGAGAGGTGAACACTCTTGTATGTAACAGTTGGGGTTCCACCCTAAGTAACCCAGGGTAATCCAGATGTGGATCCCTTGCTCACTGTGCCTTAAGACTCAGCTTCTTCTCACTGAGGAGGGCCGGCAAAGCTGAAACGCGTGTCTCGGGTTGATGGCACTCTGGGTTCAGAGGAGAATTGCCTTGCATTTTGGTGCTGGCATGCCCATCTGGGTCGGACCAGACTAATAAGCAAATGGATATTTTTGCCTTTGTGAAGGGTGCAGTGAGCTAAAATATGGTTCTAAGACCCTCCAGAGTGGAAGATATTCCATACAACAGGTTCTTTTGAACCATGTTCATTCTCACGAGAGGGGCTCCCATGCTCTTGTTAAATTTCCACATGTGTGCCTTATTTTGCTTTTTGGCTTGATGTGCTGCAAGGACTCTTTGCTTTGGGGTTTTGATCAATTCAAGAGGGGTTTATTTTCCTTCAAAGTATCACTAGAGGTTTAGCAGGCCAAAATATAGTCTTTCCTATTCCTCCTTTAAAGTTGAGTGCTTTCCTCTGTTGGAATCTGTGGTTGTTGCCTGATCATTTGGATCATCTGCTCTTCTATTGGTTTTTTCTCTGTGCTGGTAGGGGAGAAAGCTCCAGCTCATTGGGTCGAGCGTGGACCTCTGGGCCACATAGTTTGCGGTTTGAGTACCCAGTTGATCTTGTTGACTGTGAATCTTTGTGTGATCTATACAGATTGCCTGGCCAAGTATCCAAGGAATCTTTACTCACATTTATATGTAGGTGCTTTGAGGCCCGTGGGTAGGTGCGGCTCACTGGGGGTGGGGAGGAGGTGTCAGGCTGGGGCCTCTTACATATTTCTTGCTTGTAATCACAGATCAAAGTGGGTGGGAACTAAAGGGTACGACGGTCCCGTTTTTTTGGGGGCCACCCATCATCATTCCCTTACTTTGTGTCTCAGGATACCGTATCCTCCTCCCCTACTGGGGATTCGAAGCTGAGCCCTGCTGATAAGAAACCAGTGTGATATCCCACTTTGCTGTCTTGCAGGTTCTGGATTTTTGTTCATTCCCGTAGGCTGCTTGGGACTGAAACCCATTCCCATGCAGTTAAAAAGTCCAGATATGCACCTGCATACAAAGGTTCACCTGCTTGTTAGCAGGTAAAGGGAGGGGGTCTCTTTCTCTCTTTCCCTCTCTCTGTCGAGGCTGCATGCTGTGGGGGACAATGAAATGCTAATGGGGGTCATTTCAATTCATTAACTGTTTTTTTTCAGTATTGCTACAACTGTTGTAAAATACATGTTGCGGGTGGAATGGAGGAAAGTAAGGACCCAGGTATGGGGTTTTGAAGTCAGGAGGAGAATTACGGTGAGTTTGGGCGGGTGGAGGTTGGGTCAGAAAAGGGGACAGGGTAACATCTTTATACTACTTTTTGTTGTTTGTTTACACTTCGACCACTGCTTGTAATTGGTAGTGAGCTGGCTGTGTTGAGATGTTTACTTCACAGGGAAGGATTTGATCCTCTAAAGAATTGGGTATTTGTTTGCCTCTTGCAGCAATTTAACATTGTGCTGAGGTCTCCGTTTTGTTTCTGCAGATTGATGTTTGCATCTCTTTGGTGTTCCTCCATGAAGGAAGGATTGGGAGGAAGAAGTGATGTGTAGGTAATACCTTCATCTCCACTACTCCAGGCCCACTGCTCCTCCCATTTTTGGGGGACCTTCCCTCCCGGGTGCATGGATCATCAATCCATACTGCCGTGGTGGTGCGCTGGACAGGTGGAACCCCAAAACAAGGGACCATTTTAAAATGGGTTGGATTAGGAGGTGAAATTAAAATTTCAAGGGGGAAAAAAGGGAAATTCATAAGCAGGGTGTTATGGTGTGTCGAGATTAAGGCATCCTCCAGTAAGTGAGAAATGGTACTAGGATTGCATGCTAACATTACCCATTCCACTCGGGAGATGTTAGTCCAGTTCTAGTTTTTAATTTTGCATTCCGGGATTTATAGTCCTCGATTTCCCCACACTACAAGTCCCAGAATGCAAAATTAAAACCAGGACTGGACTAGTTGCCCGAATGAATGGATAATGCTGGCATGCACGCTGCTAGGAAGGGTGGTGATTCACGTACCCAAGCCATTCATTTGAAGAGATGGCTCTTTTTAGAGGGGGTGAGGAGTTGCTACATTACCGCTGTCCCAGGGAGCGGATTAACACACTTATGCGGGGCTTCGGGATCCTGCTTTGCACCCTGAGCCCTGTAGCGCTGATCTGCTCCTGTAATCCCAGGGCCTGATGGATGTGCGCCCCGTCTCATAGCCGGATGAAGCCGTGTGCAGGGATTAGGGCCTGCCTAACAGGATCTAACGGCTGGAGCGTGAATTCTGGGAAACAGCTGGAAGGGGACAGGAAGGGGCGGGGGGGGGGGGCTGGAGCTGCAGAAGAAAAATGGAGGCCACCCACTAATTCAAGGAACAAAGTGGTTCGTGCAGCTGTGATCTCTGCTTTGAAAAACTCTGCAATTTTTCTTTTTTCTTTGGTCGTGATGACTTCTAGTCATCTCTCGCCGTCAGTGACTGGAGAGGGCGGATGTTTGTTTATTGTGCGTTTGTTAGGCGCCTATACAACCCAATGGTGTTTTCAGGCGCCACAAGGCAGGAAGGGAAAAGGGGAGTAATAAACCACAGTAAAAACAGTAAGTAATCAAACAATAACGGTCCTAGGGCTTGTGGCATTCAGACGAGCTAGTGCTGGGGAGATGGAAGGGGGGGATGGAGGAGGGAAAAGATTAGGGTAAGTGCTTGAGTGGACCCAGGAGGGTAAGTGTCAAGGGGTACCATGGAGGGTTCTGGGGGCGAGTTCCAGGGGCAGTGGGAGGTGTTCCACTGGCAAGTGCAGGGGTGGGTGTCCAACGAAGGGACACCTCAGTCTGGGTGGGGTCCAGAGGGAAGTGCGAAGGGTGCTGGTGCAGACTGGGCAGAGGGCCTGGTAACCTGTGAGACTCGTGAGGACCAGGCTGCCAGTCTCGGCGGCAGTGGGGTGATTAGCAGGGTAGAGTGGGATGGAAGGAAGTAGAGAAAAGAGTTTTGAGCATTTTCCAGGAACTTAAGGATGTCTGGCTCAAGTCTGAGTGGGGGGGAGGGGCGGGGGGACTGTTCCAGAGAGAGATGCCAGCCAAGGAGAGAGACCTGCCCCCCACTGTTTGCTTGGGGAAGCGTTTGATCGGCAGAGATTTTGAGCTAGAAAAGCAGAGGGTTCGAGCAGGGAGGTATTTGGGGAGAGAGAGTTGGAAATAGCAGGGTCCCAGAAAGCAGTGTGGATTATGCTGAGGGTCTTGAATTTGATCCTTGCGGCCACCAAAAGCCAGTGGAGAGCTTTTAGGGCTGGAGAGATGCGGTACCTGCGCTTAAGGGCAAGGATACGTCTCGGAACCCTATTCTGGATTGGTTGAAGGTGGCGGAGGGAGGAAAGTGGCAGATTGAGGAAGAGACTGTTGCAGTAGTCCAGCCAGGAGAGGACCAGAGCTCTGGAGTCATTGGGCTTCTGGGGGAAGGTTGGGAAAGGAAGAATGCATCTAAGGAGATGAAGCTGAAAGTGGGCCTTCTTGACAAGGTCCAAGATGTGAGGTGTGAAAGAGAGAGAGGAGTTGAAGATGACTCAGATTTTTGGCCTCAATGGATGGTGAGGGCAGAGGGCCCAAGGAGAGCGGCCAGAGGGCAGGAGGGAAACGGGGTGCAGGTGTCCCAATAAAAAGGATCTCATTCTTACTGGCATTGAGACAGAGGTCACTGGCAGCACACCATGCTTGAATAGCAGCCAGACAATCGCGAATGGGGGAGGGGGACGAAGAGGTGGTAGTTGAGGGAAGTTTGAAGGAAAGATGAGTGTCATCAGCATAGCACTGGAAGCAAGAAGAGCGGGAGTTGAAAATAGGGGGGGGGAGAGGGCCAAGGTAGAACTTGAAAAGCCACAACAGTATAGAGCCCTGGGGAATGCTGCAGGTGGGAAGCGAGGTGGTGGAGGAGAAAGGGCACAGTTGTAACTGGGAAGGGTGGTTAGTTAGAAAGGAAGTCAGCCAGTCCAGTGCCCGGTCTGTGATGCTGAGGGAGTCACAGAGTCTTGTTATGAGGATGGAATAATTGTGTCAAAGGCAGAGGAAAGATCAATGCGAATGAGAGCAGAAGGAGAGTTGGAGTCATGATTAGTGAGCAAATCTTCACGGGTGTTCAGGAGAACAGTTTCCCTGCCTCTGGTTGCCCTGGACCCAGATTGATGGTCGTGAAGGCAACCAGCAAGTTCAGTATGACGGATCAGTTGGGGGAAGACCAACTTTTCCAAGAGTTTGCCCGGGAAGGGAGTGGTGGAGATGGGGCGGTAGTTAGCCGGCATGAAAGGTCGGCAGATGGCTTTTTTTTACAAGAGGGCCCACAAGGGAGTGCTTGAGGGATAGAGGGAAAGAGCCAGAGGTGACGGAGTGGTTGTAGAGATTGGCAAGAGCAAGGGCGAGAGAGGAGATGCTGTTTGGATGAGACCATCACAGAGCAGACGACTTTAGAGACCTTATCAGGGGCCCTGGGTAAGAAAGAGGAGAGTGCAGAGAGGCAAGAGAGCAGGAGAGGGGGCAGGGGTAAGAATGGTGGAGAGTGCGGATAGGATGTCCAGAGTTTTGTATGTGAAATGGGAGGGTAGAGTGGTGCAGAGGACCTGGGAGGGAGGGAGGGAGGGAGGAAGGGAGAGAGGTAGAGACTACATTAGGGTTGGCTAGTTCCTTGCAGATTTTGTAAAGTTCAGCCATACTGTTAGTGGCTCTAGAGATGTGGGCTTGAATGTGGGCCCTCTTCTTGGAGTGGACAGAAAAGCGATGTTTCCTTTGTAGTTTGTCAGGGGATGAACCCGATGTCTGCCACTTCCGTTCAGCAACTCCGCACTTTCGTTTCAGCTAAGCTAGATCGGGGTCATACCAGCCATTACGCTTGCTGACAGGCTTCAGGCGGATCCTCAAGACTGTGGCAAGGATGTCAAGGTTGTTGGATAATGAGAGGTGAAGGTTATTAAGGACAGAATCGGAGGAATAGTCAGGAGTGTGGATGGGAGGGGAGATGAAAGTGGAAGCAAAAGCAGCAGCTGACACTCGATTCATCGGATGAATGACGGAGAAGGAGGTGGCAGTGTGGGAGGCAGCTCGGATAGAGGGCTGGAGGGCCCCAGGAGGAAGAGAGAGTGGTCAGAACAGGAGAGTGGAGTGGTGAGCGGGTTAGAGATAGGGATGTCTGAGGAGATGTCCAGAGTATGTCTGGCTGAATGGGTCGGACGGAAGGAAGAATGGTAAGCAGGGTCATCATTTAAGGGTTGCCAGAGGTCGCAACTGTGACCTCTGTGGTCTCCCTTGTGACCTCTAACAAAAAGAAACTAAAAACATATCTATTCTTTTTTTGTAATGCAAGCTCCTGAGCTGTGGCCAGGAATACCAAATAATGTGTCTTTCTGGAATGCTATACAATAATTGCTAGACTCATTAAAGGTTTATTTGAGACGCACTTCAGGGGGTGAGTCACTGATTTAGTCTGTTCTTAAATGCCTCAACTCAGCCGTTCATCCTCCTGAGGTCGATATAAAGCACTTAAGCGTAAGTGCTATATAATACATTTTTATCATTTGGCCTTGGACGTCTGCTTGCATTCACAGTAATTTGGTAATATGGGCCTATACACAGTGATCTTAACGATACATATGGCGATCCCTTCTTGTAGTAAATGTACATCACATTATAGTGATACCATAACCATATTTTTTGTAGTGTACAATGCTATGTGATGCTACTTCCTGTTTTGTCAAGGGGTGAAAGGTTGTGTTCCATCGCTTCCCGCAATATAACTTTGGGGTGCGTCAAATAACATCACTTCCTGTGATGTCATCAGGGGGTCAAGGGTTGTGTGATGTCATTTCCGCTACCCCTGGCATTTTGTTGAAATGACGTCCCTGATGGTAAGGGAGAGGGAATCACAGAGGTCATGAGGTCACAGTTTCAGGAGAGTCGAGGTGGATGTTGAAATCGCCAAGGAAGAGGAGTTTAGAGGTACAGTTCAAGAGAGAGGAGGCAAGATCGGTCGATTCAGATAGGAAGAGAGATGGGGAAAGGGGTGCAGTAGATGGTAGCAAGATGGTAGCAAGGGTGAGTGAGGGTGGGAGGGACACCATGCCTGCAAACAAGGTGTTCGAAATAGGAATAGGATTGAGTGGGTTTCATAGAAGCGGGTGGAAAATAAGGGCCACTCAACCTCTCGGCTGATTGGGCCTGGGTTTGGAGAGGAGCGTGTATCCCTGAGGGAGGATAGTATCAAAAGCAGTGACGGAGCTGGCAATGAACCACATCTCGGTAAGGGCAAGAATGTTGATGTCAAAGTCTTCAAGAAGGAGACCGATGTCAGAGGAATGTTTGACAGCAGAGCGAATGTTTAGAGTAGCAAAGTGGAGCTGGTCACCACCTTTGAAGTTTTTCCGAGGGGTCTACATGGGTGTGGTACTCCCATCAGAGGTGTAAAGAGGTTAGGGGTTAAGAGGAAATGGGGAGAGAGTTGAGACCAAATGGGGAGTCCATAGGTTAGGGGTGGGGACAGTAAAGAGGATATCGGTAATAGTGTGCCTGAAAGTAGCATTGATGAAGGTGTCGGCGATAGGTAGGCCTGGATTAGAGGTCAGGAGAGCTTTCTTGAACTTTTTTCTTCCAGACTTCGTGAGATTGGATAGGTGATAGAGTAGCAGTTGGAATAGATGTGGGGGGTTGAGAGTGCCATGTGAGTGATGGGAGAGGGAGGAGGGAGACAGACAGGGGAGCTGCACAATGCATGAATAAACTCACCAGGCAGCCTATCAGCCAGCAGGCACAGATGGAGGGGTGATTTTGAACCAGGGGTATTCAAGGTAGCAGGCTATTGGGTATCCGGACTGGGTGAGCTGGAATGCACAGGTTTGGAGGCACATCTAGGTTCAACTTTCCAAGAAAGCACTAAAATGCACAGGTTTAGAAGCACATCAAAATGTGACTTTCCAATGAGGCACTAAAATGCAGCATAACACAGAAGTGCAAAGTGGGTTGCATCTAGATGCAATTTCCCTAAAGCATTCTAGCAATCTAGCAATGCAAAGCCAGGTCACAGCAGCTAGATTCAAATTTCCTGCAACTGTGAAAAATGAAACCATTTTAGGCAATATGCATCGAATCACTGCAGCTAGGTTTAAGTATCTCACATGGGACCAAAGGCAATGTAAAACTAGAAATAGAACTACAAAAGATGACGGGCTGATGTAGGTTGTGATAAGTTGCAGGACATCCACAAAGTAAAGAGTGCCAGGTACATAAGATTGGCAGTCAAGATAGAGTAGGCTGGGGAAAGAGTTCAGGAAAGCGCTTGTGTGATGTAGGATTCACTTAGTGATAGAAAGCATTGTCAGAAAATGCACACATCTGGAGGAATGAGGAATCACAGCCATGAAGGACAGAGCGTGATGTTTGTGAGCAAGTGCTGCTGTGGGAGGGCAGGGCGCAGTGAAGAAGGTGCACCCACACTCCGGGGAGAGTCAGCATTGTCCATAAGGAGGAATACAGGGGGAGCCACTTACCGGGCAAACTGAGGCTTGAGCAGGATGTGGAGATGCAGCGAGGTGGGGCTCCCTCCAGGGCCAGACAGGGGCCTTAGTGTGGGCCTTTGAGGGGGCCGTCTCCCTTGATTGACAATGTGGGTGGTGTGTGGGCCAATCAACGTCCGTAAAAGGTGGGCTCAGTAGGAGGCAGTGAATGTAGGTTATAGTGCGGCAGACATCTTAAAATAAACGGCAGCTGAAGAATAAAGTATCTGAAATCGCACACAGCCCCCTGGTCCTACCTTTGGAAGCCCTCGCTGGAATCAGGAGGAAGGCAGAAGTACTATTAGCCCCGCAGCGCAAACGGGCCAGAAGAGACTCTGTTCTGTCAATCCTGTTTGGGTTAGGATTTAGGAGTGTGCAGACCCACACTGCCCTGTAGGGTGCAGGAAATGGCTGCTCCCACTCTGAAGTATTTGTTTTCTACTTTCTTCAGGTGTGTTTGTGGTGCTGCAGCCTTATATTTTATTTTCTGCATGGAAGGGTTACGATTTTTATTTTTTTTACAGGATCTGCAAATCACGAGTAAACTGTAAAAGCCATTGTTGTGAATATTCCTCCATTAAAAGCTAAAAGATTGTACGCCATTCAAACTGTCTCCTTGCCCCCGACTGTACATGTCATTGTTTTTTCTTGCATGATGCGGAATACTGACCGTTATCCCAAATGTTCATTGCTCACGTTATAATGTTAACCTCCTAAATGATCCCCTACATGCAAGGTGGTGGCCACCAGCAACGTTCCCCTCGAACCTTGTTATCTATGCACCAAACAGCTTCTAAAAGAGGCAGTTTCCTTTTTGGCCCGAGGGTGTTTGTATTCAGTTTATTACTCATTCTCATAAAAATAAAACAAGCCACAGGCCGTGGCCCTGGCTGGTTGCCCTGGGCCCTGACCTCTAATCTTTCCCTGGTCGTTTTACTACGCACAGCCTGTATTAAGGGACTTTTTTGTCCGTGTGGTGTCCGGTTTGTGAGGGTGGGCGGGGGCGGGGAGCTCTCATGATCTATAAATATAGCTGCCGTGGCATTTCTTCCTTATTGTTCGCGTTCCCAAAGCGACTCACCCCATCAATGGCGGGTCTGTGCGGGGCCCTGGACACCCAGTGTGTCACGACGAGGCCTCTCGGAGTACACACCAGATGTGACCGCGTAATTGGTGCGCTCACCCTCCCTGTCCCGGGGCTGTAAATCTTCAGCTTTTGTCTCTGCGTAGACTTCACTTAACGTTTCCGCTACTTTCACTATCAAATGACAATCGCCGCCACTGAGGCTGTGTAAAAACCCCTGTGCGCTTCTGCTTGTAAAGCAAGTGTACACAAACGCATTCCAACTCTAGTGCCCAGTGGGACCTGCGAGCCGTGGAAGAATACCGCACATTGCGACCACCCGAGTTAATGCAGTCACTGGCTGGTTGAGCCAAAGCACCTGATGTGATACCACCGCCCCAACTGCAACTCTAATAGCCAAGACTAATACATACATATTCTGATCCCCTAAATTCAAAACACTCGCAGCATCCTGCTGTCTCCCTGCCGCCGCCGCCGCCGCCGCCGCCCTTACATCTTGAACATTCTGACTCATGGGCGCATGCGTTGGGCCTCTGGGCCGGTGGTGGATGATTGATTGGCAGTTGCCTTTTCATTGGCCTTCCACCAGCATAGGTTTATTTGACTGTCTTTGGGGCATGGCGAGTTTTGAACGAACCCCTCTTTAAGCCGCTTCTCATTCCCTGCAGGTGAGCAGGGCCACTTTAAAGTCTTTGGTGGGTCTTCTCACTGTCTCAGGCGGTGTGCTTCATCCTCTATTGGTTGTTCAATCTTCATGTCAGGCTATTGGATAATATTACTGGCCACGGTGTGCAGACTCGTGAACAGTATGCTCATGCTACATGTGTGGCACTGGTATTACCCAAATTGTTCGTTTACAATTGTTCGAATGAACAATTGACCGAATTTAAAGGGTCACAATTGACCATATATATATATATATATATATATATAATGGGGTTTTGGGTGGGGGTTGCGGGGGGTTTCCCCCGCATATGTTACAATTGACCTTCACAATTTGGCCAATCGTGAAAAGGTCAATTGTCATTCGAACAGTTGTAATACGAACAATTCGTATACAACCGTGGCACTATGTACACGTGTACTCCTGCGCTTTTTGCGTTTTTAAATGGCAATGGGGCAGAAACCTCGCTATGCTCATGTCAAGTTTTCCGTTTTGGGGTTTGTGGCCTTGTCCTTAGTGAGCCTTTGCATTGTGTTGGTGGTGATGGAGTTGAGACACCATTCACTTTTGCCATTTACTTGAGGAGAACCATCTCCGGTTCGGAAGCACCTCAAGACATTCCTCTTTGCTTCTGCTTTCTCTCTTCCTCTCCCCTGCTGAACTCCTGACTGAAACTGAAACTGCACCAGTCACCTGGCTACCCTCTGTATGCCTACAGCCTCCTACCAGCACTTGACTCCTGATGTCTGCACTTACCCTTGCACCTGCCACCAACTGGCCGCACTTATGTATTTTTTATTTTTTTTATTTTTTATTTAATGTTTTATGGTTATAATGTTCTTAACCTTTAACATAAGATGATACAAAACATCCTTCTAAAAGAAAGAAAAAAAGCAAGGCTCCATCTTAGTCCGTCTAAATTTGTGCCCCCTCTTGATGGCCTAATGGAGGGAACATAATAGACTGGGTAGGAAGACCATAGAGATGAGTTTCAGTTAATTTGGGTTGATCGGTTAATTGACCTTTGTAATTGTATTGTTTTTATTTATTTTACTGTTTATCCTATGTACTGCACTGCCCCGCCCCTTTCCCCTCGCACTTCCCATTCCCCCTCCCCTGCACTTGCGCAATCTCAATGTCGCCTGGCCTAGTAAGATCGTTGTCTCTGTCTTCCCTCTGTGCCCCCTCCCTTGCCTCGTTGCTCCTTGAAACACTTGTGTATAGGCACGTTATAAATCGCATATCATAACACTGTTGGTAATGGAGAGATTTGCCAGTATCAGAGGGGTACTGATGAAAGCCACGATAAGGTTCTTTATTAACGTGTTTGGCTGTACAGCCTTAAGCACATGAAACCGATTTTTGACATCCATCTCGATGAGCTATACATTTGGATAAAGAAAGCGGGGGATACCGTCCAGAATTCCGCATCGAGGATGTAGGAATCTGAGGTCATGTAAGGCACGAAAGCAGTAATGAGGTCCAGTAAGGCAGGAATATGGGGATTCGGGGGGGAATGTGCTAAGAGGATGCACCCAGGGGTTTACAAGTAAGCATGCAGTGGTGGTGGGATGGATAAGGCGCGGGGGGGGGTAATCAACCGAGGGGTGCAGCTCCAGTGGAGGAGAAGCTGAGGACTGATGGGCAAGCTGTTCAACTGCATCTCTAGCCCTGCACACTGAACTTCAGAATCCCCTCCTTAGAGGCCAGAAGCAGGTTTACTGCCTCCAACGTAAAATGCTTAGAGAGATGAGTGCTGTACTCCCTAGGTATTTCAGGCAAATGCCTGTAGCCTTGTGTGCTCACACTACCTAACTCCCCCGCCAGCCAAAGACCCCAACTGAAAACCTTGCGATTCCCCATCACGCCTGGCCTCTACCCAACACTTGCCATAGCACCAACTTCTGTATCCCATCTATCCTAACAGGGATTGCTTGCTATTGCAGAAATGAGAATGCGGGACCAAGGTGTGACCCTCAAACCGGCTGTGTCATGCTCCACAATCACCTCAGCAAGAACCCAAAGACTCCCCTCCCCCCCACCCCCCCCTCACCTCTGCTAGCAAGAATGCACACATGTCGTGTAGAAGTGTGTGTTTGTTTCCAAGGACCTTTGTAGCTTTGATTTAACTGGAGGCTCTCCAACCCCCAATCTAAGATGCCCCACGACCATATGCTTGGAGAACTGGGGTTGGTTGGTGAATGCCTGCTGCTCTCCTCTCTCAGGTCCCCTTCCTTCCCCTACCTGTAATTGCCTACTAATCTTACTCAGCAGAACTGTTCTTTCCTTCTCTCCATCCCATCTGCCCACTCTGCTTTCTTCCCTCCACCCCTCCAACCCCCGTTTCCCCATTATTCAGTCTTCCCCCAAATGACTCTGGCTGCTCCTCTCTCCTCCACACCACCCACAACAACCTCTCTTTCGCCACTGGGGTTTTCCCCTCTGCTCTCAAGCACTCTCTTGTGCACCCTCTGCTCAAAAAACCATCTGCCTACCTGTCCATTCTGGCAAACTATCACCCAATCTCCATCACACCTTTCCTGTGAGAACTCCTGGAGAAGCTGGCTATCACTCAACTTACCCTGCATACTAAATCTGTTGGTTGACTCCATGACCATCAGTCTGGCTTGAGAGCAACCAGAGGCACAGAAACTGCTCTTCTGAAAACCTGTGAAGACTTGCTCTCAAATCTTGACTCCAAATCTCCCTCTGTCCTCATTCTTCTCGACCTCTCTTCTGCTTTTGATATGGTAAACCACAACATCCCGATCACCCGTCTCTGTGATACCCTGGGCATCACAGATCGGGCCCTGAATCGGCTGGTCAACTTTCTCTCTGACCGGCCCTGCCAGGTGGAACTCTGGCCCTTTCTCTCCTCTACCGCTCTCTCTAATTGTGGTGTCCCCCAGGGATCTAACCTTTCCCCCTGGTTCTTCAATATCTATATGGCCCCCTTGGTCCACAGGATCTCTACCTTTACATCAGTTTTATGTGGATGACACGTAGCTCTCTTTCAAGCTACCCTCGGCCTCCTCCTCCTCACTCATCCCTGACAGTCAATCCGGACTTCACGCTTGTTGTGCTGCTAACGATCTCTGCCTGAATGCCAGTAAGACAGAGATCCTACTCATTGGGACCCCTGCACCCGCTTTCCCACTTTCTCTGGCCTGCCTTCCTTGGCCCTGCGCCCTCACCTACCAATGAGGCAAAAAATCTTGGGGTCATCTTCGACTCCACTCTCTCTTCTCACATCTCAGACATCTCCAAAGGTCCCACTACCAACTGTACCTTCTCAGAGGTATTCTACCTTTTCTCACTTTCTCCCAGAGGCTCACCACCTCGAGAGCCCTGGTTCGCTGTAGGCTGGACTATTGCAACAGCCTCTTTCCCAATCTTCCTACTTTTACTCTCCATCGTCTACAACTCATCCAGAACAGAACCATGAGACTTATCCTTGGCCTCAAGCCCAGGGACCGCATCTCTCCGGTCCTGAAATCCCCCCACTAGCTCCCCGTGGCTGCAAGGATCAAGTTCAAGATCCTCTGCATAATCCACAAGGCTTTCTGGGCCCGGAGCCCCCACTATCTACAACGCTCTCTTCCTAAATACTTTCCCTCTAGAGTCCTCCACTCGTCGTCCAACTCTCTGCGGGTGAGCAGCTTTCACAAACAGAGATTTGGGGGTAGATCATTATCCTCTGCAGGTGCTTCCCTCTGGAACAGCCTCCCTGCCTCTCTACATCTTGAGCCGTCGCACCGTAAGTTCCAGAAACTCCTCAAGACCTTCCTTTTCTATTCCTCCATCTCTCTCCCTCTCACTTGCTAACCTCCTTTCTTTTCCCTCCACCCTCCTTCTCCTCCCCAACTCTGTTCAGTTTTTGCTGACTGGTTGCCTGGCTCACATCCAGAGCCTAGAGGTCCCATGCTCCCTGCCAGTCTTTTGCACTTCCGAGCCGCTGCCCTTTGTTCAACATTACTGCACTTTCAGCTTATGCTCCATGAGTGAGGGAACCTCTCGGCACTTAACCCAGGGCCCTGGTGGACTGGACCCATTTTTGTTCCCCCACCCCCTGTCCCTGCACCTCCGTCCATATGTATGCATGACCTAAATGTACTGGGACCAGTTTAGTTCGACTGTCCTGTCCCCCACTGTTTTTCGGCCCCCCTACCCCCTCCTGAGCTTGGTTGCAACTGTACCACTTCATGCACTTGCACTAGGAGAAATGTCGTCGGGCCTAGTATGCTATTTTATCTGTTTAGATCATTCGGAATCTTCAATGCCTAAGAATGATTCCTGTATTCGCTTGTTCCCTTCCTGCCTTGAAGTGCTTTGAAGCACTTCACCTGTGTATAAGCACTGTATAAATAAGCAAGAAATAAACAACCTCATCCACCATACCCAACCCACTTCATAGACTTTCACTACTACTGCTGCTCTGTTCCTTTTACTGGCCTCACCGGGGTCCCTTAAATGCTCGATTCCATGGCATAAAAACTCCTATTCTTAAAGTCGCTTCTTTTCACATCATCCCAAAACTCTGTGGTTCCCATCACAGAGAACTAGATTATATTAGCTGTGTGATTTTTACCTTTGTGGCTTTTTGTGTGAAAAGTTTTTTAACTGTGTCACTAGATTAAATTAACCCTCCCACAACATCAACACCCGGGCAGCCCTTCAAACCGACGTTGCTTCCTCCTTGCTAACCTTGTTTCTATGAAAAAAGTGTTGTTTTCCTAATGAGCAAACCTCTAAGTGAGGTGGCAGTAGGAGGGAGAGGGAAGGCCAATGAACACCTCTGCATCCAACTCCTTGCTCCTCCTGTTACTAACCTCATCTACGACTTACCGGTTTCCTCCAACCTCGTCTTTGATCCAGTATGATTAAGTCCCACCCACTCCACTTGGCCCTACTCTAACAATTCAGAGCCGTGCGAGGAATTCGACCATCTGCACGGGTACCGTGCGCTTGCCTGGGCTTTTTTGAAATGAAATGAAATGCTGGGAGATCAACCTCCATAAAATGTGTGGGGCTAATCCACACACATTTTCCTATGCTCTCCGCACAACAAACACATAGTCAAGTGTACTCTGGGGGGAGGACAGCCTACAGGCGCAGTCCTCCTGTCATGTTCAGCTGGAATGTGACATCCACATGTACATCAAGGCATCTCAGAAAGGGGAAGGCAACACCTTCCTCCTGCCATGGCCAGCCTTATTAAAATATCAAAGGCTCCATGGATCCGCCCAGTTCATTGTCAGTTCTGCTGGTGGCAGCACATACTGATGAGTTAATTGAAACAGGCCTGCGAGATGCCTGATCGCAGAACTGACAAAATGGAACAGGGGACCAACACCTCTTTGATATCCAATGTGTCAATTTGAAGCTAGCTCCCACCCCTCTGTATGAAGGGGAGTGAATGTCATGTCTGGGACAACTGTTTACAGTAGGCAACCCCTGCAGGGGCAGCCCCTTCAGAGGGAAGAAGTATGTGAATTGATGGAGACAGAGTATGTTCTCGCCACAAACTTCAAGGGAGATCTGCACTTTGATCAGGAGCAACAGAGAGCTTAATTAACCAGAGAGACACTTTGATCCACAACAGACAGGAAGATAGGTGGGACTTAGTACATGTTATCACCCCTTACCTTTACTGTTGCAAAGCACTGTGGTTATGAACTCATGCATAACAGAAGATTGTTGGTGGGAACCGAGGATTGGTTAATTAGGGTAGGCTTAGCCTGGACCAATCTCTGGGGCCCATTTGGCTTTAAAAAAGGGCTGATCCCCTCTTTTGCAGATCATCCGACTACTTCTAAAGGAGTAACAAGAAGGATTCCTATGGACCCTGGTTGAAGGTACAGTCCACCTTACAGCTTCCACCAGTGAAGGAAGTCCAGGATTTTCAGGAGGGAAGCAGGATATCTCCCCTAAACATCTCACGGGGAACAGAGGGAGATATACTGACCTCGGACGACCTGTCCAGCAGCTCCAGAACCGGTACCTAGCCAGCACACAGCGTGCCCTGCTAGGTTCTGCCAGCATGCTTCCTAGGTGGGAAATGCCAGAGTCTCTCTGACCAAAGGACAAGGCCGTTGTCTGCAAACGCTGTTCTCAGCTTTGGGGCCTCCGCCTTAAAGGTCGACACGAGCCCAGTGAAGAAGATGGGAGGAGTGCCATGACAAGCATCAACCAGTGTCCATCTTTTAAGGACCATTTTGAGACAGTCGAGCCCTCGAACTGTGGCCGGCTGCACCACTAACTGTTGACACGCTGCAGTCACTAAAGCCATCTGAGACGCCTCAACCAGCACAGACAACAATTCTTGACCCTGAGCCGGCATGTAGACCAACCTGCATCAGTCCGTCCAGCCTTGCGTGCCAAACTGCCTGTCGCCTGATACCCACAGCTGTCTCCCATCTTGAACTCACTGTGGAGCATCAAGATCATCTCAAGCACAAAGTACGTTGTGTTTCTGTCCCCCTGGTCCTTCTCCGAAGGCCCCTAATGACATTTACGAACCCCTGCTCCCTTGGTGCTGAAACCAAATATCCTTGAACAGTTAAGACTGATTGCTTTACCGTCTATCCTCCTGTCAGTATCCAGAGTGCATCCCTTTCCTTTGTGAAACTGTCTGTCCTCTGTGTTTCTTTCCAGGGTGGGTTGTATTTTGTATTGTGCTAGAACTGGCTAAAGTAGATATTTGTATAAAAGCTTGACTGGACAGTCCCTTTTATCATTGGGTAATAATTGTATTTTCACTGTGTTGCAACTAACCAACGATCCACGACCTTGCAGAGCTGAGCTTGCTGTTCCGTCCAGGTTGCCAAATTGGACAAGGAGGTTTATATGTGACTTGTTTTCAATCTGTTCGGATCCCTTCTGTTGTACTAGAGGTGTGGGGCTGATTGATGGTTTAGACACAGATATTCATCCCTGGACCACTGGTGCCCTGGAAGCCGACCTACAAATATTTCACAACCACTCCCATTTTCCCATCTTTTGCCATTTCTTCTCTGCACTCACAATTGAACCCCTCCTCGAATCACTTGCTCCCTCCATATTTGTCCTCCATCTTGCCTACACTCCCCTCATTAATGACCAAAATAAATTAAAGTCTAATTCGTTGGTCGCCTACTGCAACCATGTCAAACTCTTGCTCCAAGCGCTTCCCTCCACGTGCATACTCCATCAAATTGAAGCATCTTAAAATATGTTTTCATGGGACAAGATGGCGATTGCTGTGCTAGCAATTCGTCTGGTGCTCATGCTGGATGAATTCATGATTTCATTTATTTGTCGACTATAGTTTCATAGCGTGCACCAAAAACACCACACCTGAAGGTGTGAGAGAGAATATGTAGCACTCGGGGCGCTGGTGAAAAAAACAAAACCAAGCCCATAAATACCTTGCGGAAATGTAGTCATTACCTCTCTGAAATTTTGATTACTGTTGTTGGATGAATCTCTATGCTACAGTACAAGAAAACAACACTGCAGCAGTAAATCAAATCTCTTCCTAATGGGCAGGTTAAATCCATTGAGCACAATTCCAAACTGGTAAGTTGGTCCCTTCAAAGGAAGATGCATCACTCCATGAAAATCCTAAAATGTCCAAGTGACTGGTGAATCACTTGATGGCCGGTCTTAAAGAATGTGAACGGCTACAAAAGTTTAGCAACATAATGTCTTTAGCGTGTGCTTCAGGGCATACTTCCAAATCCCAACCCTTAAAGAACAAATAAAGCAGAGAGTCTCCTCAGAGATCAGCATTCAGTAAACTCATATAAGCTTTCATTCAACAATAATTTCTTGGAGGATACATTTGGGTTTGAGCAAACTAGACTTTTAGTTTTCCTCAATCACTTTGCTGGGCAAACGTTTGATGCATGTTAAAAACAAGGTTTCCCTGTGCAGCAAGTAATGAGAGGAGATAGTGGTTTGTAAACATTGGGCCAGATGATGTTCATAATTATATGTTCTTTTCTTGAAGTGCATTATACAGATGCACCTAACAGTTATCTAAACATCAAATAGATTTGGTGTTTTTTTTTGTTTTCAGTAGGGCACTGAGTTTTCCATATATTTCGCACTTTAATTACATTCAACTTTACACTGTTTGTCTTTAAAAATCAATTTTCTGTCTGCTTCTTCACCCTCTCCCACCTGCATCCAAGGATCTCACCAGCCATCCACCTGCTGAGGACAGCCATCCTTGTAGCCTAGTCTGCTGGCACAGGATTGATTTCGCCCACCCTCACTACTTACCAAGACTATTCTCACCCTCTCCACCGTTCTCCACACTGCCAACTACTACTTCTCGAATTGTACAACTGCCTCTCTCTTTCACACAGACTATTCTTGACACTTCCGTCCATGCTCCAGCCCCCAAGACCCACTAAATTGCCCCCTTCTCTTATTGCTGGTGACTTTGCCCCCTAATCTTAGTCTAAAAATGCTGAAATATGTGCTACCATTCTACCCCGCATTTCTTCTTTCCCCTCTTTCCTTCATCTCATCCAACCCTCTCTCTCTCCCACTTCCAACCATCCCACAAAACTTCTTTTGCCAACCCTTCCTGTGCTTCACTTTACCCCTTTGCACCACAAATAGAGGGCCCTTTACCAGTTACCTCTCCTCTCTACACAACCTCTCTAATGGCATCGTCCCAGCTGCCACGGCCTTCACTCTTCTAAAGACACCTTGTGCCAACCCTTCATTCTACAGGCCTCTCTCTCTCTCTCTCCCTCCCTCCCTCCCTCCTTCCCTCTTTCCCTCTCTCCCTCGATACCTCTCTCCCCCCTCTCTCTGCCCTCTACCTCCCTCTCTCTCCCCCCCGCTCTCTGCCCTCTCCCTCTCTCTCTCCCCCTTCCCTCTTTCCCCTCTCTCCCTCCCTCTCTATATCTCTCTCACTCCCTCTCTCCCCCCCTCTCTCTCTCTCCCTGCCCCTCTAAAATCCCAGAGAATATGGTCTTCAGGTGGGTAGTTGACTATCTCTGTTCACTCGCTCTTTCACCCAGCCCCTGAAATCTGGATTTCTGGTTCAAAAACTCGCTCTGACCCATGCCTTCAAATCCTTTACTATCACCGTCCACTGCTCTTACCTGTCCCCTATCGCCCGTGTTCTGCAGCTTTTGAAACCGTGGCTAATCCCCACTCTCCTGCACAGGGGTGGACTCGAAACCAAAAGAGGTCCTGGAAATAATTTTCAAAGTGGCCCCAAATTACACATTTTCAGCGGCCAGTCCACCCCTGGTGATGTGTGTGCCATTCTGCCCGCAAATCCCCATTCATCAAACAGGGATTTGTGGGCAGAGTGGCTCGCAAATCCCCGTTTTACACGCAAATAATTCCATGAATCAGGGTGATACTCTGTAGGTGTTGTTTGGTTATGTGCCCACCCATTGCCTGCCCATGGCCATGCTAATCCCTATGGACATTCGCACCCAATCCTGCCTCTGCTCGCCCAAAACACCTCCTTGTGGGAACTCTTTGAGCTTGCTTTCATCAAGCCCTTCCATCAGGCTTTACATTCAATTTCATCAGGCTTTACATTCAAAGTGCCTCCCAGTGTTTGTTCAAAGAAGTCTTCTGAGAGTTAATGACTTAATTGGAGCTGTAAACACGCCACTGGTGTAGTCAAAATGACTTACCAGGCCTGCCTTCGGGACTCGATTTATAAGCACTCTGCATGTCCTTCACTGAAGTCCTGTTAAAAACAAGCAATGGAAAAGCCACTGAAGTCCTGTTCAAAACAAGCATTGGAAAAACCAACATCTTTGGTTAGTGCATACGTTTTACGCTTTTATCAGGCACTGCCATTAGATGCCTAGGTACTTGCACCTTTTGCATCTGCTACCAACAATGGGTAGATAATATACCACTACGGCTGTGTCTGTTGAGTGTCTTCCCATACCTACACAAAAGCCAAAACTGTTGGCATTGGCAATGCTGTTTAAATGACTTTGGTGTGCACCAGTTCCAGGAAACAGATAGCTGTATGTTAGAAATCTAGAAAATTAAAATGGACACATTCATTTTTCACATGAAAATGTCCATGAACCATCATGGCATGAGTGTTCGTTTTCTTATTTTCCTATGTAAAGTGTCATGCAACCATAACACGGTAATATTACAGAGATGGTGAAAGAACGTGTGCAGTTATGATTAACCAGATTGAGACACATAACTTTAGTGCCTGCGGAGAAAAGTACATGCACTCTCCACACAAAATCATGCACACTGATAATCACGTTTGTGTTTTGCGTGTGGGCTCATGTGTATGTGTGTTTTGCCTTTGTGTTTAGAGATTCGTGCACACATGAATAGGGATTCCAGTCTTCAAAATCCGTAAATTAAGGGCATGAACACATTACCTTCGAAGTATGTCAGTGTTTGTTAAAAAATAACTATAAAGCATTATGCCACTTCATTGTTAGCCCTTTGCTGCTGCACTGGGACCATTTCTGCTCACATCGCTTCCACTTCTGACTGCAGGATTACCCAGTGATTCCCAGTTCTACAGATAGACTCCCTTAAAAGGGCGTGACTCTGCTCTTCACCAAATCATCCCACCACAAGCCTTTCCCTGGCTGAAACCCTTCACAGTTCGCAATCTCTATATTATTTCTGTTCTGCGTGTAAAATAATGTCTTCCTGGTTGGGTATCTCCCGCCACCCCGCCCCCTGCCTGCCCAAAAACCGTGTGCCTGCTTAAGGTGCTGTCTCGGGCACTGGTTTTCCGGGCAGACTGCAGTGCTGCAGTGTGCAGTGCAACACGCTGTGGACCTCACGCATACTTTTAAAATGAACAGTACCACCGAAAATAAAAATGCACGCCGAGAGGCATTTCGCCTTCATGGAAAATGGCAATCAGATGTTTTGTGTGTATTTCGTGGCACACTGCACTGCTTTCATTAAAAGCGTGCGTCTGCTTACCTTCGAGTCTCCAGCTGAAGGCCTCACTCCCGTAGGGACGGCTGTGTCTGCTACCTGACCTGCGCAATATGTGTGCAGTTCACATGCGGTTCCCCAGTGCCCAGGCCCTCCAGCGCACGTGCGAGCCTTGAGCCCTGCAATAAAGACAAAAAAAAAGTGCAGCGCCTGCAGCAGCCAGTTCAAAAGAAACCACCCAGGCGGATTCACGCCGCCACGTGTATCCTTCTCTTCCGCACCAAAGAGGCCCTGTGAGGCCAGAGGCCTACCGGGGGATGTCCCGGTGTCCCGGTGGGGCAGTCCAGACCTGCTCCTGCACCCCTCCCACAACCCCTGCCTTCAAAGACCGACCTCTTGACTCATTGTCCTTTCTCTCATACCGCTTCTTCTCCATCTTGTAGACCTGTTTTGTAAATAATGTTTCACTCTTTTGACCCCATGTAACTAAGTTTCACATTGTCTTGTAACTGCTGCATCCTGATACCCCTGGTTCTGGAGCGCATTATAAATAATAAACAAACAAACCTCCTGCACCCTTTCTCTTTCACTGCTCCCAGTGTGATTTCCTCAATTTTCCATTCTAGGGCCCCTGCTCCTAACCAGCTCCTCAGGGGGAGAAACGTGTTTCCTTTTTTTGGCTTAAACTATCACATCTTTGATACTCCAATCATCTCATTCCCCTCCAATTTCTGTATGTGTACCCAACTGTCTAACCACATTCTGGATGGCTCTTTGTTGACTCATGTTCTACTCCTCAGATGGAGGTTTTTACTCTCAAATCTTCCAATGGCAGCCCCACTACCTTCTCCCATCTTTTTCCCCTCCACCCCAGACTGGTTAATGTAAATATATTTGCTTAGGTTGCACTGTATATCAGTCATGGAGCCATCTTACAGACACGATGGTCTGGAGCTCTCTGGTAATGCCAGGAACTGCCCCATTGACACACAAGGAGAATGAGAGACTTTTCTAGAACCATATTAAGAACATTTTAACTGATACTATGAACTGTGTATCCGGAGAGGATAATCCTATCCCCGTGGGATCTGGAACCAGCCAGCATTCACCTATCACGACTGAGGGCCGATATATATCTTTGTTTGTTTTGTATATTTGATTATAAGTGGTAGGACCAGAATCTATGTTAACATAGACTTACTGACCAGACTTAATTATTTGTAACAGCCTGAGGAGCACCCTCTGGACTTTCTGTTGCAGAATAGGACCAAGATCATAGGTCTAGGGACAGACTAAGTTGGTCATTGTGAATAAAAGAAAGAAAGCAAAATGCCACTTTGTCCATCTCCTGATTCTGGCATACCACAAATGGTGTTGGGGTAGGATATGAACAACCGGATACAAGGTTAAGGCCCATGTTAGTACCATGCCTGGTCCCGCAGGGCAAGACTGCTATCATGTGCCACACGTTGGTCTATAAGGTTTGACCTCTTCAGTACAACGGAAGTCAAAATCCCTCCACAGGAAAGCGGACACATTTCTACCATCCTGGTCATATCCCTACCCGAGGTAGCTACATTAGATTAGCCTCCAAGTCAGGGCTAGCATGGAAACACTCCTTATATGTGGCTGCACGTGTCGTAGACCCCGACTACCAGGAACAACGCAGTCATATTGTGCAATACATGACTTAATACCTATAGAGTGAAGAAAGGAGAGCCCATAGCCCAAGGGACCCTCGAGCAAACCCTGTCCCAACAATGGTGGGAAGAAGAGATGCTTGACAATACCCAACGAGGGGACATAGGTTTCAGGCAGGCCGGCAAGAACTTAACACCTCTACCCCAGAATGAGTTGAATACCACTATGCCTTACCGTATTAGAAGAACATCAGATACAATATATAATTATTTTTCAGAGGTTCAGTTGAAATCCCCCTTAAATGAGTTTCCCCTTAACAAAGATAGGAAACCGACTACTGAGATTAAAACATATTTGGCGTCCCTGGGGCTCCCACAACTTCCACTCGAGAGTAAAATGGCACTAGATCAGCCGGTCACTGCGGAAGGAAAGAGTGAGGCAATAATGGGGCTAGCGTCGGGCAAAACACCAGGCTCTGACGGGTTGGGGGCTGAATTCTATAAGGAGTTCCGCACGGAACTGATCCCCATAATGTTGGAAACCTGGGAGGAAGCCCTAGAGGGAGGCATACTACCTCCGACGATGAGGGAAGCCATTATCACTGTGCTGCCCAAACCCCGAAGCCCACCTAGTGACATGTCGTCATACAGGCCCCTTTCGCTCATCAGTGTTGATGCCAAGATTTTTGCTGAAGTTCTGGCAAATCGAATGTTGCCCCTGGTCTCCACTCTAGTCCATCCCGATCAGAATGATTTCATTCCCCAGAGGTCCACCGCACTGAACCTCCGCAGACTATTTAGTATAATGGCACAGATTGACCCGGGCAGAAGCGCAGCAGCTGTAGCCCTAGACACCGAAAAGGTGTTTGATTCTGTATCATTGGTCTCCCTTTTCACGGTTTTGGAAGCGTTTGGGGGTGGGGCCGGCGTTTATCAGATTCGTGAGGCTGCTCTATACTGCTCCGGGCGCCAAAGTCTGCACTAATAGAACCATTTCTGAGATGTTCCAATTGGGTAGAGGAACTCGCCAGGGATGTCCTTCTCACCCATCTTATTTGCCCTAACCATTGAGCCTATGGCAGCTGCGGTTCGGCTGAGACCCGGGGACAAGGGAATTAACATGAAAGGCTCTATCCAGCTAATCTCACTTTACGCGGACGATACGTTACTCTACGTCCGCGAGCCAGAAAAAAACAGAACGCCCATTATAACTGAAATACATGAGTTTGCGGACTACTCGGGATACGTCATTAATACAACCAAATCGAAAATATTCCTGCTCACACCCCACACTAAATGCCCTGCGAACACCTGCGGCCTTAAATGGTCGGACCAATATATTAGATATCTCGGGGTGTTAGTGTCTAGGACCAGGCAAACCCTCTACGCGGACAACCATGAGAAGGCGCTGCAAACATTGGGCACCAAGTTACAGATCTGGGGACACCTCCCTATATCCATGTACGGCAGGATAGCCCTACTCAAAATGATAGCCCTCCCCAAACTATTATATTTTTTTGTAAATATACCCATATGGCCGGGTAGAAACTTTTTCTCGAGACTACGGTCGCTGGTAGTAACCTTTATATGGAACGGGAAGGCGGCCAGAATTGGGTGGGAGAAAATGACAGAGCCCTACGACACCGGAGGCATAGCGGCTCCAGACTTTGAGCTCCATTACCTGGTCACACAGGCACAGTTTGCAAAATATTGGTACGAGGAACCTGGGGTTACACCACACACCTGGGTGGAAGCACGAACTATATTCCCAGCAGACATAAAGTCGGTCCTATTTAATTCACGTCACAAAGACACCTGTGATTACGATCCGGTTAGCTTCACGGTCAGGGCCTGGGGGGCATTATTTAAACGACTGAAGCTGGAAACACCATACAACCCAGAGGTCCCCTTGTGGTATTTTCCGGCATCCCCCCCTATGTCGGATGTGAGTATCCAGGAAGGCTGGGATCCACGCATGGAAATGAAGGTGGGCGATATGTTCATAGATGGTAAATTTGCAAACAGAGAGGACTTTATTAGAGCGAAGGGGGGTGGGCCACTCAAAATACTACAATACTACAGAGTAAGGGCTGCATTTCAGAAAAGATGGCCAATGTTCCCAGATGAACCTCCTCAACACACCTGCACACAACTCATCACCATGAAGGCTGGGCTAGGCATTTCTAAACTATATGGGGCAGTACAGGCCCACACCCCCCTTGGTGAACCGGGTCCAGGACAAATGGGAGACAGACTTGCAAATACCCATCCCGGAGGACAAATGGGGCAGATATTGTTCACTCACAAAAAAGGTTTCATTGAATGCAGGATTACGTTTGATACAATTTAAACTCATAAATAGGTTACACTACACGCCAGCTAAGTTGGCATAATTTGCTGCGGAACATGGGGGGGAATGCCCCAAGTGTGGGGCCCTACATGGGGACTCCTTTCACATGTACTGGAAGTGTCCTGCTGTCCTGAGATTCTGGGGAGAGGTGGCCGAAATATTGACGGAAATTACACAGATACCCCCACAGCTGACCCCCCAAAAATACTTATTCGGAGACATTGGCAAGTGCTCGGAGAAAACCAGGAGGCTATTTAATGTTGCATGTGCTGTGGCAAAGAAATGTATCCTACAAGCCTGGAAGATGCCTGTGCCACCAAATGTGACCACTTTCCTCCGTGAATTTACATACATCAATGAATGTGAGGAACAATTTGTTTTGACTTTGCCAGGGGCAAGCCGACCAAATGACATTTGGGGCCCCTTCCGAACCTATCTGTGTGAGTTGCTCTCAGATGATGAAATGTCCATATAATGTTGAATGTAAATGTTTTCTTTGCTTGTCGATTTGCGTTTCTTGATGGGTTAAGTTGCTGTAACTGTTGAGACCACCGTTGAACAATAAAGAGTTTTTTAAAAAAAGTTAGTTCCCCTTAAGTTAGGTTGAACAGGCCATTCCTCAGTGGAATGGACACATTTGAAGGAATTTGTTGGTTTTACATCAGTGGAGTTTTGCCACATACGTATGGTCTGTCCTTGCTTTGCTAGTAGGTTGGGTTGCCATGTCTGTCATAGACCTTGCTGGATTCTAAACTTCCTGGTCCGAGGTTTTGGAAGGAAGTTGGTTTTGGGTTTTTTCTTGGAGAGGCACAGTTAGGATGTTCTATCACACCCGTTCGGGGGGAATGTTTTGTTTATACTCCCTCTTTCTACCATCTTTGTTTATAAAAGGCGAGAGTAGTGTGAGGTGAATGTCGTATGCTTGTGGTTTGAATGTGATATTGGCAACATGATTTTTTTTCCCTACTTGCATTGCACCTCTGCTGGTTGCTGGTTCTTCTATTATTGTAGTTCAGTTTGTGTTTGAGCGGTATGGCCTGTTGGCACTCTGACGTATCAGATTAGCGCTCGAGTGTTGCAGACTCGAGACCTGGGGTGGCAGTACAGGTTAGGTGTACGGTTTTGGTTTGATGGTTTTGTGTTTGGTATGGTTGCCCACTTGCGGGCGGTAGGGCTCGGGTGTGGCACGCCTGGGACTCTGGGATGGCAGCCTTGAGTATAAGGTGCTTTGCTCTTTTCTGGTGGTTGTGGAAGTTGTTATAGAGATGCGGGTGTGCTGTGGATGGTGAGTGAGATACATTTTGTGTGTAGTCCTTGCTGATGCGGTGCACACATGTTGTGGTGTGCTGAGTCTTCCCATTTGTTGTGTTTAATGGAAGTGAGGTGTGTTGTGTCTTGCCTTTCCTTTATGTCTGGCTCAGTGATATCACTGCAACAATGTTGAGCGAGAGATTAGAATGTTTGGGTGTGAAAGGGGTTTCACACCCAGGCAGTTGGAGATGTAAGCCTGGGTGGTGGGAGACAGTGGGCTCCTGTCCTTTACTCTTACCCTGATGTGCACCTGTACTGTTCCTGACCTCATGTCATCTGCATATTAATGAAGGAACCTCTTAAGAACATACCTGCTGCCTCCTGGTGTCACTTCATTACAGTTCTACATTGAAAGATCTATAATACCTGCAAGCAATTTATTAATTGAAGTAAGCATAGCGTCAATACTAAGGACAAATTATGAAAGTAATTCCCATGTACTGCTTTCTTTGAAAAACAGCAGACATTGCTTGCAATGAAACAGATGTGTAAAAGCCAGGTGAGCCGGATTGTTCCTAAAGGTGCCAGTTCAATATACTGGTATCTGGGAAAGAGAGCCCGGGTGCCGGACCCACGAGGGAAAAGACAAGCAGGAAAAACCCATGTCGAGATTTGTACTTGGCAGTATCCAGAATTCGGAGATCTTCAGATGAACGGGCAGCCCGATAATCCAACAGGAAGGAGTCACGGATGAAGGAAGGATAACCGGAATGCCAACGGAACAGGACTCGAGTGACTTGAGGAGGTTAGAGGAAATGAGCCAGTGGTAGCAAGAAAGTAGGTAAGCAGACACAGGGTAATAATGATTAGAGCAGGCAGGGAACGGAGACTAAAGGAGAATTGGTACAGGACGAATGACCTGTGTTGAGACAGAGTTCCTCTCGCCCTGTATCCATTTAGCTGGAAGACGAGACATTGACAGTGTCGGGCATTCTGTTCAGAGAACAACTAGACAGTCAAAACTGAATTCAGTAGTGTCATAGTGGAACAAAACGCAGCAGACGCCAGCGTCTCCAAAGTGACCAAGGGGCACCTCTGATACATACTGTAAAGTCAGTACATTCTAATATTTCTCATTTACGATGAAAAATGATTGCATGTATTTTTTAAACTATTGAAATACTGAAGGGAAAGTAAGTTTCATCAATATTGAAGATAATGCTTTCTGCTGTATATGTTGAATAGACCGAGATTGACTTGCTGATTAGAATTGTATAACTCTTTTATATTCCATTTCTAATTGTGTTGAAGTTCTCACACATAGCTTTTTAAGCAAACTTTTGTAGACCTCGACGCAACTGTTTGATTACTGAATAATATTGGCATATTTTCAAGAGAGGTGCTAATATGGAAAATAACGTATGTTGTTGTAAATGTAGTTGTGACCTAGATTGACTTGCTGGGTGGTGTTTTACAGCTCTTATATACTGTGTTTATGTTGAAATGGAAGATTAATTCACTCACAGGGATTGCTATGCAAATATTGGTATTTGTATAAGCAACTTTGATTATTGGAACATCTTTGAGGCATGCACGTTGGCAAACGATAAAATAGTCAGCAGATATTACTAGAAGTTATTGTGAAGACAGGACGTCCCTTCCACTGCCTTCCATATATTGAGGGCTTCCGGTTAGCTGACGTTTTTTTGTATGGGGAACTGTTTCTACATACAGTTTAGTACATTTGAAACTCTTGCTATTTATTTCCAGGAATACAAAAAAAGGTTTCAACATAATAAGGCACTCGAAAGGATGGCTACATAGAAATAAGTGACTGAGAATTGTATGACAACATTATTAAAACAAGAGTATTAAGTAGCTACTACGGTGGCTATCCCTGTAGAACTGGGGTAAATAAAAGCGCTAATGAGGAAAGGTTAGAGATGAATACATTTGAAGATTTGCCCCTGTTGAGGGAAAATACAATGTGAGACTTGGAGCTGTCCTGCACTCAAGCCAAGAACAGGGCTTCATACAAAATAAAAAATAACTGATTATTATGCCACCTCGGAAAACCCCTATTGGAACAGATCAAATATAATTGAGTTATTGCATCACAATTCCTCATTACAAATGATTAGAACACTCTAGCGGGTGTTTAACGATGGTGATTGGCCAATCTGCGGGCTATACGTACTGGTATAGCCCGCAGAGTGAATATTGCCCAGAACTTAAAGGAGGGCACTCTGCCACCGTCCCTTAGAGCCCGTGAAACACGCTGCATGCAAGTTAATTGCAGTGTTGTAATCCGCTCGCACCTGCGTCCCATTCCTGAAGTGCAATTGTTGATGTTCCGCAATGATGTGGGAACGTGCCTGAGCTCCGCCCCCACCAGGAAAAATAAATAAATATCACTTTCATGTCGCATCTTGCTTCGGTAAAAGTGCAACATTGAGCTTTGCGCTCAGCACAACTTTATGCCCCAGATACATATCAAAACATAAAAAGTGATTATAGCCTTCACACCTCTTTTATCTTACGCACCGCGTGCCAGCAACTTTCAAATCTGCCTGCCCTGCAACCCTGTATAATGGGGCCTGTGCTCAAAACAAAATGAACGTTTTCTGTTGGGCAAGAATGCTGAAAACAATGAAAGCACACAAACTAAGGTAAGTGTAACACATTTTTTTAATATTACCAGTGCCCCCATGCTGAATGTTGAAAAATGTTTGTCTTCATTATTGTTTTGTAACTAATTGGTCACTGCATTGGCCTTAAATGTGCATACTTTAAAAAAAGCATTTTCCTCAATGAAATACTCCACTCAACCACTGCTAATTACTTCCCCCAAGCATATGAATACTACATTTCTCTTTTCTAATTTAATTAAATAGTAGGGCCTAATTCACAGAATGTTTTCCAATGGGGTTTTGTCATTATAAAATGCTTCTGTGAATTAGGCACTAAGGGTGTTCTAATAGATTTATAGACCTGCAGCGAGGGCCGTACCGGGCGTTATGGTCCCTCATACCTTGTTAAAGGCCCTTGCGTTCAGGGCCCATAACACCCGGTACGGCCCTCGCTGCAGGTCTATAAAGTTATAGTACGACCAAAGACTTGAAATTAGTAGAGATGCCTAGGACCCTAATTGGGAGATGATTCATTAGGTGTGTCCCATTATTACAGAACTGATTATGACACAAGCAAGTTGCTTCCTGAAAATGGGATATGGTCTGGAAAAAGATGTACTAATAATACAGAAAGAGAGAGAAAGTTCCTCTAACCATAGCTCAGAGGAAATTCTATCAGCGAAGGGCACAAGTGACATTGTTGAGAAGATTTGTGCCTCCTTACATGCTCAAAAAGATCCGATAGGTAGCCAAAATCAGATTCTAGGATATGATGGGGTTGAATGACAGATTTCCTCAAATGAAACATACATTACTATAAGATTTATTTATTTATAAGGTGCCGAAAGCTCGCAGGCATCTGGGTTCCACAAGGAGACAGTGACTTACATATAACATGTTGACTGAAAGGTACAGAGCATGAGACGCTTGGTATGCCAAGACACGGAGGTGGACCGATACTGCTCAGGGTAGTTTAGTTCATTTAAATAGGAAGGTTTTTAATTGTTTTCGTAATATGAGGAGGTTGGGTTCCACTCTCAGGTTCAATGGCAGTTTGTTCTATTGCTGAGCTGACCAGTTGGGGAAGGCTTTGACTAGCCCATTTGCTTTCTTTGAAGATTTGTTGTAATAAGCCCTTGAGTCTCAGATCTTAGAGTGCAGGTTGAAATGTAGCCCACGATCTTGGACTTCAGGTAAGCCAGAGTTTTGCCATATGGGCACTTGTGTGTAAGTGTCATAGATTTGAAAGTTACACGATGTTCGACCCTGAGCTAATGCAATTCCTTTGTTGCTTCACTAATATGGTCGGTTTTTGCTTTCTGCTTAATTATCCGAACAGCATGGTTCTGAATATGCTAAAGTTTAGTTAGGCATTGTTTACTGGCCTCCAGTAGTTGGGCATTGCCATAGTCCACTCTAGACAAGATGGTCGCTCTGGCTAAGGGTGGCGCAATTTGATTCGTCTAGAACAGGTCTGATGGCTTTTAGCAGTCTTAAGTAGTATGAGCAGTTTTTGTTGACCTAGGAGGCTTGAGCACCTGAGCTCAAGGAGGCTTTGAAGGTCATGCCCAGGGTTTTCACGCTGGTCACTACTTTGATATGGGACTCGTTTATCATGAAAGATTCATAGCTGGATGGAAGTTTTGCCCTGACCTGTTTGGCCCCAGAAACCATCAACTTGTTTTTTTCCCGTTCAGACACATTCAGTTATGATCCATCCACTGTTCGATGATATTAAAGAGTTAATTTACCATTTTGTTGTCTTGTGCGTGGTCCCCGCTCAGTTCCACTACCAGCTGAGTATCATCAGCATAGTTAGTGAAAAAGGTGTTAGTGTTGTCTAACACCTCACACAGGAGGCGTAGATATAAGTTGAAGAGAAGTGGCGAGAGACTGGCTGCCTGGGGGACACGACAGAATGTTAGACTTGCTTGAGAATTTGTCACCCCAGAGTACTTTGGAAATTCAGTCTGCTAAGAATGACAATAGCCAGTCTATAGCTTCCCCAGAGCAGTTGGGATCCAAGATCTTGGAATACTAGAGGTTATAAATCTTTCTTGGATAATATTGGGGGTTTACACCTTCTGGCCTCAGAGGACATTTTTTTATTAAAGAAGACAAAAGTGAAGATCTTATGTTGAATAGTTTCTCTATCTTTCAAAGAAAAGCGCAAAAAAATTGAAAGGGTTGTCCTTTTGGAGGATTAATAACAGCAGTAGCGCAACATCTGAAAGCCACCCACATTAGCTATACAGATCAGGTCCTTCCTAGTAAAGTAGAAATAGTGAAAAATAAAGAGATATTTGAAGCTGATGTCCGCACTTACCCATGCACTTGCCACATGCTGGCCGTTATTTTACTATTGTTATTATCTATTCCCATGTACTCCACTTTCACTTCCTCCCTTCCCTCGCACTTGCGCGATCTAAATGACACCTGGCCTAGTAGGATCATTGTCTGTCCCCCTTTGTTCTCCTCCCTTGCCTCGTCACACCTTGAAACACTGGTGTATAGGCGCGTTATTAATGGCATATCATATCATGGATTTTATTTTTCGGCTTTTTTTTTACTGGTAGATTTTGATGCCATATATGCGGGGGAACCCCCGCCCCCCCACAGCCACCCCTTTAACACACCTGCATTCATTATTAGCCTACACCCACCCCCCGCATATATTTCGGGCAAAATCCATTAAAAAAGACTTTGATTAAATCTCCTGTGGCAAAAACTCACTATCCCATTCCTTGCACTGGCTTTCTGTTAGAATAAGCATTGGCAAAGTGATCAATCTTGGCTCTTGTGTAGGTATTAGATTGGTATTTGCCAGGCACTGCCATTGTCTGTCTAACCATACTTAAAAGTATCTCGCTGGAAACCGGGAAAGATACATTTTTGCAACAATGTTTTTAAAACACACAAAAAAGATGCCATTTTCATTGACTTGGAAAAACTAGATGGTGCCTTCATTAACTATGCCTAGAAATGTACTGTGGGCATGGTGGTTGTGGCCATACGCTCTTTCATTTTTTTAAATGTTTTTTTATGCTCCTGATTTAGTTTCTTTCAGTTTTCTATTATGGTGTACAGCAGTGCTTTAAATTTACAAAATAAGTGCAGGTACTCACCAATCAAGGCTTTAAGTGGGCTGGGTCTCAGCCTGGTAGGTGTCTTAAAATCGCTCTCATGCTGGAGCCTGGCCGAGACTCATTGGCCTATTTCAATAATCTAATACTGTGTCCTTCTCCAACTCAATGTTCCCAGTCCTCCCTTTCTCTCACTTTCTATGTGTTTTGCGCTGTGTCCCATTGTCTACTTGTGTCCATTTCCCTATGTCTCACTCCCCACACTTGCCTGTCGGTTATCTTCTCACACCCTCTTTAACTCTCTGTGGAGTCTGACCTTGGGAGCATGCTCTGCTGAAACATCTCAGAGTTTCTAACCAAAATGTCTCTATAATAGTTTACTGTTAAGTCAATACCTTTCAAATTTGATTCTGTCAACCTAATGGAACCATCTCCCAAAGACGCTCATCAATTATAGACTGATTTTTACCTGTATTGACACCACCAGTATTATGTATAAAAGATGGCAGGCTTTGACAACACCCAATGTTTGCAGGCAATTCACAGTGAGATTACATCATTTGCCAAGGATCACACGCTTTGATTAAGCAGTGTATCTGGGACTCTTAATAATATCTAGTTTTTATATAGCGCTACAAACCTGCAGGTGTCTAAGTTTCTTTCACAGAAACGTTCACTTTATTACTAGGCATTGGGTTAAGTAAATGTTAATATCCATATTACATTGCATGTCAAACTAGCAGATATAGCTGTAAACAGCTTTAAAAAGGGGAGTTTTCTTATTGCTCGATTTCATTGTGTAATAACAAGGCATTTGGTAGGTAACGGGAGCTTTTCGCGTGTTTTCAGTCAAAAACGTTGAATCGCATCTCCAATGACTTCAACATTTACATATTAGAAAAGTCGCTGCTAATAATAAACATGTTATGTTTAAAAAAAAAAGTAATTGCCCAGGCTTTCCAAATCAATCAGTGCTCCATATGAAAACTCTGAAGGGACCCCATGTGTAACATAGGAAGCCCACTTAGCAAAATGGTGTCCCGCTCCGGTCGTGGTGTGGCAGCGCACTGGAGCTGCAGGTTTGGCCCTCCTTTTGTTCTGCAGGGTGGGCCCTGAAGGGGACGTTATGGACACTGCGGGTGGTGGAGAGAAGAGGGGGGGTTCTGCTTTTCCCAGAAAAAGCTATAGCAGCAGTTAAGGCCTTCATTGTGAGAAAGCGAAAATAAATGCTTTCATTTTCACCTGCCACATAGTTGAATAGTGGTACACACTTTCAGGCTTTGAGAAGTGCAGGTGCTCAAAAGTAGTGGCATTGTCAGGAACCAAATTTAGGAGGGGCAAAGAGGGGGCCAAAGATGAAAGTGGGGGGGGGGGTGCGCTAATAAAAGGACAATGTGTGACGTCAGAAGCACTCCTGCAGAGAATCTTTTGTGCACACCAACTACCAAACCCCTTTTGTGCACCACCCCCTCCATCAGTATGTAGGCACTAAACCATTAATGACCCATCATTAGTGGTTTTGTGCGCTACCTTCTGATTGGAGGGGCTGCTCTTGGCTGCCAGGGTGACTTAACAGCTCGTCATTGTTGTGTGGCAGCATTGATTGCGACCCTGTGTGTGTGTGTGGGCTGGCGAACACAGCACTGCAGACAGTGCAGAGAAAGTAGCCCAGCTGAGGTAGGGGAGCTGAAGGGGGCAGAGCCGGCCTTGGGGCAGGGGGGCCGGGCGACCATGCACCACCAGGGCGTCATTAGCCCCCCACCACGCAAGCTTGGGTGAGGCTTTCAAGGACTCCCCTGAGCTGGCTTAGTCTGAGAAGGCCCTGCAGGCACCCTTTTGTTATTAAATGCGCCTGTGGCGGCGGGGCGTATTTAATAACAATAGGGTGTTGGTAGCACACTATTCACATGATTACCTTCATTCCTTCCCCACCAGAGCAGGAGCTGCCCAGCGTTGCGGTGCTCTGCAGGAGCAGCACCCCTGCAGGCCAATCCGGCACAGATGCTGAGGTAAGCTTGAGGCTCATTACCAGCTGCCTCTAAGCTCCTCTATGCCCCGCCGCAGTTATCGCTGTTATTTCACGATCAGCTGCAGTTTTGCAGAATCTACTTAGATAATCCACTTTCACGCTCTCATACCGAGTGAGTGCTTCGTAGTATCATTAATCTGAAGTTGCTGCCATTGTAACACACAAGGTGCTCCTTATTCTAAGATGGCCCCCCCCATTGGAATCAGCCTGTCCTATCCTGTGCCCGTCCTCACCATTCTTGTAGGTGCAAGCGGATTAGCTACTGCTCCACACCTAAAGCCACTGTGATTCGCCGGTAGGCGAGAGCCGGCCAATGGAAGTAAGGCCAAAGAAAGAAGGCTGTGACTGAGCTGACAGAGCACAACCGGCACTTGGCGACGTCCCCCTGCCCAATTTGTTGCCCATCCTCATCCCATTACGGTTCCAACCTAACCTGTGCAAAGCCATCACCCATCTCATGAGATACTTCAAGTCTACTTCATCCGTCTGTTGATGAGTCCTGCTTCCCGAACTCCAATTAAGACCTTCTGACTGACCGGTACGAATTTCCCCGATGAACATTACTTTTGCAACAGTACCCACTTCTCTGTACTTCCTACTTTATCTATTCGCCATAAGAAATTGCCCTAATCTGCCCGTTGAATTCCCTGCATTGCCTGATTGGCCACTCTAATTGTACTGCTTGCACTAATTTGCCAGTTCGCGGTCACTCTATTTGTACTGCCTACACTTATCCGCCTGTTGCGTTTTATTGAACTGCCCGATTTGCCCATCTACTCGTCGTGCATTGCTTCAATCACCTGCACTGCCCGATTGGCCGTGCTATTTGTACTGCCTGCCCTCATTTGCCTGTTGCATCGTACTGAACTGCCCCGATCTGCCTATTTACACATATGGCATTGCCCCATTCTGTCTACTGAATCACCTGCATTCCCCTGATTTGCTGCTATATTCGTACTGCCTGCCCTGATCTGCCCGCAGAAGAATATTGCACTGCCCCAACTGGCCTACCTAATCATATTGCTTACCCTGGTCCCACCGGCTAATTATATTGCACTGCCCTGATTTGCCCATCTACTCGTTAGTCACCTGAGACCCGCTAAAGCCCTCTCACTACCCGAGTTACCGGCTGATCTGCATCACACGCCCTGTCCGGCACCTCCAGCACTCTACATATGACCTCTGCTTATGCCGGCAACAATACCACATACTTCCCAGACGACACCCTCTGGAAACTGCACATGCTCACATGAAAAATACCAGTGCATCCCTGTGATCATGACTGTCCCCCCACCTGATCGTTAAACCTGAGTCACCTCAGATTCCTGTGCACACACTAGCTTAGCACCCACACATGATGTATTTACCAGGCATCTACACAGACCTACTGAGGACAGTCATACACCTGTTCCACCTGACCAGCTATTCAAGTTCACACACCACACCCATCCCTACAGGGCTCGCACCACCCAGCATGTTGACTCTTACGCACACCAATATGCTAAATCTATCTCCAAAACGCTTAGCCAGTATAAGCTTCCCACCAGAAACCTTAGCCTACGCACTAGGCTCCCTAAGATATACAAACCTCTCGCCTGCTCCTCCATCCAATCCAAAACAAGAATCAGTAGGTCACCAAAGACTAATGCTGCACCTACTAACTCCCCGACAACACCCTCATGGACAATCCAGCCAAAGCTCCTCCCATCCACATCTCTAATGACTCGGCTCCACTGGTAACAGCCCCTAAACCCATCACACCACACATCAGAGGTGCCCTAATAAATGCCCGGTCTATAGTAGCCCATGCCACCGAAATAGCAAACCTCATTCAATCAGAAAAATTGGACTTCCTAGCCATAACCGAATCCTGACTCCACACCGCTGCAGGCCTGCCCTCATGCTAGCTGTCCCAGAGAACTTCACTATCCTCAGAGCCGACAGAAACAAATCCCAAGGTGGAGGCCTCGCCATCATCGGCAAAAATAATCTCCACATGAGACTCACCCCAATCGACAAACCTGACTCCTGCGAATCGCACAGTCAAACTGCCCATTGCCAACTCCCAAACCCTCACCATCCACCTTCTCTACAGACCCCCAGGTCCACTGGGATCATGTGAAGAGGACCTCACAACTATCCTCGCCGACAACCTAAAAAACACAACCCAGAGCATTCTCTTAGGAGACTTCAACCTGAGGTTCAAAGACCCAAAAGACTAACATGCCGCACTAATTGCTGATAGTCTGGAACTAGGCTTCAACCAAAAAGTGACCCTTCCCACAGACAAAGGAAGGACTCTCGACTGGGTGGCAGACTACAACTGCTCTGCCTCCATCACTGCCATTACCCCCCAGCCATTGTCAGACCACCACCTCCTTACCTTCTCCCTTGAGGCTGTAACACTGACTCCCCCCAATAACATACTAGCCCCAGCAATCCCCACTAGAAATAAAAAGAATATAACAGCCAAAAAGCTTGTCCCCCTCATTCCTCCCACCCTGAACTCATTTACTGACTCAACTGACCCCCTTACCCTCGTAGACGAATATAATAAAATAATGACCTCAGCACTAGACTCTATTCCCCCACTGAAACCAAAAAAAAAACAAACCAAAAAGGCATCTGAACTCATGGCTCTCCCCATACCTGAAAACACGCAGACTTGAAAAATGTAAAAGTGAACAGACATGGAGACAATCACCTTCAGAGATCAACAAGACTAACCTCATCAAAGTATCCACCCGTTATAAGAAAGAAATAATCCTGGCCAAACAAGACTCCTACAACCAGAGAACCATCCAATCTAACTCCAGCATAAAAGAATTGTTTAGCATCCTTAAAGAACTGGAAACACCCATCCCAAACCTAGACACATGCTTGAAAGACAAACACTGGTGCACTACCATCCAAAACGCCCTATCTAATAAAGTTGCAGCCCTACAGGTTAAGATAACTAACAAAAAAGAAAATCTTCCACACACCACCCCCACTTCTAACCTTGCCCCATCTACACAAAAGCCCACACCTAAACCCTCTCACCGCTTCGGCTTCTCCAAAGTATCCACCCTAGAGGTCAAAAAAGTCATACTCACCCTGAAACCTTCAAATTGCCAAAGTGATCCCTGCCCCTCGCAAATCATCAAAAACGCAGCAAGAGACCTCTCACCTTTCATTTCCAAACTCATCAACTCCTCCTTCTCCACTGGAACTATCCCCAGCAACCTCAGAGTCCTGGGTTCTCCCACTACTCAAAAAACAATCTCTGGACCCCTCCATACCCACCAACTACAGACCCATCTCCACTGTCCCCTTCTTACTTAACATTTTAGACAAGGTAGCTTACCTTCAAATACAACAATACTTAGAACAGAACCACCTCTTGGGAGTCCACCAGTCTGGCTTCAGACCTCAACACGGGACTGAAACAGCACTGATTGACCTCAAGGCACAAATCGACACTCGGAGATAAAGGCAAAGCCGCCCTATTATTCCTCCTTGACCTATCAGCGGCATTTGATCTAGTAGATCACAATAATACTCTGCAACCACCTAGACTCGGCAGCCCACTTCTCACAGGAAGCTATAGGCTGGATAAAATCCTTCCTTACCAACAGGACCATGCATGTTTTTTCCACTTCCGCATCGGCCGACCCCCACCCCCATCACCTGCGGGGTACCTCAGGGGTCCTGTGTCTCCCCTACACAGTACATTTTCACAAAGCCCCTTTTCGATGCTCTCATTGGTCTTGGTTTCACCAACACCAACTATGCTGATGATACCCAGATCCTCATACTGCTGATGGGAGATTATGACAAGGATTTGGCCTTGGTGAATAGGGTGTACCTCATCATCCAGGCATGGATGGCCTCTCATGGTCTGTGCCTGAATGATGACAAAACTGAACTCATCATCCTTGGCACCTCCCACAACATCAACAAACTAGGTCACAACTACTTGAGCTTCACTATTGACGGTAACATAAAGGTAGCCAAGTAAGTCAAAACGCTAGACTTTTACATAGACGCCACCCTCTCCTTTAACAAACATGTCCACTCATGGCCTCCTGTACAGCCACACAGGCAAATTAATTAGAGCGGCCAAACCCTTCCTCTCCACCAACAGCTGCACCACCCTGGCCAGAGCCCTTGTTTTTTCAAAACTGGATTATTGTAATGCCCTTTACATAGGAGCTAACAAATATATTACTAACAAAATCTAGATTTTACAAAACAAGGCCCTTGGAGCGGCATTGAGCATTCCCAAAAAAGATCAGCTCTCCAACAACTGGCTCACCACTAAAGATAAAATCTTGCTAAACGTAGCCTCACTTACACGCCTTAAGAACTCCTCCCCTCAATACCTCATGCACAGATTTAAGAGGTACTCCCCCAACTGACCCACCAGAACTGCAAACTCTAACCTCCTGACGCTGCCCAGATACAAATGCTCCAAAACCGGAGGTACTAGCTTTCGGGTAAAAGCCGCCCAATACTGGAACTCCCTTCCCCCACCCTAAGAGCCACCCAAATGTTCCCACACTTCAGGCTTAATTACATCCATTGGATCAAGGAAAACGACTGCTAATCTACCTCTGTCCTCCCTGCCCCTCCCCCTAGTGACCAGTTAATCCTGTGTACATATTGTAACATTTCTGACACTTGCATATATTTTGTGTACTGTAATCTTACCTGCATTCTCTGTATATATGTACTTCTGCATGTTCATGTATATTATTATTGATATTATTACTGCACAGCAATGTAACGAAGCTGAAAATATGCTTTTTGCTTTCTGCGCCCTGATACCTCCGGGTCTGGCGCGCATTACAAATATTAAAACAAACAAACCTCCTCGCTCCGACGCAGAAGCGAGGTGGCTTGCTTTGGAATATTCGCTTTAGCATGAGCGTCCTATTCCAATGATTAACCCCCTGTGAGGCGCCAGAGCGAAAAGGTAAACAAAGGTGGTGCATCCTGTTGACCAGGGGCACGCGCGGAAAGGGGGGTGTGCCAATTCACCCAGGGCGCTGCTGCCATAAGCCAGGATTTCAGAGAAGGGGCCTGCGTGCCCCCACACTCCCTGCGACACCACTGTTCAAAAGTAAGAAGTGCAGCTATTGTGGGCTGGGTAGGACCGGCCCATCGAAAGCACTGTGTACATTCGAGAGAGCCCCGACCTCTATGCCACCATAAACAAGCTGTTCACTTCTTGGGCTGTGCTAGCCTAAGGGGCCGTACAGGAAACGGGATGGGCTCCTAACCTCTCCTTTCTGAAAATTCTCCAGCAGAAGGCGCCTCTTGCTTTATACAGGAGCACAAGTAAAGCAAATCGTGTTTAAACGTTAGAAATCAATTCAGAAGGACGCCTATTCAGGAATCGCCATTAAAACCTTTTTCCTATAGGGGTACGGCATATCCCGGACTCTTTCAACAGCTCTTTGCGATGGTGGTCGGCAGAACCCAAATCATCAAAACAGCTTCTCGCATGCCTTTCAGGTTTCCGTAGGTTACAGCCAGAAATTGGACTTGAGATTTCTAGCGATTTGCCTGATCTGTAGTAATTTTAGAGAGCAGAAATATCCTTTTAAATAGAAATGACTTAAATAGAAATGACTTGCAGAGTACATATTCAGCGTGTATTCGAATAGTGCATCTGCATTACACATCGTTGCTGCCAATCCCTTCAGCTCTCCACAGCAGAACCAAGCATTGCGAACGGAACTTCATGTCCTGAGCCTCTGGTGCTGTGGCGTAGTGCCTGCTATTCCTTCCCATGCGTTGCAAGGCGCTACAAACGCCCCAGCACCCTCCACCAACCCCCAAACATCCAAACATAAACACTGCTTCCAAACAATGCACACGACGCCAATTGCAGGTTTTTTGCCGCACATTCTCCTGTGCACGCTTAAGTGTATTGATAACACACTGAGCCGTTCCTAGTCCACAACCTGCGTGCCCCGCCTCTTCTTAATCAACCATTCAATCGCAATGACTCCCCCGTCTTATGATGACGCACACATATTAAAGACAGTCTCAATAAACACCAGGACACGATGGATTGCAAATCTGTTCTTCTTTAATGTCCTATTACAACTGCTCGCCCCTTTCTTGCAATCACCAACTCCAGACCCCACCCACCCACATTCCAATTTCCACCAGTCATGTTCCATATTCCCTTTCACCACGACACCCCGGGCCACATTTCCCTGCTTTTTCGACAGAAATGTGCTTTTCCACTCAGTTACCCGATCACCTGATGATTGCTATGCAGCGATCCAGATGGCACATGCAAATCAGCGGAGCCAAGAGGGCACCTCGTGCCCCCCCCCTCCTCCCCTGGAAAGATATCTTAAAAGTGTACTGTGGTAGTGGGTGACTGGAGCATGCAAGCATGGAGAGGTCTTCAGGCACGGGAGGAGAGCGTTTGCCGATGCATGGCAGTGAGGGGTGGAACATTTGCAACACAAATCATGCGAAGGGAGTGCTGTTATGTTTGCTGCCTGTGGGATTGATCTTCTGTGTCCATTTAAGTGGCTGTTCGATTCCCCCCCCCCCCATCTTCGTTGGTCCAATATGTTCTGCGCCAGATGCATTAAGATTAACGAGCATTGTGATATGCTGCGTCTTTTTTTAATGTATTTTAACTTGCCATTATACCAATTGTTTTCCAAAAGGGCTCGTTTTGGTTTTGGCTATTAGCTGACGCTTAAGTCGGAGCCACCTAAAAGCCGAAACTATTGCATTGGAGTGCAAGGCTGATAAGCTGTCTGCCCTCTCTCCTGTCCTCTCTTGTCTGTTAGGCTTCTTGCTCCCACTTGTTATGTGCGCGCCTTGAGACCAAAGAGCATGTGGCGCGTAATAACAAATAAACAATAACTAGGAGGGCATTGCACAAGGATTACAGTGACTGCTTTAAATAGAAAAAATAAGCAGTTACAGTTTGTGAGGGCCTACAAATAATACTTGGGTGGGGGAGCAGAGGGCTCAGTATGTAAGGGCTTTAATACCACTGCACTAATGCTTAGTCTCCGAGTCCCAATGAGTGGTTTGTAATCAAAGAGATTGTGAGGAATTTGACCATCCGTACGGTGGCTGTGCACTTGCATGGACTTTTTTGACATTTTTATTTAAATGGAATGATGGTAGACCAACCACAGGAAAATGTGTGGGGTTAATGCACACACATTTTCCTCTGCCCACACCACAACAAATGCATGAGGAGGTGCTTTGGGTGCGGAGGGGCAGCAACTGGGTGAGAGTGGCCATAGGGATTAGCATGGCCATGAGCAGTCAATGGGTGGGCAGCACTGATGGCACAGCACATTACACAGCACAAACAAGTCAGAGATCTCTTCACCCGCAATGAATGTGGCGCCCAATAAAAATCTTTTTATTTCTAGAACCAGATTTGTTTTGAAGGAGGCCTCCAACCCGTCTCACACCCAACTTCCACCAGCACCCCGTGTCACAATGGACTAGGAACCAGGCCGGTGTGTCTCAAAGATTTTATTGATTTTATTGTTTAATATGAAATCAAAATCAATCAATTACAATAGTCACCAATGTTGTGGCAACACAAGGCAATCTCCTTTTTGATGACGCAGTACACTGAGATAATTCAAAATATATAGTACCAGGATTCATTTTTACTTTCAAAACACACTACCATCGAAGAACAGTTCAAACACCAAGAAAAGGACTGTAAACGACAGGAAAATGCATGCGTACACAAAATGATACTTGAATCCCAGCAAACCTCACCCCCCTAAACATCCACTAGGCTTGTCGGTTTTGGATGGAAGGCAGTGGCAAGGAGGGGCCACACAATGTAAAAGTCGGATTTGGTGTGGTGCTTACAGAAACAATATGGGGAGCAAGCAAAGAATGGGGCAATTTGATTCTGAGCACAATGCAAGAATAGGTTTTTAATTATTCAGCACCACTTCTATGGGATAGAAATAGAAAGTCAGGGAACTTGCTTGCTTATATTTAGAAAGACAGTCATGGCGTTTAGGGAATACTGGTCAACACACTAGGGTTTTTGTAATATATGCAACACATGGGCAGTGGAAAGGGAATGCAAATCGTTTTAACCAAAGAATAGGGAAAGGGGAACAGAAAAGGAAAATCGAGGTAAAGCACAATATCCAGTGGAAAGAATATGCAAATGAGAATTCTTTTTGACTGATGCTGAAAATGACATGTAAGCTTTGGGAAAGGGGTTAACTCACAAAAGTACAATTGGTTTTTAGGGTAGGATAACTGATGAGAAGAGAAATTACAGTGTCAAATGGAAATTCGTTTAGAGGGCACAATTTAAACAAAGGGACACATTTGTTTTACAGCTCACAATGGGATTCCTTCTTTGGCCAACACTTTTATAACTTATAACAATTCACAACGGACTGGGAAGGGATAGTTGGTTTTGAATTACCACTATCTGAAATACTGTGACATAAATGGGGAAATTGATTGGTATACAGAGACAAATATACTAAGGATCTACACAGGCAACGGGGGATTCTTCCATGGGAAAGTGACTGAAATGCAATATGACATACAAAGGATTCTTCAACAGGAAAACGACTACAATACACAGGCAAATGAGAGATTTATTTTTCAATGGAAAACAACAAATAACATACATTTCCTTAGGAAAATGATTTAAATGGACGGGTAAATGAGAAAAGGGATTTTTACACTGGGGGAATCTCTATGGCAATGCTGAAAAGGATAGGGCTTATGCAATCTATTGTTGGGGATGTCTATACTTGCAGGAGAGGGCTTGATGGACATCAGGGGGCATCAGAGCATCACTGCTGGGACAGTGAACGGGTCCGCCAAGGATTCTCCCTGTCCTCCAAAAGGGTCCCAATCCAGCTACTACAGCTCCTGGCTCCACTGCAAGATTTAGGCCTCACTCTGCTGCGATGGTTCCAGATTTTGGCAGCTGCACACCTCAGGATTTGGAAGAAGTATCTTGATTTGAGGCGGAGTGACTTATTTATAAGGCAAATGACATCATGGATGTGTCATCTTTCTTGCAGAATAGATTGGGTACTGTACAAAAGCCTGCATGCTGATCGGTCCAGAGAAGGTGGGAGTGTTTTGGGAGACCAGGGGAGGGGACCTCTTTGTCATCTTACTCTGACAGGAGGGCTCGGCGTGGCTTGGGGACATAGAAATCTCACTGTCTGATAAGTGCCCTTAATCTTCATATTTCAACACGTATGAAAGCGTTTTTACACTCTATATTTTATTCAAATTATCCTACTTAGGAGTTTGTAGGTTATTCCATAGCAGAGCTATGGTTTTCCCTCATTTACTCTGAAATTAGAGCAGTGAAAAATATGGTGTTCGGTGGCTGGAATATGGGTCATATTCTACATGTTCTCTCAAATTATGGTTCTCACATTCATAGCGAGGGCCACATTAAGTTTTTCTTCATAACATTTGGCATGTAGGTGTCACCAAAATCGTTTTTGGTTGACCAGAAGCAGTCAACTTTCACCTTTTCAAAACTCTTAACATGAATCGTGTGCGATCAAAATTGCCAAAGTTATACAATAACAAGCATATCTCCCATTGTGCACAATGGGAGTGAAACTACTCCTTAACTCTGGCCCCCACGCTTGGGATGGATCTGTTACTGGCTGTGACTTCAAGAGGGGTTCCTTTGTTTAGATTAGTCCAGAGCTTCAAGGGCTAATTGCTAGCTTGATTGTGTCCTAAGTAGTTTGCATCATAAATTGCTGGAGAGCAGAGCACTTCTTATCTGGCCCCCACTACAAATCCGATCTCCCCTGGAATTTAAGATTGTCTTTGTAAGGGCAATCACCCATGCTTGAAGGGAAACCAGACTTCATCCCCATGACTACGGGCTTGGAAATCTAGTTTCACATTTGAAGACCCACAGCAGAGAAATTAATCCAAAATATCAGCCTGCCCCCCACTGGAAGCATTTTACTTTTAAATCAACTCTTAGAATTGCAAAATTTCAAAATGTAAAACCATTGCAAAGTGGTTCCTGGCACACAGTTACAGAAGGGCAACATAATTACATATTTAGCGACTTTAGTTGTACATCTAGAAGCTTAGAGTATCATTTCAAAGGTACAGTTGCAATGTCACATTGTGAATTTTCAGCCATGAAGCCTTAATTCTGCTGCAATTCAACATCTCCTGGTAGATTATGTGAATTATTGTTTCCTCTTGTGATGGGCTCATGATGCACATAACTCAAGTTCATCTATTACAAATCTTGCACACATTTTCATGAGCATGTCTTTAACATAAAGGGAAAAACGGATTTACAAATTTCCTTTACTTTTTCTGCAGAAATGCACTCTGCTTCACTGTAACTGTAGCTCACAAGGCTGCCAACCCATTTAGGGTTCTGTGGACTGAGGTTTCTGAGGATATGACTCCCGCTCTCTCATATTTTGGCAACTCTTGCCATAGTTCTTCCCCTTATTGAAATGTGTATGCCTCTCCACATTTTGAGGCCCAAATTCACTCCTTTTCATTTGGCAAGGGCTGGACCTCATTTTGCACAGTATTTCCAGAGCAGGTCTTTTACTGAGGGGCATGTCCCCCCACTGACTCTAGCCTTTTTATGTCTTACATTTGGGGGTCATTTCACCCCACACTGATTAAAGCAGCTGGAGAGTTACTCGGACTCCTCTCAATGTAGTCATGGCTCACACAATACTGCTCACTGGTTGCTCGAGAGCTAGTGGTGGTTGCAAGATAAGTGTTTGGAGACCAGTATTCTAGTGTAGTGTCTTGCTCACTTATGAGTTGTGTTTCCAAGTGAGGATAGCATTGACGTTTGTCAGGGAGCAAGAAGTATGCATGTCCTCTTTTGTGAAATGTGTACTGTCGCTCACTCATAATTGCAGCTTCTTGCACCCCCTCTCAATTCAATATGTTGTGTTGGGCGTATTAAAAACACTCTGTATCACCCACCCCTAAAATAACACCCTGTCTGCCATTATTAATCTCTGTGCAATTGACCTATGTTTCTGCTATCGACCTGGCCAGGTGTGTGCATCCTGCTACTGTACAGATGTTTTGGATCATGACTACCGTGATTATTTCTCAACATTGAGTAAGCTGGCTAGAGCTGAAGGGAGTTGTAGTCTTGAACATCTGGTGAGCCAAAGTTTGTAGATTCCTGACGCTAGTCTATCTTACGTCGTGGCCTGTCACACCAATTCCAGTTAGTCCACAGCCTGAGAGGAATGTTTGGTGATCTGATCTTTTGCTTTAGGAGTAAGCAGTGTAGAACACATACAACTACCATACTTGTAATTCCACATCTCTGCCCTACTGGCCTCACAGGTCTCCACAAATGCATGCCAAATCCAGCTCATTGATAGCTGACTGGCCTGGAGTATTGCAGAATTTGTCTCCTTTTACTTGAGAAACCATGCATTCACCAAATTGGTTTATCTCTTGAAATGAATTGTCATGAGAGTGTTCATTTGTCTCTGGTGGTCTGGCAAAGGGAACTTGAGAGAACTGCAGACAGACCAGTGCCAGATAAGCACTGGCCTGTCCACAGCACTCACGATGTTCCTATCGGCAACTCCATCTTTAGCTTCCTGTGCAATGCCCCTGTTTGTTCTTAAGGTGCATGGTGCCTTCCTCCCAGGCAGGTCTTTATCGCCCCTGTCCCCGCCCTTACTCCGCCTCATGTCTCCACTAATCCATTTCCGCGGTACTCCTGTTCTCCGGACTGAATGGGGGCCAGTACACTAATCTCCCCTGATCCATTACCGGGCTAACCTGATTAGCATTGAGCAAAGAGTGCGGCGGAGTCAGCAGGGGAGATGCGATTAGACAGCATCTCTGCGTCTGCGAGGACAGCTGGGAGGCGGCCGTCACGACGCAGGGTGCGTATGGGCGGTGGCGGCGGCCATTCATCTACCTCAGAAAAGATGTGACTAGAATTGCAGGTTTTGCAAATGAGGTCGAAGGCAGGATATTAGTGCAGCATTTCTTATGCTGTCCACATTCGTCAAGCGACATACTCCAATGCGTTTCAGAGAAGAATTCAACGTGTAGCATGTGCACGTGTTCATTGCAAAACTCTGAGATTAATTCGTGTTAAAATATCAAATCAAATGAACCACGCAAATTATCACTGTTTCTTTACTGTGCAGCCCTCACATTTCGTTTTTGTTCTACAAAGATATTGTAAAATCAGACTCCTCTAACATGTTAGTTACAGACTTGTCTAGAAACTGCCCTATGGATACTTCTCCGATTGGCCTGAGCCTCCCTTTCCATGTTTTGGGCATATTGTGAACAATGGTAAATATAAAGGCAGTTAAAATATTATCCACCGAAACTCTTTCAGTTCCTGAATTAAACATTCTTCCAAAACCCATTTATTTAAAATGACGCACAAAAATATTTCTTGAATGTATATCTTTGAAAACATAACGTCGCCATTTTTACAGAGCAAATAGTCATAACGGAGACAAGTATTTATTCTTGAATATGACAGCTGAGGTATTTACCAGCATTGAGAAAAGGTGCTTGAAGACTGGACATGGTGCACATGTCTGTAAAACAGACTTTAAAGCTCTGTCTTTGATACTATCCCTGGTCACGTGCAAAGTACAAAAAGAAAACCGATTTCCTGTTGCATAATTCTATTTCCCGGTTCAGAATCGTGATGTAAAGCAACCTGGTCTTGTGTTGCGTAACTGTTGACATTTTGGCAGCCTCTTTTCTCTTCGACATTAAGCATCACATTAAGAGAAAATACTAATTCTTTTTGCAGTTACATTCTGTGGCCCAGCACCCAGCGTGCTCAAAGTTCGCTCAGTTCATGAAAAGATGTGTAAGGAACTCAACATGTTTTAGAGGGAGATAAAGCCCGGGCATCTCTCACAAACAAATGTATCTGATAGTAAAACATCATAGAAAAGATATGAAATTCATCTGCAGCAGGGGGCCCTATCTGATTAGCGGGTCTGTTGCAGATGAACCCATGGGTGTAATTTTAGGGGGGAGGGCTGAAGGTGTTTGGTGGGGGTGGGGAAGGGGTTTGGTTGGTTTTGGGGGTGGGGGAGGTAGGGTGGCGCCATGTAGAGGCTCCTTGTTGCCACCCCACATAAAAATATAATGGTGCCACCCCAGCCCGGTGGTTGATCCCCAATATGAAAGAAGGGGAGAATGGGTGAGGAAAGGTGACACAAATAGGTTAACCCAAATCCTACTAGCCTAAAATGAAAATATAATATTGCTTTACACACAACAAATGCATACCAGTTTGGCAATAAATGAGTGATTGATGACAATAAAGCATGTTACAAAGGAAAGTCTGATGTACTGTTCTTTTGGTGTTTTATTTTTAGCCATATGGGCTGATGCTGGTTGTGCCAGGCATGCCAATCATGTGTGCACATCAGACTTTTCAGAGCTTCTCCGTTTAAAACATATCATAAACCTGCACCGGGTCCTAGAATACACTTGGGTAGTGCAAGCATTGGCAGAGACAAAATTCCCTACCCGCCTCAACGGGAAATAGCAGTTCCCACACCAGCATACCTAGTTCAAAAGGATATTCCCAGCCTGTATAGATGACAGCTGCCTTCCACTGATTTAACTCCAAAGGAGCTAGTGTGCACTAGTGGAATATGTATAAAAGGCTGCTTCCATGGTAGTTGGCGGTGTTACTGCAAAGCCTTAATGAATTTTCCAACTGTGAACTCTATGTCAATATGCTGCAGAGGTCAAATCTAGAAATGACGTAGCTCTCAAAATAGAAGCCCTTGGGGAACCACCTCTCCAAGTCCATGAAGGCGTAGCTGTCAAGAGTCCTGAGGTGAAACCTCCCTGCTCCGTCAGGAATGGAGGGGCTCAAGTGACCATGTCCTTCAACAGCTCTGGATGATGGCCCAGTGAGATGACCAACGCCTTACTGAAAGAGGACCCTATATAATGGTCTATTTTCCTGATGACTATTTGACTATATTATGCAATCTCAGTCAATACCAGTGACATGGGGGGAAAAAAGCAGTGATCATCTCGATCTATAAAAAAGGCCTTAAATCTGACCCAAGCAACTACCGCCCAATCGCATTGTTGGACGTGGCAGGGAAGGTATTTGCCTCACTCACATTGAATATCTTGGTGAAGGGGAGTATTGAATCGAGCCATAGGGACGAATGGCAAACTGGTTTTGTCAAGGGTGTGGGAACGTCATTAAACATCTTTATCATCAACATCCTGAATTCCCAAGTTGAGAGAAATAAAGGAAAGAAGATCTTTATGGCCTTTAGAGACCTCACAGGTTCCGATACTGTTAGTTGACCAAAAATATGGAAAAAATTACAACACTGGGGATGTCCAAATAATGCACTGGAAGTAATTCAAGATCTTTACTGAGAATGAATGCAAGATTGAGCCCTTTATTTGTCAGGATTTCTTTTGTGAGAAGACCTGATTTGTCCAAACAGGGATGCCCATTGGAGCCCGAACTCTTCAACTTTTTTATATCCGACATAGAAGATGCTTTTCCCAACATCAGATGTTTCCCACCCAAGATCGGTGAATCCACAATAGGACGACTTGTATATGCAGACGATGTAGTTCTGTTGGACCTAACGCCTGTGGGACTACAGAGACAACTTGAGGCGTTGCATAAGTACATGGAGGCAAATGACCTTAAGATTAATCCATCAAAATCAAGGATCATGACGTTTGAAGCATGGATGGGGAGGAGTTTCAAAAAACCCAATGCATGGCATTTGGAGGGTTAGAAGAATCCCGTAGGTGAATTCACTGATATATTTGGGACTATGTCTGAACAAAAACAAAAGGGATGTCCCAAGAGTAGAACTTCTGAGAGCCAATGCCAAAAATCTGGCGAGTCAAGGAAGGATAGTGCTGAAAAGATTTTGTGGATTTTCATTGTCCCCACTGATCTCGTTTTATCGCATGAAGGCTTTGTCTATCCTGACATATGAAGCGGAAACCTCTTTCGCATTCCAGGCTGAGAACTGGTCAAGGATAGAGGGGATTCTTTGGAAGAGTGATCCGTCTACGGAAGAGCACTCCAATTCAAGCAATCTGAAGGGAACTTGGTCTAACAGCAATGAAAACTATTGTGACCTGGAAATCCTTCTCCTTGTAGAGGAAATGTCTCGACGATTCTAAGACCGGTGGCTTCGCAGTCGTAAGAGAAGCCCTAGCAAACAATAACAACATGACATTGTCAGAATGGAGATTGATTTGCCGAGCAATTATATCGGAATTGGGTGAATCTGATTTAACTTTGTGGGAGAATCCAGACAGGGTTAAAAAAAAAAACTATATATCCAGGATTGGATTATAACTCGGGAAGAACACCAGCCACTGAAACTGTATGGGAAATACTTCCAAGAAGCGTGAAAGTTGCACTCATGGCCCAAATACCTCGAGTTATTCCCTAATTGGTATTTCAGGGACCAATTTATGAGATTCCAACTGAATCTATCGACTAGGGAGATCCTGAGTGCGAGAAGAGGTAGCAAATCAGGGTTAGTTTGCAGACTGTGCCAGAATGAGGACTCCTGCGAATCATTAAAGCACTTGGTACTATTCTGCCCAGCAATGAAGGACACTAGATTGAGCCCAATGACAGAAGTCACCAAGAAATACGGCTCACGATCCATGGAAGATTGGTGGAGGTACCATTTACTGGATAATCAAATTTCACTAACCCTGGCCCTGGTGAAATTACTTTTGAAAATGTTTTAAACAATCAAAGTCTCAAACGATGAACTGAAGTGATAAAATGTTAACAACCGATAAAATTGGACTGGAATGAAATGACAGTTTTAATGTCTGTCTTGATAAATGCCAAAATGTTAACTATATTGTATAACCATATAAAGCCAATAAAAACAATTAAAAAAAAGAATTTAGAGAGAGATGGTGACACAGAGAGTCTCGGTAGAGTTAGTGGGGTGAAAACCAGATTGAAGAGAAGGCAGAAGGGAGTGTTAATGTAAGTGGGAAGATGCATTTAAACAGATAGCATGTTCTAGGAGTTTAGATACCAAAGCAAGAGATGTGGGTTGAAAATGTGCCTGAATGGTTGGATTAAGATCTGTTTTTTTAAGAATGGGAATTATGGTAGCAGATTTGAAAGGGGATGGGAAGGCGGCCATAGAACGGGAGATGTTTGAAAGACCAGTACAATATGGGGAGGAAGGAGGAGAGGCAGTACAGTGAGCATGCAAGTGGGGGCCAACAGTATCCAAGTCAGTTATGGGGTAAAAGTGGAGAAGTAAGGAAGGACAGGAGGGGAATGAGAGAAGGATGGTAAAGAATAAGTAAAGGAGGAGTGAAGGGCCAAGACCTTTTTAGAAGTGAAAAAATCAGCAAAATCCGAAGAAGATGATGAAGGGGATAAGGAGGAGTCCGTGGGTTGGGGAGAAAGAATAGTGGTTTCGAATGATTTATTGCCTGTCATTTGTCTGCTTTTACACTTCCTCAGTTACTGGAATAGCAGGTACCCATATGGAGTGGACTGGTACTGTTCCTGCAACAGCACATCCTAGCATCAGCGCCACCACTGAAGTTTGGAGTCAAAGGGTACTTTATCAAAGTATACAACACTTCTACAGCTGCATCCAGAGTCTGTGAGACCACTTTAAAGTACCTTTATGAATCGCTTCCCTGGTTGTTTGGTACCACTGCAGGAGGATTCGGAGATGGGCTATTCCTAGTGTCCAGATAGTTCTTCAACTCTTGTCCTTGAATGGAGAGGCCATTGCCAGTCGCCAGCTCTTGTTGCATCCGATGGGTGCCCAGAATATTCTCTCATTTGAGAGAAACATCTTCCGATGAGGTTGGGCTCATCACCACCAACCTGAAATATGAACATTCATATCCCACAAAAGTAAGAGGTGCTCTTCATATTATGGGAGTTTAACTAGGAGGAGAGATCCTTACTTTGTCTCGTTGTGTAATAGTATTCTGTAATTCTGGTGATGAGCTGCCTGTCAAAAATGAAGAGAGGTAGTCTAAATATAAGTGTTTTCCTATTGGATACCCAAGAGTTCAGTGATTATATTCAGTTCATGCCATCAACAAAAAGCTGCATAAGAAATCTGTTTAACTGAAGGAAAAAGATCTTTGTTTTAGTATTGCAATAGATCCACAGTGTATAGATTGAAGCCATATAACAGGTGGTTGAAGGTGAGTTGTCTTAGGAAATATCTGATGCGCATCTATAATGAAGTCTGTGGAGTTCTGCTTTTAATTATACTATATGTATCAGAGCAAGGATTCAGGGTTTACCATGTTCATCTAATGTTAAATGTAGGATTTCATTTGGGGGTTACTAGTCCAGTATACTGGGAATGTGACAAACCTACCTGGTTGATGGAAGCATAAAGACCCCCGGTTAAACGTCGATTTCACCCATTGCTTCCAAAAAGTGTCATATTCGAGGAAGCTGTAGAAGACTGCACTTACTTTTTCCCAAATCTTGACTGAGATCATCTCAAATGACGCGAACAGGGCTGGCCACGCGCATAGTTCCTTTCTGGCTATTTCCCTTCCAAACCAGGCATCAATGCCGGTGTCTAACATGCTTTCTGAATTCATGCCTTCGTTTTTACTACACCTTGTTTGACAATGTAAGCTGGTTCTGTGGTCGTGAAACCAACAGTGAAATATCATGATAATCTGTGAATAGCAGGTCTCCTTCGAGAATGATGGGTTATGCCATAGGTTCATCGAGGCATGGATAACCTTTTTTTGCATTTCTTTCCTCCAAAATGTTTTTTGGTCAGCCCCCACCGCTAGGGATCAGGGCTGAATACCGTTATGCATCCATCACCTTTGGTGCCCTGTACTATCTCGCCATTGAGCGCTACTGGCCTGGCAATTTCCACAACGAATACATGTGTTCTTCAATGTATTATGACTCTTTATCTTGCTTGCGTGGCCTGACGTGGATGGGAAGACTAGTACTTTGCAGGGGTGTCCACCCCTCGATTGGTACTCTCGTAGCTAAAATGTCCACTTCTTGGGCCTCCATAGAGGTATTGGTGTCAAACTAGAAATTATATCGTGCCTCCTATTGCTATGAATATATGTATATTGGCCTACGCCAAGCTGCTAACAAGCTGCTTATAAACTACATGTGAATAAACTCGCATTGCAAGGTCCTGACCTTAGAAACCATGTAAACTGTCATTTTGGGTCAAGCCGCCATTTTAGGTTTCTTGCTCTATAAAGTCACCATGTGAGCTAAAATGGTAGCCTATGTTATTCAGAACAGAACTCGATTGTCATGACCTCTGTACAGCTAATGTATAACTTGCCTGCAGGCCACTTGTTAGGGTCATGAGCTGAGACCTTGTCCTTCTGCTGACCTGTGTGCAATGGATTACCTGTATCACCGAAACTGATCTATAATTGAATGAGAACACCTGCTTAACTATATTGTATAAATTAAGTCCTGCATTGTAATGTTAGGCCTAGAGCATACATTATTACCATTTCTTCTTGTTAATGTATAAACCTAAGATGAACTAGATTTGACCTGGCAAGGGACCCTAGAGCAGTAACTTATTTATGGAATGGTTAACCTGCAGAAAGGCTGGACAACAGGCTGGAGAAATGTATAAAAGCCTGACTGTTTCAATGAATATTTGCACTCACTGAGCACACCGAACCACGCCGGAGTTCACTGTGTTGTACTGAGGGTCGATAGCTATCTGAATTTTGTTCTGTTCTTTTGTAACTGGATTCAGTATAAAATAAAGTACTTTGTATGTTCCCTTGTAACCTGTGTTTGGTGTGTTTCCTTTTTGGTTACCCTGCCTCATATTATTTCCTTGTTTTCACAGTTGGCGCCCGGAATAGGGACCCTCAAGATTGATGCCGGATTATTGAAGGATGACGCACGCTATCGGACCGGGATCGGACGGTGTGACATAACGGGCCCGACTGAACGAGACGCGACACGTCAACAGCGCTGCACGATCCGTTCCCTGGACGATAGCCGTGTGGTCTGAGACGGCATCTTGACGAGGGTCAATTTTTTGAGGCGGGCAGATTTGCCGAAATCACCATACACAAGGTAAAATTTGTTAGGTAAGTCCTTTGTAAACCGATCGGTCCTCCTTAGGTTTGGTCAGGTGAGTCGTTACCCGACTCTTAATTTAATCCTGACAATTTGAATTTGGCGCATTGTATCTGCAGACACAATTATTGACCAGGTAACACCGAGTATTTGAGAAATACCTGGGAAATTGTCTAGCTGCTTTAGGGCATTATTCCGCAGCGATAGACAATCTTTGGAATTTAGCCGTCCGGCACCACAGGAGGGGTCACCGGCATGTACTATGTACTGTAAGCATGGCATTGGAAGTGTAGTATTTGATAAAATTTGGCACAGACAAACCAGACATGCCTCCGAACTTCAGTGGCCAGTCAATGGTAGTTTTGAGATCCCTCGTATTGAATATTTAGAGTCAGTCTTGTTAAAAAAGAAGGCCAGACCTGCAGCATTTGATGTTTTGCAAAATTGGAAAAGAGAAGCGTTGCAGCAGCTTAAAAGTAGGGAAAAACATGTGCGCCGTCATAAAACAAATTCTGAAAAGGCGTTGTTATATGAACAGGACAAACAGTCTGAGTCGGTTAGGAATATGGACAGGGCTTTCTCACTCGGTATTCAGAAAATCTATCCTTCTAAAGATCTTCATGTTTCTGATGAGTTTATCGACAAATTGTTAAATGAACGAAGGCCTGGTGCCTCTGCACCACCTCCGTATGTTCCTCGTCCTCCTGCTGTACCTCTTCCTGCTGTTATTCCTGCTCTTCCTGCTCAACCTGTTGTTCCTATTCCTCCGGTTGTTGTTCCTCCACCTGCTCCTCTGCCTCTTCCCATTGCACCAGTAATAGTACCTCCATTGAATTTGCCTGCACCCTCACTCCCAAGTAGTTCTGTACCGCTTGTAGTTGATCAGGGTGCGGGTCGAGGATTGTTACTCGTAATACTGTTCCTACAGAAAAGAAACAGGATTTGTTTGCATGGGCTAAGCATTGTATGGAGAGAGATGATCAAGCTAATGTTCTTGCCACACTTTCTAATATGGATAATTTTCCTGAGAAAAATGTTTTCATTGAAGGTTCCGGGATTCATTTATGTGTAATGTGGGGTAAATTAAATAATGCAGACCTCCCACAAGGGTTGAGGGACCTGAATACTTTAGCGTTTTCAAGAGACACTGTGGAGAAGGTACATGAGCATGTTGAGAGGATATTTGAGTATAGAAAGGAGTTGGAAAGGTTACGGAATGAGGATGACGAAGAAGAAAGTATGTATGTACAGAAACGATTTCTTCCGTGTTGTAAATCGACATCTGAGGAGGCGCGAATTTTTACAAAAGATGCGATTAGATGGATTTCAGACATATCGATAACTCCAGTTGAGGTATATGACACATACAGTCAATATACGCTAGAAATGCAGAGGAAAGTGATACAGGTAATGGTAGAGTACCTGCAGGATGAATGTTTAAAGAGAAAGGTTAGTTGTCCCACAGAGGTATTGAGCATTTATAAGAGAGCTTTTTCACTTGACACTTCTTCAACTGCTTTAGCGCTTGACTTCGCTCTTTTGCTTAGTAAGCGTTCGGAGTTGCCTACATCTCAGTTGCCTATGAGAGAGGTTCCTCCGACATTTGTCCCAAAGGTTGAGATTCCTGCTAATGCTGCAGCAGCTGTGGACATTCCTGCACATTATGTATCGCAGTTTGTTCACGTCCCGTTTTCACGACAGGAAGTGAATACTATTAGACAAACTATTCCTGACATTAGGAAAAATCTGACAGGGTTCTATAAAGAGATAGAGTCCGTTTTGCAGTCCTCAGTGTTTACCCTAGGCGACATTGATTTGTTATTCCCTGTACTCCTGCCTGTAGATTTGTGGAAACCAGTTAGAACTATAGACGATGTACCAGGGTTGGGAGATACATGGGCTAACATAGTTGGGCTTGATGGGGAAAGGCCAGCTGGTGAGAGACCACCTCAGGTGATACTAACTTTGCCTGACAGAATCATTGCAAAACTGAAAACTATAATCCCCGAAAAGAGAATTATTTGGGACAAGCTTACGGCCTGTGTCCAAGGAAAATCTGAGGGTGCTACCGAGTTCTTTAATCGGTTCGAACAGGTATTCTCGGATTTCAGTGGACAAGACTTAGGCACAGAGTCTGGGAAAAGATTATTTGTGGACAAATTTGTACGTGGATTGCTGCCTGACATCCAGTCACAAATTATGTCTTATGTCTAACACATTTGGAAATATGGGTAGACGATTCAGAGGTCGCCCGGGTGTAGGGGGCCCTGGTAGAGGCCAGTTTTCGCAGGATCCCCAACAACCTTTTTCACAGGATAATCAGACTTCGAGTGTGGATACTAGAAACATATTTGATCATCCTTCTGCTGCATATCTATCAGAAGAGCTTCCTTTTGATGATATTGTGTTTCTGTTGTTTGCCCGAAGCAGGGTTTGGAACCTACACCTATTCCCGTTAATCAGAAAGGTCCCTACGTTGAAATGGTAGTGGGAAATAGGAAACATCAATTTTTGATAGACACTCATTCTCGGGTTCCAAACATTCCACTGTCAGGGCAAACCAATGTTTCTGTAGGGTTTTCTGGCACACCAGTTTGTCCGGTTTCTTCACCGGTACCTATTTCTTTGAGTCCCTTTACGGACCACTGTCCATTTCTCTTGACTTCGAATTGTGGAGAGAATTTGCTGGGGTTGAATCTGTTGAAGGAATTAAATGCGGTAATTCATTGTTCTTCTGATGGAGTGCGTTTGACGATTTCACCACAGCAATGTTCTGTTTCGCAATTCTTGACTAGACCTTTGCCGCCAGAATTCAGTAATGTACCAGAGTGTTTGTGGGCAGTTGATGACAATGATGTCGGTGTTTTGCAGATTGAGCCTGTTAAAATAGTTTTGAAACATGGAATTAAGCTGCCCCGTATTCCACAGTATAAGATCTCAGTTGAAGGCGAGCTAGCTTTGAAGAGCATTGTTTCCGATTTTGTGCATCGTGGGGTGATTGAGGAGATTGCAGGAAGTTTGTGCAATAGTCCGATTTTACCCGTGTACAGAAAAGGTGATAATGCAATTCCATTTCGTTTTATAATTGATTTACGTGCCATTAATAAAGTCGTCGCTCCGCAATTTCCAATTGTGCCTGATGTGACGACAATATTAACCATGATTCCAGCTACGGCTACTCACTTCAGTGTTGTGGACCTAAAGAATGCTTTCTTCAGTATTCCTATACATGAGGATAGTAGATACTTGTTCGCGTTCACCTTAGGGGGACGCTCATTCACATTTACTCGTGCACCTTAAGGTCATACTGAGAGTCCTAGTATTTATAGTAGGGCTTTGAAAGAGCAGCTTGATACCCTTGGATTGCCCCCTACTTGTACGTTGCTTCAATATGTTGATGATTTGCTTTTGGCCGCTGACTCTGAGAGCTCTTGTAAAGAGGGCACTGTGTTGTTGCTCATCCATCTAGCTAAGCATGGTCACAAAGCTTCGCTAAAAATGTTTCAATATTGTTGCCAGGAGGTCGCCTATTTAGGCTATCTACTGTCAAAGGAGGGAAGAAGATTGACACCTGAAAGAATAAAACACATTTCTGGCATGTCTGTCCCAAATACACAAAAGGAAGTTAGAGCCTTGATAGGTATGGCTTCTTACTGTAGGTTATGGATCCCAAACTTCTCACTAGTGATAAAACCGATGTTGGCCTTGACGAAGAAGGGTATTTCTTCGCCATTGCCATGGAATACGGAGCATCAACATTCATTCGAGTTGCTCAAGACTGCATTATGTTCGGCGCCAGTTTTGGGCACACCGAACTATGAGAAGGCCTTTGTGTTGTTTGTGCATGAATGTGATGGATGTGCTTTGGCTGTATTAACGCAGGAACATGGAGGGAAGAATAGGCCATGCGGTTACTACTCTTCCGCCCTTGATCCTGTTGCATGCGCTTTGCCAAGATGTTTGCGCGCTGTCGCTGCTGCTGCTGCGTCTGTAAAACAGAGTGAGGGAATGGTCCTAGCCCATGATTTAACCCTGATGGTGCCTCGCTCTGTAGATATTCTATTGAACAAAACCCAAACGCAACACCTCACTTCCGCACGACTGACAAGATATGAATTAATCTTGTTTGCTCCCCACATTTAAATTAGGAGGTGCTGCGTTCTTAATCCGCTGAACTCCTACCTTTCCCGCAAAATACTGTTTGCGGTGACGAAGAGTCACATGACTGCCTGTATACTACTGAACAAGATACAAAAGGCAGAGTTGATTTGAGGGACACTCCTTTGGATAACCCACAAGGGGAGCTGTTTTGTGATGGCTCCTGCTTCAAACTACTGGATGGTACATCCACAGCTGCTTATGCAGTCACTACATTGAGTACGGTTGTGGAGACCAAGAGAATTACGCATAACTCTGCACAGGCCGCAGAGATTATAGCATTGACTCGAGCTTGTGAGCTTTCCGAAGGGCTAACAGTAAACATATATACTGATAGCCAGTATGCCTTTGGGGTGGCTCACAACTTTGGGAGACTTTGGTCAGAGAGAGGGTTTTTAACTTCGCATGGCACCAAGATCCAACATGGCTCCCTGATAGTACAATTGCTTTCAGCGCTTGCGCTCCCTAGTCAGTTAGCAATCATTAAGTGCGCAGCACATCGCGAGATTATAGATGATGTAGGGAAAGGGAATGCTTTCGCTGATCAAATAGCTAGACAAACTGCCTCTGATCTCTTCACTGAGATGTATGTTTCAAGGGAGACTGTAGATGCCTATAGAATGGATGAGGGTGTTGGGTCTGTACGGGATATCCAAGCCGATGCCACATTAGAAGAATCTAAGAGGTGGGCTGAGGGCTTGGGGAAACTCGATGATGATGGGTGTTGGGTGGACATGGTTGAAGGGAAATGGTTGCTTCCTAATGCCTATATAGTAATGATGGTTACCATGGCCCACGGTCCCACACATGTGTGCACTCAACAGATCACGAGAATGTTAGAGAAAGTCTGGGTAAATTATAAGATTTCAAAAATTGCCCAGCATTATGTCCAAAATTGCATGATTTGCCTACAACACAATTTGGGAAAGGGGACAGCAACTCCAAGAGGTAGCTTTGGGCCTCCTTCTGTCCCGTTTGAAGTGATTCACTTTGACTTTATTGAAATGGAGCGATGTAACAATCTAAAATATGTCCTTGTGGTCATTTGCGCCTTTAGTAAGTGGGTCGAGGCTTTCCCTGTTAAAGACGCTACAGCCATGACCACTGCAAAGACCATGTTAAAGGAATTCTTCCCACGGTTCGGTTTGCCGAGAGTTATCTGGTCGGATAATGGTCCGCATTTTATCGCTGCTCTAATTCTACAGATATGTACGGCATTGCAAATTGACAAACGATTCCATTCGGCCAGACATGCTCAGAGCGCCGGATTAGTGGAAAGACACAATGGTATCCTAAAAAACAAGCTCGCTAAGACGTGTGCCCGCACCAAACTAAAATGGCCGGACGCCTTACCGATCGTGTTACTTTCAATGCGGACAACCCTTCAAACTAAGACTGGGCTCTCTCCCTTTGAGGTGGTAATGGGGAGACCTGCTAATATTTGGGGTTTGCCTAAAAGCTGTGCATTGCGCGATGTAGAAAATGTACTTCTCTCCGACTACTGTAACCAGTTAACTAAAAACCTGTATTTCATTTATCACCAGGTATTTTCAGCTTTACCTACGAAAGGTCTTCCTGTCTCGCTCCTCGTTGGAAGGGACCCTACCAGGTGCTGTTGGTCACTCGGACAGCAGTGCGGGTGGCTGGAAAGAAACACTGGATCCACGCGACGCATGTCAAGAAACTTCCTCACCCGACGCCCCACGTTACAGAAGAAGCAGAACCCCTCGCTGATGCTACAGTCCCTGATCTTGGAGTAGCAAACAGCGCTGTGAGTGCGTCGGAGAATTTCTCTGAGCCCGTGGAGCTTGGGGAACAGTCCATTTCGTCTCCGCATGCTTTTGAAAAATCACTTCCGGAAAATACTGTTTTAAGCTCTGCGACTTCCGTCGCCTCCGATACGTTGCTTCCCTCAGGAAGTGACGACACCTTATTTTCGGACCAAACAATCTTGGGTACCACCAGGTACAACCTTCGATGAAGAAAATAGAACTACGGCACGGGTTTTTCCGTGCATTTGAGAAAGAGAAGTGATCGAAAGTTTTCCTTTGTATAAGAAAGTTTCTGTTGAACAAAAGGGAAAAAAAGGGATTCTGCTGGCTAGGGTTGGGAAGGACTAAGAAATCGCGCGACCGTAGAGTCGCCAGCAACGAACATTGGGGTCGTCGATTGAGGAACTACAATGCCTGCCACCTCCACTGCTGCTCCCCACACTGGACTTGTGAATAAGGGGGGACCAACTTGGACAATGAACAATGTGCCTGGGCCCCGAGAACGTACTGCTGTGTTTTGATAACGATAATTGTTATTTTTGCAATTACTGCTGTAGGACTTTGGAACTTTGAAGAAATCTATCCTCTAAAACCTTTACTACCGACCGAGATTGTACCGACTGCTTTGACTCCCTCTCTACACCTTCACACTCTGTCCCCTAGAGACTCCCAACATAGACAAAAGTATCATAATAACACTCTAATGATAGTAATGAATGCAACGCATGCCATTTTTAATAAGAGTAATTGTTGGATTTGCACTCATTTACCGCAACATGGGAACAAGGGACTGGGATGGTATATTCACCCTTTACCTTTAACGACTGCTTGCTATGCCTCTCTTAGAGCACTATTCTTTGGCCGTTGGAATGATAGCATCTCAGGGAACTTTGATGGAACTAATTTGAATGATTTCGAGAAACGTGAATTAACTCCCCTGGGATGCTCGCTTTTTGCAAATAGAAGTAAACCTAATGTTGCTTCTATTAGGCCGTCTGATAAACTGTCTCTTCCTTTTCAAACTTTAATTTCCTTTAAAATGGCTCTGATAGGCAATAAGGACGCCGTGCCCCCTTCTTACTCTATAAATCATAGCCCTGACTCGGTCCCCTTTTGTGTACAAAGAAATGGCACTCGGCCAATGGGAGATTTTGAAGGTTGTATGAACATTGTAAATTTGACTGGAGAAAACAGGCCTCTTTATGTAGGGGGGCCTGTTTATTTTGTTTGTGGTAGTTTAGCATTTCCCTGGTTGCCCAAGGATTGGCAGGGAACCTGTTATTTAGGAATCCTGTTACCCGGGGTATTTGTAGCTAGTACATTGGAGGTTTCTAAGGCTTGCCCACGGCGGGACAAGAATGGAGATACCCCTGGGCAAGTATTGGGAGATATAGCAAAATCAGTTGTGCCCTTTTGGGGACAAATAACAAACTCTGAGAACATTAGGGGATTAGCAAGGGTACTGGAGAGAACGATCAACCGGACCACAGATATACTCTATAATATGACTTTAGAGCAGAAAGCGATCAGATTGGTAGTCCTTCAGAACCGGATGGCATTAGATGTCATTCTGGCTGAACGTGGTGGAGTATGTAAACTAGTGGGGTCCGCTTGCTGTGTTTTCGTACCAGATTCCTCCCCAACTATTTTTAAGGCAATACAGAATCTGCACATTCTTAGTTCAGAAGTGCATGTTCCCGAGGGAAATTGGGATCTTAGCGCTTGGTTCTGGGACTTCTTGCGGGCTTGAGGTTGGAATGCTTTCAGTCTTGCTGATTATTTTGGGAATTCTGCTATTTCTTTGTTGTTGTATCCAATGTCTACCAAGTATATGTTCAATGCTAGGGGGATGTTGCGCTCAGGCGATAGGTACAATAGGACATAAAGTGTATGCCCCGGATAAAACCTCTAAGGAGTATGTACTGAAAGAGATCTTAGTAAAAGATCTAATGGCGATAGATATTTCTGACAGCTATTCAGGGTGTATGGACGATGACACATGGAGTTATTTGCAGGGATATCAGAAGTAGTTTAGCACTTGGCATAGGCCAAAAGGAGGGTTTGTCAAACTAGAAATTATATTGTGCCTCCTATTGCTATGAATATATGTATATTGGCCTACGCCAAGCTGCTAACAAGCTGCTTATAAACTACATGTGAATAAACTCGCATTGCAAGGTCCTGACCTTAGAAACCATGTAAACTGTCATTTTGGGTCAAGCCGCCATTTTAGGTTTTCTTGCTCTATAAAGTCAACATGTGAGCTAAAATGGTAGCCTATGTTATTCAGAACAGGACTCGATTGTCATGACCTCTGTACAGCTAATGTATAACTTGCCTGCAGGCCACTTGTTAGGGTCATGAGCTGAGACCTTGTCCTTCTGCTGACCTGTGTGCAATGGATTACCTGTATCACCGAAACTGATCTATAATTGAATGAGAACACCTGCTTAATTATATTGTATAAATTAAGTCCTGCATTGTAATGTTAGGCCTAGAGCATACATTATTACCATTTCTTCTTGTTAATGTATAAACCTAAGATGAACTAGATTTGACCTGGCAAGGGACCCTAGAGAAGTAACTTATTTATGGAATGGTTAACCTGCAGAAAGGCTGGACAACAGGCTGGAGAAATGTATAAAAGCCTGACTGTTTCAATGAATATTTGCACTCACTGAGCACACCGAACCACGCCGGAGTTCGCTGTGTTGTACTGAGGGTCGATAGCTATCTGAATTTTGTTCTGTTCTTTTGTAACTGGATTCAGTATAAAATAAAGTACTTTGTATGTTCCCTTGTAACCTGTGTTTGGTGTGTTTCCTTTTTGGTTACCCTGCCTCACATTATTTCCTTGTTTTCACATTGGTGCAGACCTTGGAGCAGAGAGACAATGTGATAGCTGGTTCCATGTCTTTGCCACATTGTTGTTACCACGTTGTTTCTAGTGAGCAGGCGCCTAATGTGTGCTCAATTGCTGCATTTTCTCTGGGTCTCCCCTCCTGCAGCATTCCTTATGTTTAAAGGGGGGACCCCCCACTCCTGCTGTCATGTCTGATGCTCCCTTCACCCAACTTACTACTCTATGTCAAGACCGCAGGTGAGCATTATGCTTATCCCTTTTAATGCTTACTCTTCATCAGCTTTCAAAACGTAAAACTTTTTTTTTCTCCAGAAACTTCAATACAACAGAACTTTCACATAAGCGAATACAAATCTTCATAAATCCACTGTGTTATGTAGTTTTGTTCCATTTTTCAATCCACCAATCCTGACACAGCATCCCTTATGAGTCATGTCCTGCCTGGATCCCTTCCTCTTTCCTGTGCTGCTCATCGAGCAGGTGAGTACATATTTTCATAGCTCTTGTGGCAGAGGTTTGATTATGGTTAATTACTTTGCGTGCCAGCTTTTGTTTTTCTTTGAAAGTGTGTGAGGAGTTTGAAGGTTCACTGTGTATGAAATTCTCGGTGTTATGACGTTCGTAAGCCCGTTTTAAGGGTGTATGCAGACTTTGGCACGAGACGGGCGCAAGCGAGACACAGCAATCAGCGCTTGCGTGCTAGCACGTGCGCAACTTTGCTTTTGAACGCAAACTTGCACGTGAGTGATCACGCTCACATGGGGCAACCAGTTTGCGTCCCATAGAAAGGAGCGGAGCGTGGCAGGAGCATTGCTCAGTGTGATGAGCATGCAAGGATGTGTGTACATGTCACTGTGGTGACATGACTTTAGAGGAAATGACCTATTAAATCGCTCCCTGATCAGAAAACGAGCGAGTGAAGGGCTTCAGCGCTACCTGTTAATAACGCTTGCACAGGGAAACCAAATTATATAACTTGCAGCATAAAGTCCTGAGCAGTCCACGACTACCATTACATTTTGCAGCCTGCTGTGTTCAGACCAGGGCACAAGCTAAGAGCCACAACAGCCTATTGTCAGGCACAGATAGAGGCAAAATAAGACTCATGGAACCTGAGCACACTTCTCCTCAGTGGAGTGGAGGTGACACGGAGGAGGAGATACCAAAAGTGGACAAAGACTTGTATGTTAGTTTTTAAAGAGTCCTGGGGGAATCCCTAGTTCTGGCAGTGTCCCAAGGGGTCAAGCCCTTGCAGGACCGTTTAGACGCTCTTGAATCACTTATAACTAAGGAGGGCTGTTGGGAGCCAGAGGACAAGAAAAGAAAAAGAGCAAGCAGCCCAGGCGAGGGGACACCCTGCTAGACACCCTAAGAAAAGGGTGGAAAGCAAGTGCAGTTATGTGTCCCAGAAGAGGTTACCCTCTTGTAAGCCCTGGGCCAAATGGAGGGGAAGAACAAGGAGCCCCAAGAGATAGCCAACACCTATAAGAAATTAAACAGTGCATTTCTATCGAAATTGGCAGTGCCAGACCTTTCCCCCCCCTTCTCCAGTGGCGAGAAATATAGGAGATGAAGGCGGGGACACTATGCCTCATGAGGAGGATGAGGAAGATGAAGGCGTAGCCTCCAGGTGGAGCAGGAGACTGCACAGGCAAGTGTCCCAGAGAGCCATTTCAACATAAGAACCCGATCAATGTGAGCCTAGAGAAAGTTGAGGAGGGGGAGAACATTGATGATATGTTTGACCCAGAAACCATTAGGCACCCTAAATCAACAGAATGGTTGCCCTTGCCGAAAGTGGCATTATACATGGCTCAGCACATTAGGAAGCCCTTAGAGAAAGAAGCCAGGTTTCATATGAGAGCTGAGTGCCAGAGACCGGAGCTCCCAGGCAGAGTAACGGACACGCTGGAACTGTACTCTAAAATGGTGACCTTTGTGACCAAGGCCGCGAAAGACGCCTGAAGTGCGTGGACCGTGCTTGGAAAGGGTGTCAAGACAAATTGCTAGACGAAGCTGGTCCAATCGCAAAAATAATGGACCCAAGCAGAGAGGTTTTAAGACACAGGAGAGCCTGTGGACGCCCACTCTTTAACTAATTGGACACAACGAGCAGTGTTTCTCCTGGGCAACATCAATTACACACTGTCGTTTGAAAGAAGACAGTTTACTGTCGAAAATCGATGGTAAATTAGGGGACCTGGCAATATATGAAGTCTGGGAAGCAGCGCACGGTATGCTCTTCAGGGATGCATTCCCTAAAGATATGACAAAGTTCATGGGCACGTACACAGCTTTAGAAAAGACACAATCATCTATAAGGAACATTTTGCCAGGAAACTTTTTGCCGGGACCGATCGGTATAGAGGCCGCTTGACCGGTCGTTTCAATGCTCATCGGAGGTCTCGGGGATCCAGGGCCCATTACTGGGAGTCAAGACAGCAGTACACCTTCCCCAGCAGAGGATGTAGCGCAAAAGGTCACAGAGGTTGTGGTACCTTCAGGCAGCAGAATTCTGCTGGTGCTGAGTACGCAAAGCGAATGTTAACCTGCAGTGGAGGGGGAGTGAGTGTGCAGGATGAGTCTTTTCATAGAGATGTGGCGCGAATTGTCAATCGACTGTTGGGTTTTGCAGTCAATGACAGGGCAACAGTTGGAATTTGCAAGCGAACCCGAGCAGAGGCAATATCCCCATCCCATGCAATTTGTACAAGGGAAGGAGGAATTACAGAAATTGCAAGACAAAGGCGCGATAGAGCGGAGTACGCTAGACAAGCCTGAATTTTTCAGCCATGTGTTCCTAGTGCAAAGCAAGGAGAAGGCGAGGCCTGTAATCAACTTGAAAAAACTCAACAGGTGGTTGATTTACAGGCATTTCAAGATGGAGGGGATTCACCTCCTCATGGATTTTCTCAAGAAAGGAGACTGGTTGGTGCAGTTAGATCTAAGACGCATATCTTACAGTATTGCAGATTCCTGCTTCCACTGGGAAGGGGAATGTTGGCAATTCAAGTGTCTCCCCTACGGTCAGGCCCCAGCGGCATGGGCATTCATGAAATTAATGAGACCAGTGGTTGCGAAAATAAGAGAAAGGGGCATGCAGATCATTGTGTTTCTAGATGACATACTAATCCTAGCACAGGAGAAGTTAGCTTTGCGGAAACACATGATCTGGGTGAGTTCTCTGATAATGTCATTAGGGTTTCTTTAATTTTTGTAATTTTTTTTTTTCAAACTTTTCTTTATTGGCAGGCAGTAGCAGTGGCTACACAGTAGGTGAACAGTTACAAACTTACAATTAGGTCTTACAATACATTCAAAAAGTACACAATGGGGTGGGCTGTTAGCCCGTTGTGCTTTCCGTTGTTCGGGGTCCGGGCATATCTTGCGCATTTGGCAGAGGGTTAGGGGGAGACAATTTCAATATTGTCTTTGTTATTTAGATGGCTGCGAAAGTCTGTCCACACATTTTTGGGGCAGGAATTCGTAGGGAGGTAGCTGATATATTCCTCCTCACATGTCTGCGTCCAAGTGAGGGACTTCAACCACATCTCAAATGTAGGGGGGAGCGGCGCTTCCAGCATTGCAATATACATTTTTTGGCCACCATGGCGCTCACATTAAAAAATGTAGACATTTGCTTCGCCTCATCCCAAGCCCACATCCCAAACAGTAAGGCTAATGATCGAGGCCCACTGGGGTCCAAATTATCTCTGAGAGGGCTACAGTCACTGCTGTCCAGAACACACCAAGCGTTGTTGCAGGACCAGAACATGTGTACGTGGTCTGCCGCTTAGGATCTGCATCTCGGGCAAGTGCGGGTCTGGTTATGTGCAAATTACGCCACTTTGTGCGGTGTGTTGTATAGTCGATTGAGGAGTTTCTATTGCATGCATCGGAATCTGGAGCTAAGGGAGACTTTGCGTGTGTGCAATCGCATTTTGCTCCACATGCCGTCTGTGATTTCCAATCCCAACTCCTCGTCCCGTGGTTTCCCAGCAGCATCTTATATAGAGAGGACGTTATACCCCTACTGCCTGCTGAGTTGGCTATGTAGTGGATCTCGGGTGAGTCAGGGGGCTCATCTAGATAGGAGGGCCACATTTCCTGAACTGCCGCTGTTTAGTCTGAAGTATTGCAGCAGTTCTAACGCCGAACCCGAGTGTTCCGGGTGCCATGTCTGCGGGGTAATGAATTTACCATCAGGGTATAGGTCTGTCAGCGCTTGGTAACCCAGGTCTAGCCAATGTCGCAGGAGGTGTTTGTCGTGAGTGGGGGTGAGACCCGCAACTGCCAAATTGGTAGCCACTTGTAGTATGGGCAATGCTCAGGGTGAGAGTACAATAGCCGTTCCATGCCATGATCGTGGTAGCCATAGTATCTGCTGGGGCGTCTGTTTGGTATGTGCGGTGGAGAATTAGGGACATGATATTGGTTTCCTCCCCCGCTAGTTTTTCGAGTTTCACATGAGGGGGTGCCGTTGGGTGTACGTACCAATGTGTGGCATGCTGGGTTTGTGCAGTGATCCAATACCATGTCAGATCTGGGGCCGTAAAGCCCCCTCTCTCATAGGGAAGAGTCATATGTTGCCACTTCATACAAACCGCACCGGAATCCCAAAGGAATTGGGCGCACGCAGAGTGTAGCTTCTTAAAGTATTGCTTCCCAGGCCATATCGGGACATTGGCAAAGACATAGAGGAGCTTGTGGACCGGTATCATTTTTATTAGAGATAGTTTGCCCGCGAGAGAGAGGGGGAGGTTGCGCCACCTTTCCATTTTGGATTCTAGGAGTTGCGCTGTGGTAGCGTAGTTATCAGCCAGTAAGGAGGATTTAGATAATGATACTTGAAGCCCCAAATATTTAATCCCTCCTGGGGACCAACCAAGGGGAAATTCGCATGATGGCTGCTGGGTCACCGCGGTAAGTGGGAATATCTCGGACTTGGAGTAGTTAATGGTGAAGCCCGAGTATGTGCCTATTTTCGTTATGTCACAGATGATCAGGTCTAAATGTGTAGATGGGTTTCTGTTGTAAAGGAGTACATCGTCAGCGTATAACGAAATTATTTCTGGTGTGTCCTGCAGGCGTATGCCCTTGCGGGTGTGCTGGTCCCTGACACTATCAGCCATGGGCTCGATGGCAAGCGCAAATAGGATTGGGGAGAAGGGGCAGCCCTGACGAGTACCTCTGTGCAGCGCGGAGGGGGCAGACGTTAAGGAACTGACCAGGACTTTAGCTACTGGCCCTGTATATAGCAGTTTAATGTAGGATATCATGCTTTGTCCCACCCCCATTTTCTCCAATACTGCCCACATGTATTGCCAGGACACCATGTCAAATGCCTTCTGAGCATCCAGTGTGACCGATACAGCATCAGCCTTCGGGTCAATTCTGGACATTACATTAAAGAGCTGACGAATATTGAGGGCTGTTGAGTGGTCCGGGACGAAGCAACTTTGGTCTGCGTGGACCAAGTGTGGCATGATTCGGAGGAACCTGCTTGCTATTACCTTGGCAAATGTTTTTTTGTGCGTATTTATAAGTGATGGGGGCCTATAGGAATCGCATTCATCAAGGGGTTTACCTGGCTCGGGGAGGATGGTTATGAGGGCTTCCCGTAAGGGTTGGGGGAGGGCGGAAAGGCAGAGTGACTCAGCCCAGACCTCGTATCATTTTGGTGCCAATATGGCAACGTGTTCCTGGTAGAACTCTGAGGTGAGCCCATCCGGTCCCGGGGCCTTGCCCTTTGGGAGGTCTGAGATAGCTTCAACTGTCTCCTCAAAAGTGAACGGGGCATCAAGTTGTCCTCTAGTGTTTTGGGAGATGTAGGTCATAGGGATTTGGTCAAGTTGGTCATCCATCTCTTGGGTGGAGTGCTCCTGTTGAGGGGTGTATACATTTGCATAGAATTATGCAAAGGTGTCAAGTATGCGCTGATCGGACCAGTGTTGTATGCCTTTCGCGTCTATGATACTGTCGATGTGGGTCTTGCCCCCTTCTGCACACACCAACCTGGCCAGGGTTCTCCCTGGTCTCTCTCCCTCACCATACTTCCATGCCGCTAGGGGCTGCATGTAGTACCGCACCTCACTAAGGGCGTGAGATTTGAAGAGTTCAAGCTCCGATCTTATCTGTGCCAGCTTAGCTGGGGTAGGTGTAGTGGCATATTCACATTGTAGCTCCTTCAGTCTGGTTTCAGAGCGGTGTAAGGCATGCCTTATGGCTTTTAGTACCCCTGTTTCCCTTGAAATACACATGCCTCTAATATAGACTTTGAACGCCTCCCAGCAGGTCCCCTCAGATGTGTCGTGCGGTTTGCTACAATCAAAGAAGGTATTTATGTCCGTTAGGATCTCTTCTTTGAACACTGTCACGTAGTGCTTCCGACTTGAAGCGCCAGGCAGGACGGATAGGTAAATCGGGCCCAAGTTCGATCTGCATAGTTACCGGGGAATGGTCTGAGAGTGTACGCGCCAGTATCTGGATGTCTACAGTCTTGTCTATCAGACTGCCCGATATTAGAAACATGTCTATTCTGGAGGAACTGTGGTGTACTGTTGAGTGAAAGGTGTAGTCTCTGGAGTGTGAGGGTGGAGTGTTCTCCATACATCGTGTATGTTCAGTGCAGCCATATGTGTGTGAAATCGTTGGGCAGCTCGGGACATAACTCTGCGGGTTGCGCCTGTTCTATCAATAACGTTATTCAGTATCGGGTTCATGTCCCCCCCATATGATGGGGACCCCAATATACCTCCTGAGCATGGTGGCCACCTCATCAAAGAATTCAGGGGCGTCAATATTCGGGCCATATGTGTTTACAAGTAAGTATTCCTCATTGGCCAACGTGCAGTGAAGCATTACGTATCTGCCCCCCGTGTCTGTGACTCGCCTGCAGTGAGAATTGTACTGATTTGTGGATCAGAGTCGGGACTCCCCTGGACTGGGTAGCGTATTGTGTGTAGAACCTATTGGGTCCACAGGTTGGTGCCAAGTTTGATGCGAGGTGCCCCAGGGCGTGCGTCTCTTGCAGAAGAAGTATTTTGATTCTGTGTCTCTGTGCGTATGCAGTGATCCTGCAGATTTTTGGGAAGTTACTTAACCCCTGAACGTTCCATATCATCAGTTTAATAGACATGAGGTGGCATTATGGGACATCCCAACTGAAGGATCCGTCACTGTTCAACGCCCTGCCAAGTCCAGCCGCCGCTTTCCCGCCAGTTTTCTTATTCCATTCCCCAACTTCACCACCCCCTACCCTCACTGCCCAACCCCAACCAGCAGTGTAATAATTCCCACCCACAGAGCGAACTACAGCGTGCCATCCCCAACTCAGCAACGCTAGACTACAGGCCCAACAGGGGCGCAACCTCAACAATTTTGCCTGAGTAGGCATTGCAGCTGCAGTGGGGATCGCTGCTGCCGTGTGACTAACATTTGCTAATACTACGGTGAAGAAGACACCATTCTTCTCCTAACGGCTATTGATGTTCTAAGTTTCGAGAGTAGTCCTGTGCTAGATAAGAGATCATAACAGTTGAACCGCAAGCTATGATGCCTGCAGGTGAACCAGGCCGGCTCAGGTGCCCCCCCAACAGGTGCAGCAATAGTAATCCGGATCCAGGATGCCCTCCCCTTCAGCTGAGGGTGCTTTTAGGGTGACATTGTTGGGGCTCAGTTGGCTTGAGCTGGAATGAGGCGGGGGGAAAGGATGAGAAATGGGACGGGAGAACAGGTTACACCCGGTAGAAGGCCCGCCTCAAGTGATGAGTGTTGTCTGCCTCAGTCATTGTCCATCAAATCATCCGCCAAGTCTCCTAGTGGGATCTGTGCCTCTATGAATTTCACTGCTTCATCTGGGACCGTGAAGAAGTAGAGTTTGTTGCAATGGGTAAATTGTAAGCGAGCAGGGAAAAGCATCACATACTCGATTTTCCTGTCTCTGAGCATTTTCTTCACTCCTCCGAATTGTCGTCGATCCATTTGAACCCCTGTGGAGAAGTCCGGGAAGATTCTGATGATTTGTGAGTCTAATCTTAGCTCCCCTTTTTCCCGTGCCAGACGGAGTATGTGATCTCTGTCTTTGTAGCTTAGGAGCTTCGCAATTATTGGTCTGGGGAAGTCGCCAGGCTTGGGGCGAGGTGCCAGTGCGTGGTGTGCTCGCTCGATAGCAAAGAACGGGGACAGCTTGGGACTCCCGAGTAAGTCTTTGAGCAGCTTTTTGACCGCAAGCTCCATCTGCCCTTTGAGTGCCGATTCGGAAACGCCCACAATGCGAATGTTGTTCTTGCGTGACCTAGACTCTAAGTCATCGCACTTGGCTTTGATCTGCTTCATGTCATGGATGAGCTCTGTGACCATATTTTGTAGGGCTTGGATCCCATCCTCGTTGGCCCCAATTCTGGTTTCCGCCTCAGTAATCCTAGCCCCATGTTGATCAAGCTTGGATTTTAGCGAGGCCACATTTGCATTAATATCGCCAAGTTTCTCATGAAAGGATACAACATTTTTGCCCATGGACTCCATCATTACCATTAAGTCAGGTTGGGGGGGGGTCTTGTGGCATGTCCATGTCCTCGTGCCCTGTGTAGGAGCTCCCTTGCTCAGGCCTGGGCACCACTTTGGTGAATTTGTCCATGGCTCTGACCTTGTTAGCCCCCCGTGACCTGTTGGACATCGTAGAGGTGGGCGGTGATGCTCGCCGGGCAAGTTAGTTGACGTCTGTGTACCTCGGGACCCCCAAGGCCTACGCACCCATGCTGCAGATCCAGGCACCAAGGTAGTGTGACAGCAGCTGTCAGGATGGCTGCCCCGTCAGTGGCCCGATGTTCCCATGGCAGGTTCAGGTATATGAGGTCCCTGCGTATGTTGGGCGTCCGGGGAACCACGCCCCCCCTACACTTGGGTCCACCACAGGGAGCAGGAGAGCAAGGCGATCACTGCAGGATATTGCAGCAGGCTCAGAGGGTGGATTGTGGTTGCTGTATAGTTCTCAGTTCCCCAAATGGGTAGGGCAGGTAGAGGTTTACTATGTGGCCTTCAGTGCAGCCGGCATGTAGATCCACAGTATTTCATTGTTGCGCAGTTGCGGATGACAGGTGGGTGCCAGCTGGGCCGCTGCGCCACAGTGGGCCAGGCTCGTGCTCCAGCAGGGGCGGACGCGGCACCGCGGCAGTTGTTCTTATGGGCCCACCAGAAAGTGTTGGGCTGGATGGGGATGTTAGGGTGGATCCAGGATGGCAATTGTGGGTCAAGGCATGGAGATATTGCTGCAGTCGATGTAGAGAGTGGGGCAGATCGCAGTGCTGTATTCTGCCAGGTCTACAGTGCAAGCTTGATATTGTGGGGCTCTTGGCAGTGTGTTGGCGAGATTGGGAATGAGAGGGAATTTCAGCGCTCAAAGGTCCATGCAGATTTGATGAGCATGTCCCCCAGACAAAGTTATTTTTTTATTTTCTTTTATTTTTCTCTTAATTGTTTCTTTTTTCCCCACTACTAATGTGTGTTGAATCTGTGTTTTACTGGGGTTAGAGGCAGCTAATACTGTTGTCCGTGGGCCGCTCCGTGCAGCGTCTTATTTGGGCTCAGCGTGTTCGCCTTCCAACAGCTTCACAGGGAGAAGGCAAGATCCAGGAGCGAGGGAAATGGGCCCGCACCCACAGTCAGAGTCCCCCTCTAGTCCGGGCCGGAGTTCAGGAGGGAAGAGGGATCCACACCGCTTCAGCAGCAAAGAGGGAGGGGGCAGGCCTGCAGCAGCTCCCCCACCCCGCGAGCACGGGCCCCAAGGAGGCGCAGGCGGGGCCTGTCCAGCCGCGGGGGCCCCATACCACAGCGGGAGTGCCGCCTCTCACACCCCTATCCAGCGCACCTACCTTGGCCGCCAGCAGTCGGCCGCAGCCCGCGGCGGTACAGGCAAGGCGCTGATAATCCATCACAGGGGGCACGCCTCGTAGCCCAGCCCTGTGGTCGCTCGCAGCGTCACCCACGCTCCAGCGGGTCTCGGGGCTCCCGGGTGGCACTCCTCCGTCTCTCGGCAGGCTGCAGCCGCCCCAGGCACCGCCTGTCCCGGAACAGCAGCCACCGCCTCAGCTGGTGCAGATCACCCCACCGGATCAAGACAGGGGTCACGTAGTCCCTCACGGTACGGCAGGCAGGCCCAGCACAGGCTCAATCAGCAGGAAGCGCCAATGACCATATCTCGGGCCGATTTTTGAACTGTGTCCCCAGTGTCCACGGCAAGTCATACACCTGATTTATGGGCTCTATGTTGCAGGACCACGCCGTTGTTTGTGGATTGCTGTCGGTGGCACACGGAGCTTCCAGGCTAGGCAGCCATTTTGCAGGCTGCTCAACAGCGCCCCCATCATTAGGGTTTCTGATCAATCAGGAAAAATCGGAGCTCACACCAAGCCAGCGGTTGGAGTTCCTGGGGTTTGTTATAAACACCAGAAAATCTACTCTGGAGCTTCCAGCTCAGAAGATGAGTGATCAAGAGAGAATTGAGGACCGTGCTCAAGGAGACAAGTATCTTCAGAATCTAGCCAGAGTAGTAGGCTACTAGCATCTTCAATTTAGGTGATCTTTCCAGGGCTGTTGCATTACCGAGCATTGCAAAGGCTGAAGATCAGGCACTTGTGAGGCGGAGTAAGGTACCGCTGGTTAGTGCCGTTGGACGAGGAAGCAAAGACGGAATTGAGATGGTGGCTGCAGAACATGGAAGCATGGAATGGGCGAGCCATCTTCGGAAAAGTTCTGGAACGGGTAATAGAATCCAATGCAAGAAAGTCCGGATGTGACGGCAGGTCCGGAGATCTAGAGATGGGAGGCAAGTGGTCTAGAGAGAAGTTAGAGCTTCACATAAACTGTTTAGAGCTGCTAGCAGGGTCAATTGCATTGCAAGCATTCGCCAGTGACAAGGTCGGTTGCTGTGTGTTGCTCAGGATGAACAACATCTCAGCTGTTCGGTATATCAACCGTCTGGGAGGAATGAGGTCGAGGATGTTAGCAGAGCTAGCAAAGGACTCTAGACATTATTGTCTGGAGAGGGACATAGTAGCGGCAGAGTATCTCCTAGGAGAACAGAACACACTGGCAGACTGGACCTCCCGATATCTAGTGGACACCAGCGACTGGGAGTTGCATCCAACAGTTTTTTGGGGTCCGCTGTACATAAATCTTTTTGTGCACAGGTTGAATGCTCAAGCTCTCAAGTACTTCAGTTGGAGGCTGGACCTGGGGGAGTTGGGCACAGATGCCTTCTTCCAAAGCTGGGCAGGAGAAGTCCATTACACCTTTCCCCCGTTCATTATGTTGACCTGAGTGCTACTAAAATGTTGCAGGGAGAAAGCGGAGTTAGTAATGGTGGTGCCGCTGTGGAAATTAGAAGCCTGGTTTCCAGTTCTGATGGAAGTTTACTCGGATTTTAAGAGGACAATTCCGTTCCAACAGGGCCTTCTACTGAACCCGGCGGATCAGGTAAGCCCTCTGGTGGCATCGGGCTCCCAGCAGCTGCTAGCTTGCAGAGTTTCGTGCAGAGTTGGGATCTTCTGGGAATTTCGAGTGTTGCTGCAGAATTCTTCAAGGAATCTTCGGTCCCCTCCAGTCTTCGGAGCTATAGTACTGCATGGGACAAAAGGGAACACTGGTGAGTCCAGCAGGGTGTTCATCCCGTTTCAGCACCTATAGTTCAGGCACTTTATTTCTTAGCGGGTCTCTCCCAGGATGGCGGGCTTTCTGGACCATAAAGGTGTATAGATCGGCTATTTCAGCAGGACACGAGAAAGTGGACGTAGTGCTGGCAAGAGCGCACCCAGCTGTGGTAAGGCTGCTGCGGGAAGTAAAGCTGCTCAAGCCACCATCTGAGAAATATCCCGTTCTACGGGATGTAGAGACAGTTTTTAAATTATTTTAAAGTTCGCCGGACAACCAGCAGTTGTCAGTGCACAGGATGTCAGGGAAGCTGGCGATGTTACTCTGCTTGGTGTCATGTAGGAGAGTGTCAGACATCAAAGCGTTCAAGGTCAATAGGAAGATTTCCTTACCGGAAAGTGTGGTGTTTAGTCATGGAATTGGCAGGTATTGATTTAAAAGCACTTGGGGCTCACTCAGTAAGGGGTGCGATGGCTTCTAAGGCTTTTACAGCAGGGGCTTCTCTACGGGATAATCTAAAGTAAGTGGACTGGGTCTCAGATTCTACGTTTGAAACGTTTTATTTTCAGCCTGTTTCTTCTGTGGCTACAGCAGTGTTAAGTTGCTTTAAGCAAGCATACTTCTCGCCTCTGGTTTTGACTTACAATGTAGATTACCTAGACTTACAGCTCAGGGAGTCTTGATTCTATTAACCCCTTAAATGCTGAGTTCTGCAAGTCTATGCAAATAGGATGAACATACTCGTCCATAGCACTTAAGGGTTAAAGACACACAGGCGAGCATTATCCATCCCGAGATGTGCCAGATGGAGGACATTGTTTTTGGTCAATGTTGTTGTGCCATTTTAAACGATGGTTGTTTAGTTGGCGTATCCCCAGACCTTAAAGCGTTGTCTTTTTTTGTTCGCAGGGGACGAGCATAAGAGTAGCTGAGTTCTTCCACCACCGGAGTGTCAAGCTGGCATAGAAGGTTGTTTGGTTCTTCTAAAGTTGTTTGTGGAGTTGCATAGGATGCTGAGACGTTGCTTGCATTGTAAACTGCGTGGGAACATGTGTGCCTATCAGAGGGATGATAGTTTTAAGTCATGTCATCAAAAATGAGAGGAAAGTACCCAGGTGGGACATGACTCATAAGGCAACCTGGGTCAGGATTGGTGGATTGAAAAGTGGAACAAAACTACTTAAAGCAGTGGACTTATGGGGATGTGTAGTCTCCTATGTAAACGTTTTGTTGTATTGAAGTTTCTGGGAAAAAAGTTTTAAGTTTTTAAAGCTGCTGAAGAGTAAGCATTAAAAGAGATGAGCATAATGCTTGCCTCAGTGTCTTTGATAGAATGACGACTCCCTGAGCTGTAAGCCTTGGTGATTTTCATTATTCATCTTAATTTCTTCTTTCTGCTCCCCCACACCCCTGTCCTGGCTTTGCTCTTCCCCACTCCACCATACCCATTCCTTGCCTCAAACATGACCCTGATCTTACACTGCAAATAGCAGGGTGGTAAAGACTTGTGCCACAAATTCAGCTCAGTAAAACAACCCATGCAGCTAATGGCAGCGCAGTAAAGTATACATGGTCCACAGGCTGGGGATTACTTCTTTTTCAATTTGGGTAAAGTGACTATGAGCCTGTCTTTGCCTTAGGCAAACAATCTGACATATCCTGGGCTGTCATTTTGAATTAGTTTTCTGCATGGGCTTGTGTTAACCAATAACTTTTTTGACATCAGTTTAAGTAGGCTGTGGTCGTGTCTGCTGAGAGAGCATCCTTCTTTGCTGGAAGGCTCTTGGCGTTTCTTCATCCATCGCCACTATTCTTGGCAATGGGCTCTGTTACCACAGCCAGTATGTCACCATACCTTGAGAGCACCTCACCCCTTGGGGGCTCTAAGAAGATGGTGCAATATTTCCATCTCTAAATATCTTATGATCAGCAACTATGCTGTTTGCCAAATGTATGTATCCAAAGAAATCTAACCAGGTTTTGTAGAACTCACTATTGATTTTGTGATGTATTGCCCTCATTTCTTTGATCACTGGAAGTACTGACCTTTAGTAGTCCTGATTCTCTGTCATGGTATGGATGAGGATTTAATTTTTCACTTTGATATGCCGGAGTTCAGCCATAATTAATCAGTTTGCGTTATGAGAAATCTCTGCTGCTAAGGCACCCCAAAAGTAAAGCATATGTACTGCTGACATCCCACTTGGATGGAGATGGTTTTAAAGCAACGGAAACCCAGCTGCATTTGGTATCAGGTGCATAGGAATTTGTGTTAATAAAGGCGAAACTCTGTGCCCATAGTGGTAGGATGCATTATCTGGGGCTTTGGTATGTAAGTTGGCTGTAGAGGTGTCATGTTCTGACAGAAGCTGAGAGGGGCTCACTTGATTTGGGTGCAGTGTATTTGAGAGTGGACTTTTAGTATTTTGTGGGTAGGGTTAGCGGTTCCATGTAACAATGTCCCCGCAAAAATGTCCCTTGACAAAAAAGTCAGTTTTTTGTACAGACATTATTACACTGAACATGCAATATATAATGTCGCCAATGGATTCTTCCTGTGACATTATGTATGGGGACTTTATTACCTGATACCCGGTTAGCATAGCTTGCACTGAGATATTAGCAAATAAATTGAATGTCATTGGCCATGTTGCATATATTCCAGGGTGCCAGTCACAACATGGTGTGGTATGTGGTGTGGCATCTGCGATGGTGCCTCTGTGACATTAGGGGAGTGATAGGTGCATACGCCCTGGTGTTGCAGCAAGGCTGTTATTCTGTGTCATCACTAAGAGCAAAGGTTTCATTGTGGCAAAATGTACGTTAAGGTGGGGAGATTTATGGCAGTCCCTGTTTGGCTAAGGCAAGGTAGAAAGGCTAAACATTCTGTGGGCTTAGTTCATGTTCCTGGTTAGCACAAGATGCTGAAGCTTCACTGGTTTCTGGGAGATGTCTTAGGAATTGAAAAGCCGGGTATTTAGCAGTTGTTTAGGCTAAGGTGGTCTCAGATTGTGCAGACTCCCTTTGGCAGAGTGTTCCAGAGTTTGCACGCCGTGTTGGAGAAAGTAGATCCTCCCTGTCTCTCTGGTGTAACACCTGGGGCCTCATTACGAGTTTGGAGGTAGCCATGGTGCTATTAGCGCCATGGTTGCCGCCAAACTCGGGTCCGGGTTCCTTGAGGAATTAGGAATGAGGAATAACTGGGCCATTCCAACCTTGGAGGACTCGGTAAGTCCTCATTCAAAATACCCATCCCCATTCGAGCACCCATAGGGCTCAATGGGAATGGGGAAGGAGCTAATAATGGGCCCGTTAATAATGGGGCCGTTATTAGCTCCCTGGTCCTTTAGCGGCTCCCACTAAGGGCAGGACCCGCTAAGGGACTTTGTAATGCAGCGGTAAGGGGTTAACAGCACCAGCGCCATTAACCCCTTACCGACGAACTCGTAATGAGGCCAATGGTCTCGAGTAATCAATCATTACTGAATGTTCTACTGGTTGGTATTGGACGTTCTATCCCCGGGTGAAGTAGGCTCCACGGCCCTGAAGTGCTCTGTGCACAGTGAAGAGGCCTGTGAAGTGAATTTGTTTTTGACCTGTAGCCAGTGGAGATCTCTTGGGGCTTGTCCCTCCTGTAAAGCTTGAGTAGGAGCCATGCTGCAGTGTTTTGGATGCGTAGAATTTCCTTAGTAGGGTATTGCAGCATGCCGAGAAGTATGAATTGGGCATTGTTGATTCTTTGATAAACCTAGTAATATGATTGATAGGGTCCTGTGCAGGAAGGTGAGGAATAGCATTACCTGTCTAATTGGGCAAAGCTGGTAGAAGCATTTATTTGCCTATGCATTGAATTGTTGTTTTCGGGTAAATCCATTGTCACTTTTGAGATTTTTAGTCGGGTGTCCATTGCCATACACCTGGATATTGGTGCTGCTAGTGCAGCATTCTTTGAAACTATTATGATTCCAGTTTTTTCTGGGTTCAGTTTAAGTTGTTTATTGGCAGATAGGGTGGTGATGGTGCCCTTTTTGGTGGTCATTATGAAAAGGATTTGTGTATCTTTTGTATAGTGGTAGCTGGTAAGTCTGTTTCTTAATGAGCCTAACAAGTGGGGGACATTTTAACAATGAAAAGTAGAGGCGATCGGCTCGATCCTTGAGTGAGTCCCATGATATTTTGTATGTGATGGATCTGAAAGGGGGAAGCCAGGTGATTTCTGTTCTGTCCACGAAAAAAGACCTTAACTTCTCTTGTGCTGTAAACCTACTTCTTGCAGTCTCCTTATTAATGATCAGTGGTTGTTGGTATCAGATGCTGCTGAAATATTTAGAATTAGTAACCGGTGAGGGTCAACCAGAATGCAGCAAGCATTCCAATTGGCCCTTTCTGGGGAATTACCAGCCTGGGAATCCCTTCCACGCATGCACGCATGCACGTATGTGCCTTTTGTTCCCGGCAGGGGGCGTGGCGGCCCCTTAGCCAATGAGAAGGCTCAAAACGGGGCATCCGTTTGCAAAAGTAGAACGCTGGTGTTTCTTTGGTGGGTGGGATGTCTTTGTATATGCCCAGTGTCCAATCAGAAGCCTGCTTTGTTGCTCTCCTCAATCAGTTATTTGAAGTTTCCTTCTCTGGTCGACTTGAATTGGTAAAGCAAAGATGTTGTGATTCGCCTCCATTAATCTGTGCTATGTCTAAACCTTGCTGGGTATTTTTAACCTTGGCAATATTATTGTGCAGTTTCTGGAAGGGTGTAGGATTCTTGCTGCCATCTGCTTGATGAATTTGAACATTCTTTCTCTGGGCGAGGTGGCCTATGACTCATTCTGTGGAGTGTATTTTTCTGGGCATTTAACTTTGCTGCTTTGGAGTGCCTGATCTGTTGCTGATATGCTGCTTTGTTTCCACAGATGTAATGTTGCGTGCATGCTTGTTCGAGTTTCCAGTTTGTTTGCTGCAGGGTTCATAACTGGGGTAGCGGGGCTAATGAGAGGAACTATGAATGTCAATACCACTGGGTGCTCGGTGCACCAAGGCTACCTGGGTCCATCCCACGAACAAGACAGGAAGGTGTTGTAGCGCTTGTATGACACCAGTGCCACGAGGACAGCAATACTCATCTATCTACGCTTGCCACATCAGATGTCGTCGCACGGTATTGCGTTCTTTTGCCAACAGTAATTACATCGTGGTTCTTTAGCACAACGTAATTACTTTGAATTTTCATCTAATATTTTAGGGAACTGTGGGGTGAGGGCTAAAAAGGGGGAGGGGTTTGGGGAAGGGGTTTGGGGTAGGGGCATTAACGAAGGGGGTAAGGGGAATGGGGAGAACCCACCATATTGAAAATAAAAGATTTGTTAAGTACCACGAAGTAATTTCTGTCGGCAAACAAACATGGAACCCATCACACGTATCCAATCACATGGCTCGGGAGCAAACACAGAACCATTAATTGACCACCAATACACAGAACACTGCTTCTCAACTAGTGTTTAGCTTTGGGCTAGCTCTGTGTGACTCTGTGGCTCGTGTGTTTCTGTAATCCAGACTTTCCCTCCCTTCCTGGCCTGCGCCTCAGCCCTTCCTCTGGCTCCTGTTTTTCCTAACTTCCTTTGAACTCAGATCGGTTTCGCTTTTCAGACCCCTTCTCTCTGGATCTGATTGGACTCCTCTCCTTGGACTCTGCTGAACTGTGGTTCTTCCTGAACTGGACCTCCTGATTCTGTTTAGGCTAATGGTTGGATATGATGCTTGATCTCTACGGATTGTGACTTGGCTTGTTTACTCAATTGCTTTTGGATAACCTTGTGGCTTGGAACATCCTAGGAGAGTCTTTTGGGATTTCCCTCGGTGCCTTCAGCTCAATCATGTCTTCTAGGTAAATCCACACATTATCGATATCATGCGGATATCGTACATCGTAGGCAGACCTCTAATAAGGTGAGGAGCTACTGTGATCTTGGAGAGATTTACTGTGTTTTCCGTCATCTTTTTCCTACAGCTAGGGAGAGCGCCTGGTGGCATGCCTCCTGACATTTCACCTAAGCCTATGGTGTGGTGATTGATAAATTCCATCTTGCACCACGATGTTGGAAGATCTTACCCTCTCGACAGTGGCATAACACAACATTTGTGGGCCCCCCCTGCGAGCCATGCTGAGGACCCACCCAACTCGGCAACCAATCACGGGTCGCACCACACCCTGGGCCGGCCTAGATTACCACGCTTGCGCAATACGCGCGAACATACTCCTGAAGTGGTATGCTGCACACTGCACTAGGAGAATATATAAACATGTGTTTTACTGCAATATAAAGCACACTTTCTGAGAAAAATTGGCTAAAAAGTCAGAGTGTTTGCAATTGTCTTGTAGAGTAACACCAGGGTTTTCTTGAGTTCTGTACTTAGTGACGGGATTTGTGCCAAACAGTAAACCTCACTGAAATCGTTTTTACTGAAACCGTGATTTGTTTGAAAGCTGTAAGGATGTCCGCCACACCTTTTCCTCTGATAGTGAAATATTGGAGTCTTGTGGGTTTGGCATCTTCCATTAGCGTTCAATTTCCTCTATGTTGAGAGAGTTCCAGTTGCGCCTGGCAAAGGTCGATTGCCCTTTGTGAGTCAGGAGTCTGCGTGTTGGTCAGTTGTTATGAAAAGGTACTGGGGAAGTGGTTTCTGCGCAGACTGTGGATGGAAATGGCCATAGCCGTCAAGTCACTGAAGCAAAAATATGCATCACATTAAAGTTAGCATAGTGGCTGGAAGTATGGCAAGAACAACTAGGGCCAGCGTCGATCAATTTCGCACAAGTTTAGGAATGTTTTGTAACCGTGTGCGCTGGCCATTGGCCAATGAGTTATAAAATTACATTATTACCAACTGACTAGTGCAAAAACATTGCCACTTTGCACAAGGCTGTGTGTGGGATTGTCACCGCCAAATTGCCCAGCATGTGTCCCTAATTATCTATCACTGTCTCCGATGCAAAAAATGCATGGCACCAAATAAATTAATGTAATCTGGTCTCAAAAGTATTGTAGGCCACATTTGGAGTCCCCAAATATTCACAGTATTTTGGTAAAAAAAGACCTACAGGTGTTGCTTTGCATCAACATTCAATTGTACCTATACATTTTTGTGGGTACTTTGCAGAATAAGCACATATCTGTCTTCCTCACCTGGGCGAAAGCTCAAGTAAACAATGCATTGGACCTTAGCAATGCATCTGCGAGTGCTATTTAGAACTAAGTTCACTCAGACATTGGTACAAAATAAAGAAAATAGCAATACACTTCCTCTCACCCTAGCTGAACATACATTATTAATGTTTAACCAATTCTAAAATCCAACGTCTGTGGCAAATTAATTCGAAATACGACTGCAATATGCATTTCTATGTTTCACTGCATTGTCTACTCAATCTGATCATCCTAAACATTGACGCTGGTGTCCTGTAATGAAAGAAAGTATCGGGCTTTCTATATGTACTTGTAAGGTATTTCCACAGGCAAATTCTGATTGCTTCAATCTGCACAGCCTTCTTTGCCCACTCCTTGTGCCCTTGGTTCCCTAGCATGCTGTGGTCATGGACTTCGTGGTGGAGTTACCACCTCTGTACAGGAGGTCATAGATTCCTTTTCCAAAATAACTCATCTTCTTGAAAGGGTATTCTATTGGCTAAAGCATTAGCAGCAAACGTTTAAAGCCGGGTACATTTTGTTGGTGAAATATGTGTTGCATGATATCTGATGGGGTTATCTCAGTGCATTCTCAGTTTTCTTTTTAACGACTCCTGGGCATCAAAGTCGATATGGGACTTGCATCTGATCCTGAGACATTTGATAGACTGGATTTTTAATTTGCGGTATGGAAAAAGTTCTATGTTCTGTGCACATTGTATTTTGTTTGTTTGTATTATTAAAGTGTGAACTTGAATGCATGAATCATCTCCATACAATACATATGATTAGAGTGTGGGAGCCCCTCCACCTAAAATGAACATGGTTCAAATAACCTGTTCTATGGAATGTATTCCACTTAGGAGGGTCTGCAACCACATTTTAGCTCACTGACCCTTCACAGAAGAGAAATATCCATTTGCTTATTAGTCTGGTTCCATCCACAAAACCAGCCCAAAACTGAAATGCTTGGCAATTCTCTTCTGAACAAGAGTGCCATCAGCAATCACAGACGCGTGTTGCAGCCTTGTTGGGCCTCCTCAGTGAGGTGAAGCTGGGCCTCTCTAAGTAAGGCACAGTGAAAAAGTGCTCCATGTCTGGATTACTCAGCGTTTCTTAGGGTGAAACCCCAAGCTTTACAAATGATGAAAGAGTGTGGGATCCTCTCTACTGAGAATGAGCACCGTTCAAATAATCTGTTCTATAGCATTTCTTCCACTTAGGAGAGCCTGTAACCACGTTTTAGCTCACTGACCATTCACAGAGGAGCAATATGCATTTGCATACCAGTGTGGTCCTGTCCAGAAGAGCAGCCATGCCCATACATCTACCTCACTATTTTTCACTCAAGTGACATCTTCTTACACATGTCCCAACTAGCACTCTTCTGTGTTCCTCCCAGGGTAGCCTTTGCCTGGGCAACCGCAAAGGGCAGAGAATAAGGTCAATTTTCGTGTTTTCCTGTTCGCCTAGCGCTTGCCCTTATTCTCGCACTGCAGCCCCTTGCCCCTACCAACCTAGAGGACCACGGACAAAAGGTAAGGGACAATGCAACATGCCTTCAAAAGTTTGAATCCATCATTTGTTTCACCACATGGAAATTCCACAGGTATTTCAATACTGCCATTTCAAAGTGTACACGAGGGCAGTGTTTCCACTGACGGGCCCATAGGTCAGTGCTCACCCTCTAGTTCCTGTAAAACAAGATAGCTGCACCACGTGAGGAATGGGGGTGCAGGATTCACTTACTCCAACACGACTCAATAATGAGGACTCAGTAATTTGACAAAGGGGAGTCTGTTTAATGACAAGTACATCAAACAGGGAAAAAGTTGGAAATCCGCATCATGGCGATCACCTGTCTCGCTTCAACTTCCTCGAACTTCAGTTGAACAGCAACTTTTATACATAAAATTTGTCATCACTGACGTCTAACTATACAAATTCATCATGCAATATAATTGGTTAGGAAAGGTAACTTAAGCATAGGTGCTATATCTGTATATGGTAACAGAGCATGCGGATTGGATAACTCTTATCGGGTGGGCGTCTACGCCCAACCCTCTACATCACGCATGATAGACGTCACTACAACTACGACGTCCCATTGGTTCTACTATCTATAGGACCCTAGATAACTTGGACCATTGCGATTGGGCTGGTTACACCCCTAGACAGAAATCTCTATTTTAATTAGCAGCATGCAGACTAGACACCCAGGTGCCTAGTGTCCCAATATTCACACTTCCTCCCTTCCATCAATCAGGGCTTTTGAGCTATGTGTCAATTAGTTGGCTGGGTATGGACTCGAAACTGTAGCCTCTTATCTGGAGAAGTTATGGCACCCTTGGATCTGGGTGACATCAGATGTTGGTAATTCTTCGTGCCTGACTGGTTACATGTCTGTTCACTGTGAATCTGCTTCAGTTTCCAGCTTTTCATGTATTTGATTCTCCTTTAGCCTCGCCACCTGCCTGGGCCCCTCGTATCTTGACCTTCATGGGGCAGGCTGGTATGCTCTTAAGTTTCGATTCTCCAGCGTTGCTGCTCTCCCCCTTTCCTTGGGTTGACCCCGAATTCCCAGGCATGAGCTGCTCTTTGTTGAGTTTCGATTCCACTCCCCTTTCTGGCTTCAGCTGGAATATGAAACCTTGCCTAGTAGGCCTCTGGCCGCCTGGGCATACTTCTGCTTACAAAATGGAGTCGCACTTGTATAATGTGCCTTATTGGGGTAGATATATGGTTGGCGCTTGCCGCTCTATTCTTCTACTAAGCACTGCAAGCCGTATTGTTTTCTTTGCTTCTTGCGTTCCAAGCCTATTTGCACGCGTTAACTGGTCGGTTACTTCCATTTTGTCTCATAGCAGCGTTTCCTTATGGTTTAACATCGTCTCTTTCCTGTGTCCATTACATCTATTTTCATAGCTGCTCGCTTTGGCGTGCTATCCTTGTTAGTCGATTTTCGTTCATTTGCGAGTCTGTCCAGACCCTTGTGTCATTTCCACTGGCCCTCCATTAAGGCTCTTTGGGTCTCTTCATGGACCGTCTGTAGGTACTCTTCATTTCGTCTCAGCTGCTGGTATGGTTGCCTAAGAGGGTATCGTGCAGCCCATGGCTGTCTGGTTATGGGTGCTTCAACGGGTACAGCTCTTCTGATGTACACTGGGCAGAGACCCAGCGCAGCTCTCTGTTGGTTCATTTGCTCCTCATACGTCACATACCTTGGCGAGTAGGCTCCTGGTACCTCGAAATGGGGGGTAGGGGTGCAGGCCATGCCTGGGACTCCTCTACACTCCCCCCTCTGGTCGGTTCATCGACCACTTCTGCTTCTTTTATATTTATTTCTTTAGATTCTTCAGGGTCTTGTTCATCGTCTTCAGGTTTTGTACATGATGGTGTGAATGTGTGCGCCTTTGGAGTCCATATTTTTATCACACCCTTCAAACTTCCTGCTGTTTTTACATGTTCATCTTTGTTCCATGTTATTAGCTGGCATTGTCCGTTTGGGCTGCAGTAGATCCATTTCCCTTCATACGTTCTTCGTTTCCTGGGATATGTAAACTTTGTTCCTTCTGGCGTAAATTCACTAGCCTTCACAAAGTCTCTTATTTCTTCATCAGTCAGATCTCTGGGCTTCCATCCTGGCTCGACATCGACCATTATTTTAATCCCAGTGGCTTTCTTCACGGTTTTCTGGCACTGTGTGATGATTATTTTAATAACACAGAATCCTAGCAGTACCATTGCTAGTAAGGCTCCCAGAAACTTGAATATATCTGCCATCCATTGTGGGACCAATGAGCATAGGGCTCCAAAGCATCTGTCGTCATCCACCTCATCACTTTCATCGATCATCTGGTTCTTTAGGTTTGTCAACGTACCAATGGCTTCTGTTAGGGTTCCATTTTCTTCATCGTGCGATGGTATAAATGTGCAACACGATTCTCCGATTTTTGCGCAAACACCTCAATCCATTGCTGTGATCATGTCTAGTACATATCTGTTCTGGAGGGTCATCAGTCGGATTGCTCTTAGTTCCTCTTTGATCGCGTTAAATCCCTTTATAGTAGAGTTGATGGTCTGCAATAACTCCCATCTGATTATCTGCAACCATTTTGTATTTACACCAACTTGGACATAGGGCAGGAGTAGTGTTGTGAATACTATTGAGGTGAGGTTACACAGTCTGTGCTCATATGGGATTGCATGGATTGCTTCTTCTGATTTGGTAGAAAAGTAATTCTCTCTCTTCATCCTGGATACCAGTTCTGCAGATCTCCTTTTTCTTAGATGAGCATCTGCCCTTGGGAAACTGTCAATACTCAGGTCATTTTTCAGATCACTAGTGCAGGAACGTGGACGTTCACTAGTGTGCAAATGCCTCCCCAATTTTCGGCAACCTTATGTATGCTTTGGATCCACACGCCCAGTAATGGTCCATAATTACTGCGATCCCTTGCGTCATTCCTGGGGCTTCAGAGATTCGTCCGCAGTTTTGATTCTCTCCCATCTTCCTTGTGCCATTGTTTCTGAAGCATAGTTTCGGGCTCTCCAGTGGCACTATCTGCAGGGGCCCCCCTCTATCTTTGACCCATGTTTGTAACTTTACAAACTTTGGCCATAGGGGTTTGCACAGTTTTTGTGAGTTTTCTATTGCTTCCTTGCAGGCTCAAAGGACCATCCATGCTCGGCATATCACTACTCCTTCTTCCCATCCATCTGGGGAAACCACTGTTCCCCAAATCTACATTTGGCCTATGTTCTTCCAAATTTGAGCCTCGTCTGCAGTTTTTCATTGAACGTTCAGTCTCGGGTTTATTTCCCATCTTATTCCTGATCCTTTGATGCTAGGGTTCTCGTATCTGATCACGTGATTCCTGGTGTGTGCCCTGTTTCTTGTTTTAATGTCCTGGACGTAGCCATCTTCATCTGGGTAATCCTTTTCGTTGGCCCATATCAGTGAGGCGTCTCTTCCCATAAATTGTCCTCTGGTGTTGCACATTGCTACGTGTGACATACAGTGTTCTGTGGGGCTATCAATTTCTACAGCCACGAAGATCTTGGATTTTCCCATGCTGTACGGTAGGAGTGCACAGACGAAGCATTCTCCTTCTGATTTACTTCGTCCTACTTCCTTTATGTGCTGATACCATATGTTATTTCTGAGATGGGCTGTGCTGTCCAGGTAATCGTTGAGTTTGTTGTTATCTTCATGCAGGCTTCTCTTGATTCTTAGCGTTCTTCTGTAGTTTGCTATGACTATGGGCCTCATTACACGGAAGGCGGTAGCCATGGCGCTATTAGCGCCATGGCTACCCCCTTACCGCCGTCAGAGGCCGGGGTCCCAGAATATGGACTTACCGGCCTACTCCGACCTTTGCGGGATCGGTAAGTCCCCATTCCGGGAACCATTCCCCATTCCCACTTGAGCCCCCATAGGGAATGGGGAAGGAGCAAATAACGGTATCGCAATTTGCGGTACCGTTATTTGCACTGAAGTCCCTCAGCGGGTCTGACCACACGTTAAGGACGGGACCCGCTGAGGGACCTCATAGTAGGGCGGTGGGAATTACCGGCACTGGTGCCCTTACCGGTGTGCTTGCTGCTATAGTCTCTGTAGTTCTAGTTTTCATCTCCTCGTGTAGTTTCTTAGCTCTGACTATAAACGGGAACAGATGATCCATTAGCATTTGTGTTTTCTCTGTGAGTTCCTTTGTGGCTGCTTCTGTTCTTTTGAGGGATTTTGCTATGCCCTCTCTTTGGTTTCTCACTTGGCTCCTCCTGTTTGCTTCCACTATTTTCTGGAACTTGTTGTTCGTTAGGCAGTCTCTTATTTTCTGTTGCCATTGTTCGAGGTTCTGCAGCCATTGACACATGCCGTTGTTCGTGTGCATTCAGTGTGTGTGCGCGTGTAGTGGTCATTGCTATGTTTTAATTCATTTAGTGCTGACCCTGTCTCCAGCTTTTCTCTTCATTCATCACCTCGAGTGTGTATGTGTCACTGCTAATTGCATTCAATTTTAGTTCGTTAACTTTACCATCAGTTTTTCTTGGAAGAGAAAAAAAAAACTCACATTAAACTTCCAAAATTACAAACAAATCCAAGTCATCATAATAAAACATCAAAACAATCATCATTTTGTCGCTGCATATTTTGCTATTTTTAGTTGGTGCAGGTAGTTTACAACAGCATATCTTACTGCCTTTCTTTTGGTATAGAATAATAGATCCCATACATTTTTTGAGGTCAAGACTTGTTGGTCTGTGAATGAAGGCTTAAAATGAACACAATGGATCAACAGTAATTTATCGTATTCTGAACATAGGTGCTTAAGAGTTTCCGCCTGCTGTTTACAGAACCGACAAGGCAGAACAAAACCAACATTGCTATGTCTATTCAACATGTCATTTGTCAACCACAGGTTTAGCCTGAATCTCATAAAGCCTTTTCGATGGCTAGGGCTAGGTGATCTCACCATGTAATCTGCCACAGTATTGTAACGCTTCAGTTCAAATGGATATTCCTCAACATTTTGGCACATGCAAGACGTGTGTGGATCCAGTCTGCTTCCCAGATTTTTACTTTCGCTTTATTTGGGTTTTCCATTAACAAGGTTGAGTCTATCTGGGCTTTTTCTAGTATGGATTGAATTTTTAAACGCCATACTTTTGGAAAAATATCCATTGAACTCAATAAATATGTGGAAATGATGTTGGTAATCCCTTTTGTAAATTGACTCAATAGACATTTACGATACAGTGCACACAATTTCCATTTGTAAACTGCATAAACCGAAATTAGGCCCAATTCATATCTTAAAAGTGGTAGAGGTTGTGAGTTTGGCAAATTTAGAACTTGCCTCCAGACTCGACCTTCCCTGAGGGCCCAGTAAGAGTGTGACATTATTTTCTGGGTCTCTGAACCATAGAGAATAACAGGCACAACATTTAATTTGAAGTAGGTGAGTATTGGTAAAATGGAAAATGTACAGTATCTCGCTTTAATGCTACGTGCTTGTGAGATCAACATTTGTAATTTATGCAACCCTTGTTTGTTGTACTGATCAAGTGCGCACTGATTGGATATAATCATACCCAAGTACAGATAAACATTGGTGACAATGATCTTGCAATTTTGCAGAGGCCAATGTAACTGGGCAAGACTTTGTTTTCTAGTACCAAATTGAATTATATTTGTCTTTGCATTGTTAATGGTTATTCCGTTTGTTTTGGTATATAGATTCAAGGCACCCAATAGATGTCGCAAGCCTTTAGGGGTATGTGACATTAGCACCATGTCATCGGCATATAATAACCATTGTATTTGGACCCCCATGATTTTCGGAGAGTAAGATATCAATTTAGCCAAGGTTTGGTGAATGTCAGAAATAAAAAAATTAAATAATGCTAGTAAACAACCCTGTTTTAGGCCTCTGGCAGTTGCAATCGGAGATGTTAACAGTCCGCCATTGGTCAGTCTGACCTGGATCGAGGTATTAGTGTGCAATTGTATGATCCATTTCAGAATATTCCATGGGCAGCCAGCATCAGCCAATTTTTTTGTACAGAGGCTCTCTTGGAACAGCATCAAAAGCCATTTTAAAATCAATAAATGCGAGATACAGGGGCTGTTTCCGTTGATAGGCTCTTTGAATGAGACTTGATAAAGTGATTATGTTTACTCCAGTACCTGTACCCTGCAGGAACCCTGTTTGGAATGGGTCTCGAAGATCTTTATCCTGTAGCCAGTTCTTGAATATTTTTAAGAGCGGCCTGGCAAACAGTTTACCCAGGCAGTCCAATAACGCTATTGGCCTATAGGACCTAGGATTCTCTCGATTACCTTTTTTAAAGATGGGAAGAATGATAGACTTTTTCCAAGTCTCGGGAATAAAGCAAGATTTAAATACTTGAGTAAAGATACGATGGAGAATACTTGCCCATTCATTAATATGCATTTTCAACATAGCATTATGCAGGCCATCAGGGCCTATTGCGCGGGAGGAACTCAGTTTTTTAATGCAGAGTTTTATGTCATCAATATCAAATGGGAATTCTCCAGGTACTGTGATCAAATCGAAACACAATCGCATGCGAGGAAAAGGAGAGAGATATAATTTTTGAAAATACATCTGCCATGTCTCAGATGATATCGAGTTTTTCTGGGCAATGAGATGAGGTGTGTCGGAGGTGTGATTAAGCAGGGCCCAAATACCAGCTGTTGATTTCGATACGAGTTGCTTCAGCATGGATGCCCCCTCCTGGTCGTAAAGCTTAGCTCTTCTTGTTTTGAGCCATTTTTTGTATCTCTGCTTCACTGATCTAATTTTTTTAGCAGAATCAGTTTCATTTAACTTTAGCAACTGTCGAATTTCATATTTTAGCTCAGCTTTTTGATATTTGATCTCCGAATCATAGACATGAATATGTTGTTGTTTAGTTAACCCGTTACCACTGACAACCCGTTTAAACATCTGCATGGCAGTTGTATAATCCTTTTCCAAAAGACCATGGCTTTGATACATTTTCCTGAGATTATGATCCAGGCTTCTTAATATCTCTCTGTCCCAGTTCAATCTGTTTCTCCCACTATTCACTACAACATCTGTTATGTTTGCATTCATCCACTGTGTCATTTGTGTTTGTCCAATCTGCAAGGATAATTTTAGTTTGTGATGATCACTCAAATCTGTCTGAATAACCTCCAACATTTGGACAGAACTAAATGCTTTTGCATTGGTGTAAATATAGTCTATTATGGCATGCTGAGCGCCTCTTTGCCAGGTGGCCTGGGCGGGGCAGTCACCCCTCCCATTTCCATTTAGCATCAGGAAATTGCACTCAGCCATAATTGTAGACCATATCAACTCATCTCCTGCCAGTGCAAAGTCTCCCTCTGTAATGAGATGCAAATTAAGATCGCCTAGTATTAGAATGTACTTTAATCTGACCTCGAGGGCCAATGCATCTAATATTTTCACAAGCTGATTGAAAAAATCCTCTGATTTCAACGTGTTGGAACACCAATAAATATTGACAATTGCTATTTTTTAATGGCTGTTAGTTAGCTTTGCCACTTGAAATGATGGAGATGGAGACTTACAAGTGGTCAATTTCAGCCCACATTTCTTTTTCACTGCTATTAAGAGCCCACCCTTTGGCCTACCAAAGAAACCTTTTTCTGCTGATGTAAACAATATGGCATGTGAGTCCCATATTGGTGGCAGCAAGAGCCAGGTTTCCTGGAGGGCAATAATGTCAATATCAACCAGGTCCCCAAAGGTAGTGGAATTAAGGTGGCTATGCCCTCGGGTGTTCCAGGAAACCACATTCAAAGTTTTTATATCGGGGCATAGTTATGCAGGCCTGTTATGATCCGCCAACTCTTGGTGGAATAAACTGTTAGAGCCTGATGTAAAAATACGAGACATTTGGCCCTGTAACATTGGAGGACCAGGCAGGGTTTCTTGCGTTAGACTGAACCCTAAATCAAACAAAACCATTCTGGCCTGCCAAAACGTCTCAGCCACCAAGGATGATCGGATATATAGTCGAGCTATTGACAAATCAGTATGATTTATAAACTCGATCTGCTCGATATCCACTGATGAAATGGCAGATAGGGCTGGAATTACTGCACTAGACCGGTTTAGATCATAAGACTTGAATGGTGTATCTCGACATTTAATAATAAAGCGATGGTGAGATTGTTCTTGCTTTGCCTTAGTCTGAGCGGATCGTTCTCTTGTCTGCATTGGTAATCTTACTGGGGATCGTGCCTGCCTTTGCTGGTAATTAGAGGTGGTTAGCTGTGGCCCCTTTAATAAGGGTTTGAGTGAGGGAAACCCTTTTTCTGCCAATATATATTGATTAGTCTCATTTGACTGCTGAACGAAGGCTTCAATGGACGCTTTGATTTCATCCCATATCTCTTGTCGAGAGACTGGTGCCAACTTTGAGATTGGCACTGGGGGAGATGACATTGGTGGTTGTACATGCGTTGGCTGTGAATTGACTCCAGAATTCAATGCCAGATACGCCTCCACTGAGGCTCTGATTTCATCCTGTAAGGTGTTTGTGGTGCCATCACCTTTCGGGGGGGCATCAGTGTTCACTGAACTCTGGACTGTATGAACAGGCACTTGGATACTTTGTAAGGTATCGGATTGTAGGAGCTTAAGGTCAGCCTGACAATCCGAAGACATTGGTTGATGAATATCACCTTGTTCGTCCCTTACCACCTGCAGGGACTGATTTGGTAAAAGCTTCAAGTATGAGTCAATGGATTTCTGTATTTGTGTCTGGATCGCAAACAGGATAGGTAAACCCTGGGCAGTAGAGGTTGGGTTCTGGGACTCAGTTAAAGCTGTTGCAGCGACTGCAGCGGACAATCGGAAGTTACCTCTAAGACTTTTGTCTGAGGTACTCGTTGTTCATTACTGCATTCTACCATCTGCACTAGATCGTCCAGTGGTTTGTGCGGCACCATCGCCACGGCTTTGGGACTGCATCTGGAGCATGGGTACTAGAATCAGAAGGAGATACATGCGCCTGATCCAAGGACGAGTCCATTAGATTTTTCCGTTTTGACCCTACTGGTGGTTTCGGGCTACGTATTTTGGATTTAGCTATTTGCACTTTCCTCTTTTTGCTTGGTCGTGAGCTGCTAGATTTAGCAGCTGGTATGCTAAATACCTCAAATACATTCATTGGGGCTAGAACTTGCAAAGGCCGGTTTTCCTTAGAGTTGATAGCAGCCACAGGGAAGGCTGTGACAATGGGACCAGTTGGCACCACCACAGCGGCGATGGCTGCGACTTCTGATGTCTCAGAGGAGTTAACAGTTGAATTGAAGGCCCCCATGACAGTAGGACATTGTTCTCTCACCAGCACAGGAGACTTGTTAGGTCTTGTATTCGACTGCATAGTTAGGAAGGTGGTGTAGTCGGTTTCAGATGTTTGCGTATACGCCGCTTGATACAGTTTAGGGCTCAATAGCTCACGAGCTTGAGAGGGTGGTTTAGGTTGGAACTTGATTTTTGAATGTAATGAGAGCAGTTGTTCAATACAAGTAGTCTGTTTAGAAACTTTCAAATCCAGCCCCTCATATAATTTTGCCACAGCCAACAATGCTGTATTCATAGCAGCCAGTGTGTTGTTCAGGGCCGGAGCTTCCGGAAAAGAACACCTCTCCTTATAAACTGGGTTCAAAAAGAAGTCGGACACTCGAGCACCCTGATCAAAACGTGGCTGTCTCGGTGTAGGCGCTATGAATGAAACTGATTCATCAATAGGCTCTATGGGATGGTTTGTGTCCTTTATAGGTGAAGCTATTGGCTCCACTATAGGTGTTTCACTGTGGGACAGCACAGGTGATAGTTTCACAATTTGCGCTAGAGTGGCTTATATTACCTGGTTCAAGCTGAATTAAATCACCAGTATTTGAGCAAATATACAACACTTCATTAGATAGTTCATCAGTTTGGTTAGTAAGATTCATGAATTCAATGTCCTCCTCCTCAATTTCTCCAATCATTGTCAGGTGTGCATGCGCTTGTCTCAGTTTTTGTTGAGCTAAAACAGAACATAGTACTGGTTGAGGCATTTTATTCCCTGGTAAAAGGGATGACGAAGGCCGTAAATCTCCAGCAAGACAGGCCGCTATTAACGTGGTATCTGTGGGGGCACCATGCAAACTACTTTCATTATGTGTGAGATCGGAGGCTGTTGTGTTAGAGGGATCAAGGTTCTTGGGGCCAGGTGGCTGTACTATCGTGCAAGCCCCCATAGAATCAATTTGAGTAGTGGGGGGCAACTGACCAACATTTCCCTCGCCCTCAGGTATTGTTTTCTCGCTTGGGCACAGTCTAATATCATCAGAGACTGAAACTGAACGCTGGGTAGATGTGTGACCAACACTTGGTAGTAGGGTCGTAAGCCGAGTTTGAAGGAGGGCTTTTCTCAGTGCATTATTGCGTCCCAAATCAACCAGTTTTGCTCGTGTTTCCAAAATGGGTGGCATGCTGGTGGTCAGGGTATAGGGGAGCATTCAGTAATGAAATAAGGAGGCAGTGAAACTAAATAAATAAATACAAATTTGAAAATAACTCAAAAATAATAATAATAATAAAACACAAGAAAAGAAAAGGACTTACAATTAGTAAATAAATTAAAAGGGAACCACGTTACCCCACTTGCGCACTCGTGAACATAAAGCACCCTAGGAATTGATAACCTAGGACCCGCGAACAGCAAACAGTACTTGTAGTACTTGCCGGGTGCGCGCGCGGGTGCGCTATGACGTGGGGTTATATGGAAACAATGCAGGACGTGCTTGGTAGGAGGCGGAGCAAAACCTAGCGCACGACCTTCAAATAAATAAAGAAAAAAACAAGAACATATTAATGTGCTGCTGGAAATGATGGCTGTGATAGATGTAGGCACTATGGTGGCTACTCGTTATGCACAACGTGCACAAAGTGTACACTAAGTTAATGTGCGCAACGTGCACGAGACAGTCACCTTTTTCTATTTTCTTGGTCCAGGCAATCCGAGTGTTGCTGAGTAAGACGTCCTCCCAGCGGACACACAGCACAGCAGGCAAGAACGGAAGATCGAAGTGAAAGCGCTTCAAAAGAATGCAAATTCGACCGAGTCCAAGTCCTTCCACGCGCAGTCTGCCGGCACAGCAAACAGTACTTGTAGTACTTGCCGGGTGCGCTATGACGTGGGGTTATATGGAAACAATGCAGGACGTGCTCGGTAGGAGGCGGAGCAAAACCTAGTGCACGACCTTTTTCTATTTTCTTGGTCCAGGCAATCCGAGTGTTGCTGAGTAAGACGTCCTCCCAGTGGACGCACAGCACAGCAGGCAAGAACAGAAGATCGAAGTGAAAGCGCTTCAAAAGAATGCAAATTCGACCGAGTCCAAGTCCTTCCATGGCCGTGCTGTACTTTTTAAGTTTAGGTGCATGTTTGGGTAACTGTTTACACAGATGCGCATGTGGGGTAACCTCCTCCATTCTCAATTTCGTCACCACCAAATGTATGCAAGTTTTATCTTACCAATAGTATGAGCGAGCACCAAATACGCAAGCTCCAATCCACTCTTTTCCTGCCAAAATGTATACTATCAATTTACTCAAAACCATCAATTCATTGGCGATTCCCTCTTAGTTACGGAATCGCGTAAAACCAAATTTCATTTTAAACAATCACTGATACAGTTCTTCTTACATTCGACATACAACAGAACACATAAAACAGACACGACAGACTAGACGGACACCAGCTGGTCACACATATACCTTCCTTCTAATTAATACCCCGTCATGGGGTCTAAACGAACCCCATTTGTGCCGTCTTTAATCATCACCGTAGCCTAATCGTCCCCTATTATGTGGGCTCTGGGTTCATGTTTCTTGTGACCGCTGTATTAAAGCACAGGAATAAGGCAAATCCTTACGTTTGTATCTCAGGTGCCCCCCTGGTATCTTCTCGTTTTTATCTCAGGTGCCCCCCTGGTAACCACTTTTTATCTCTTATGCTCAAGTCATTACCCCATATATATATATATATATATATATATATATATATATATATATATATACATATATATATATATATATATATATATATATATACATATATATACAGTCGTCTCTCTTTCTGACTATTTGATTTTTTCTCCGCCACCCTCCGTTACCTTTCCTTTGCTTGTTCTAATGCTTACAAGACATTTACCAAAGTAATGGGTCTATTGTTTCACTCACTGCTCGCATCTTTTCCTCTCTGGAACCTCGGCATCACTGCCCCTTCCGCTTCAGCCTCTTGCAGTCTTTTTGTCCGATTGGCTGCCCGTGGGAATGAGAAGGGTTATGCTTGGAAAGGCGGGTTCCTTCAGACCCACTGCAGATTTTATGGTCTTACACTATCATTGTCCACGGGAAGCTTCTCAGTCTACTTAGCCGGAATGGCAAAAGGACTCGTGATATTGCCAAAGGCCTAGAGTTACTTTGTGCCGTCGGTCTATATGCGTCTTAGAATTATATAATCAATAATTGATGGCCGAAACCATCCTCACGCTACCAAGTGTACACGAGGGCGGTGTTTCCACTGACGGGCCCATAGGTCAGTGCTCACGCTCTAGTACATGTAAGACAAGATAGCTGCACCACATGAGAAATGGGGGTGCAGGATTCACTTACTCCAACACGACTCAATAATGAGGACTCAGTAATTTGGCAAAGGGAAATCCGTTTAATGACAAGTACATCAAAAAGAGAAACAGTTGGAAATCGGCATCATGGCAATCGCCTGTCTCGCTTCAACTTCCTCGAACTTCAGTTGAACAGCAACTCGTCATCACTGACGTCAAACTCTACAAATTCGTCATGCAATATATGGTTAGGAAAGGTAACTTAAGTATAGGTGCTATATTTGTATATGGCAACAGAGCATGCGGATTGGATAACTCTTATCGGGTGGACGTCTACGCCCAACCCTATACATCACGCGTGATAGATGTCACTACAACTATGACGTTCCATTGGTTATACTATCTATAGGACCCTAGATAACTTGGTCCATTGCGAGGGGGCAGGTTACACCCCTAGACGTAAATCTCCATTTTAATTAGCAGCATGCAGACTGGACACCCAGGTGCCTAGTGTCCCAAGATTCACCCTGCCTCCCTTCCATCAATCAGAGCTTTTGAGCTATGTGTCAATTAGTTGGCTGGGTATGGCCTCGAAACTGTACCCTCTTATCTGGAGAATTTATGGCACCCTTGGATCTGGGTGACATCAGACGTTGGTAATTCTTCGTGCCTGATTGGTCACATGTCTGTTCACCGTGAATCTGCTTCAGTTTCCAGCTTTTCATGTATTTGATTCTCCTTAAGCCTCGCCACCTGCCTGGGCCCCTCTTACCTTGACCTTCACAGGGCAGGCTGGTAAGCTCTAAAGTTTCGATTCTCCAGCGTTGCTGCTCTCCCCCTTTCCTTGGGTTGACCTCGAATTCCCAGCCATGAGCTGCTCTTTGTTGAGTTTCGATTCCACTCTCCTTTCTGGCTTCAGCTGGAATATGAAACCTGGCCTAGTAGGCTTCTGGCCGCCTGGGCATACTTCTGCTTACAAAATGGAGTCGCACTTGTATAATGTGCCTTATTGGGGTAGATATATGGTTGGTGCTTGACGCTCTATTCTTCTACTAAGCACTGCAAGCCATATCGTTTTCTTAGCTTCTTGCGTTCCAAGCCTATTTACACGCGTTAACTGGTCGGTTACTTCCATTTTGTCTCATAGCAGCGTTTCCTTATGGTTTAACATTGTCTTTCCTGTGTCCATTAAATCTATTTTCATAGCTGCTCGCACTGGTGTGCTATCCTTGTTCGGTTTTTGTTCATTCGCGAGTTTGTCCAGGCCCTTGTGTCATTTCCACTGGCCCTCCATTAAGGTTCTTTGGGTCTCTTCGTGGACCGTCTCTAGGTACTCTTCATTTCGTCTCAGCTGCTGGTATGGTTGCCTAAGAGGGTATCGTGCAGCCCATGGCTGTCTTGTTATGGGTGCTTCAACAGGTATGGCTCTTCTGATGTACACTGGGCAGAGACCCAGCCCGGCTCTCTGTTGGTTCATTTGCTCCTCATACGTCACATACCTTGGCGAGTACGCTCCTGGTACCTCGAAATGGGGGGCAGGGGACCTCCTCTACAAAAGTCTCACCACCGGGAACTTTGTAGTTTGCGAACATTCCCACTTTGATTGTTGCTGCTTTGAGGTTTGACCACATCTTGGTTTTTGCTGCTGCGAGTTTTGTGCCTTTTCTGCTTCACTGTTGTGTTTTCTTTTTTTTGTTCACTTTGGTTCCTGCTGCAAAAAAAAATGCAAACTGGGAAACGATAGAGAAAACACTACAACCAATTGGACAAAACCAACTACCAACAATAAATCTGAATATACAAATCAGCAGTCCTGAAACCCAAAAAAGCAAACTAAACCACAAGAATCCAATTAGCAACAAACACACAAAACGAAATGTTCAAAATCATCAAGGAAATAAAAAACCCAACTTCTTGCAGCAACTGCATCGTAATCCCTATGTGACAATATGGCGACCCTCCTAAGAGCAAAAATAGAAGCAATACAATGGACCATCGATGCAGGCCGAAGTTCCCCAAACATCCTCCCAGAAACCAACACAACACTCGTTCGATTTGAAACCATAAACAAGGAAAGTTTCAACAAACTAATAAAGACACCAACATCGCCGGTCCTCCCAGTGACACATATCTACAGGGAATCTACAAAAAACTTCTCAACCACAAAACACCAGCCTTATAACTCAGACTACTAATGTTTCTATCCCTTCACACAAGTATAGTACCAAATTCCTTCAAATTGGCGTACGTCAAACCCCTCCTAAAAGATTAAATGGGAAATACAGAACACCCCATCTACTACTGATCAATATCAAATCTACCATACCCAGAAAAAACCCTAGAGAACCATGTCTATAAAGAACTACTCAATCATGTATAAAGTAATGGAATACTTGACCAATTCCACGTTGGCTTCAGACCCACGAGAGGAGCTGAATCAGCACTCCTCTCCATATGGGACGACCTAAAAAATAGGCTGTCATACTACTGGACATATCAACTGACTTTGACACAATCAGACACACAGCACTAATGAAGAAAATCAAGGAATGTGGCATTAAAAACTCTGCACTACAATGGCTGAAATCTTTCCTCACCAACCGAACCAAAAGAACACACCTAGTGCCATTTACATCAAACACTAAAAATATCACCTGCAGTGTAATACAAGGATCAAGTCTCTCCCCTCTTCTCTTCAACATCTACATGACCCCCCTAATGAAATTCATTCGAACTCATACCCTCACAGCCTACAACTACGCAGACGACACCCATCTCATCTTCAAGAGAACGTCTGATCCAAACCCTAACACCCTCCACAAATGCTTCCCGACATAAACACTGTGAAGAACCTGAGGATGTCCTCACCTCTCCCCCCACCCCCCAACTCCTCCTCTCAGGTGGTGAGGGAAAGGCCATCACTTTTGGATTCCGACCCTGGGGGTGGATATGCAAGGGAGGATCACCTGGGGGGAGGGAACTTGGGGAATGGGGATTGGATGTCCTTAGGTGAGACAAGGTATCCCCCTTTTGCCTTTCATACTGGGTCCTCTATCCCAAAAGCCTTTGTGGGGTATTGTCAACCCCTTCCCTTATCCTCCTTTCAATCTGTTTCCCAGAAACAACTTCTTAGTACTGGGATGAGGAAGAGACCAAGTAGGAGGCCACATCCTCATTTCGTGGACACACGCATATATCAGAGACCAAACAGAGGTGAAAAGGCTTATTTTATTAAATCAGACAGTTCCAAACACCACTCTGGTACTGAGACGAGGAAGATGAGTATGGGTGCATACCAGAGGAACAACCAGGCATGTCTGCTTAATGGAGTCCTCCAGAGCCAAGCAAGATAACTCAATGACCCAGAAATGCTTGCTGTTCTGAGGGAAGGGGAACAGGCTGTAGGAAAGGAAGCTGAAGACTCAGGAGGTTGGAGCAGTGCTGTGCAGGACAAGGGGATGCTGTAGTCGTGGTCTGCTGTGCGAGGGTCTGGAGGTGCTGCCATCCGCCGAAGAGGGTCTGGTGGGGAGAAGTAGCGCAGCTCCCCATGACCGCATCTGCTGTTAGAGGAAGGCAAGAAAGTGGGCGGTGCACAGCTCAAGAGGAAGGCGTAGTTGGGAGAAGCCGGGAAGCAGCAGAACACTGGAGAAGCCCATTGCGATAGACGCCAGGAGGAAGAGCGCTGCCGTGTGCAAAAGGTGAGTGAAGAGCCAATATAGACTCTGACGAAGGCCTTCCGGTAACATATAGTAATGTCCTTAGCAAGTGCAGAGTGGAAGGCAAAGTGATTAAAAGTACTGTTGAATGCCAGAAGAAGCAATATTATAATATCAAATGAATTGTAACTGATTGAAGACACTTCTGAATACCACACAGAGTAAAAATCAATTGAAAGCAATTGTGAGTACCGCACAGAGTAAAATAGTATTGAAAGTACTTGGGAACGCTGCATGTGAGGAGTTCGACCATCCTCATGGGGAGTGTGTGCTCGCCTGGGTTTTCTTGATTTATTTTGAAATTGAAAATGAATGATGGGAGATCAACTTCCGAAAATGTGTGGGGCTAATCTGCACACATTTCCAGTGTACTCTGGGGGACACAGCCTACAGGCGAAGTCCTCCCTGTCACATTTATTTGACATGTGACAGTGAGAGGTGCATGGAAACATCTAGAGGAGAAGGGCAATACCTTCCTCCTCCCATGGCTAGCCTAATTCAAATATCAAAGGCTCCATGGATCTACCCTGTGCTATTGTCTATGTTCTGTGTAGTGGCAGCGTATACTGATTGGAGTTAATTGACGCAGGCCTGCAGATAGGCCTGGTCACAGAACTTAAACAATGGGCAGGAAAACTAACATCTCTTTGATATGCAATGTGTCACCTTGAAGCTAGCTCCTACCCATCTGTATGAAGGACAGTGAATGGCATGTCTGGGTCCACTATTTACCATAGGCCACCCCTGCAGAGCTGACCCCTTTCAGATGGACGAAGTATGTGATTTGAGGGAGACAAAAGCCTCTTATCACCACAAACTTCGAGGGAGACCGGCGCTTTGATCAAGAGCCACAGATGGCTCAGCTAATCTGAGAGACACTTTGATCTACAACAGACAGGAAGATGGGTGGGACTTAGGAGTACATGATGTCACCTCTTACCTTTCCTGTTGCAAAGCACTCTGGTCCTGCCCTCACACATAACAGAAGATTGTCGGTCAGGACCCCATATTGGCTCCTTAAAGTAGGCTTAGCCTGCACCAAATACTGGGGCCCATTTGTATTAGGAGATAATCTGAAGGCTTCACTAGAAGCAAGAAAGAAGAACTCAGCATTGGAATCTGGCTGAAGGAAGGCCAGGATTTCGAAGAGGGGAGCAAGATCCCTCCCCTAAACATCTCCCAGGAACAGAGGGAGATACCAGACTCGGAGGACGCATCCAGCAGCTCCAGAACTGGTACCCAGCCAGCTCAAAGCGTGCCCTGCTAGGTTCTGCCAGCAAGCTTCCTAGGGGGAAAATGCCAGAGAGTCTCTGAACAAAGAATAAAGCCATTGCCTGCTCTCCTCAGCTTTGGGCCGTCCACCTTAAAGGACGACACAAGCCCTGCGAAGAAGCTAGGATGAGTGCCACAACAAGAATCAACCAGGGTCCATCTTGTAAGGACATTTTCAAAGCAGTCAAGCCCTCCAACCACAACCGGCTGCACCACTGACGGTTGTCACGCTTCAGTCACTAAAGCCATATGCGATGCCTTGACCAGCATTCCAGATCCATCAACCAGCCCAGAGACAGCGATTCTTGACCATGAGCCACCATGTAGGCCAACCTGCAGCTGTCCGTCCAGCCTCGCTTGCCGAACTGCCTGCTGCCTGCAGCTGTCTCCCATCTTGAACTCTGTCGCAGGGGCTGCAAAGCATCCTGGAACCGACTCGACGCTGTCGAGCATCAAAATCTCAAGCACCAGGTACATTGTGGTTCTGTCTCCCTGGTCCAACTCCGAAGGCCCCTAGTGAAATTTTCCGACCCCTTGCTCACTTGGTGCTGAAACCAAATAACTTTGAACAGTTAAGAATGATTGCTTTACCGACTACCCTACAGAGTCCTTCCCTTTCCTTTGTGAAACTGTCTGTCGTCTGTCTTCCTTTACAGGGTGGGTTAGATTTTGTAGTGTGCTAGAACTGTCTGTTGTAATAATAATAAAGTAGATATTTGTATACAGACTTGACTGGACAGTCCCTTTTATCGTTGGGTAATAATTGTATTTTCTTTGTGTGGCAACTAACCAATGATCCGCGACCTTACGAAGATAAGCCTGCCGTTCAGTCCATGTTACCAAAATTGGAAAAGGAAGTTTATAATTGACTTTTTTTCCAATCTGTTCAGATCTCTTCTGGTGTACTGGTGGTGTGGGGTTGATTGGTGGCTTAGAAACCGATATTCATCCATAGACCACTAGTGATCCGGAAGTTGATTCGTCACACTGCACAAATTCAGTTGAATGCTCATGAATGGAGCAAAAGCAAAGTAGTGCATGAAACAAGAGTTAAGGAGTACAGTGTGTGAAACAAGTAGAGGCAAAGTCAAGAGAATTCTAAGGAGGTACGAAGATGAAAAACGAATTAGTGGCCCAAAGCTCAGCGGTGCCAAGGTATGGCAAACTGAGAGAGACCTCAGTGGGCAAGAGACAGAGAAATACAAACCAGGATAATAACGTGCATGGTGACTAAGGCAGCCACAGGACAGTGTCTGGAGAATGTGGCACTGAGGAATCAACTAATCATCACTGTCAGATGAAATCAGTGTCTAAGTGTTGATGGAAGCAGTCAGAAGGGGTATCGGTTGCTTGACCTGTAATGGGTGGATCGTGTGGTCCGACAACTGCTCCTAGACCGAGTGCCCTATTTGGAAAAAGACAATGAAAGCATATTCTAAGTCAACTGAAGTTAAGAAACAGAGCTGTGTTGATTTTGAAAGCTATAAGTTTGAACTCTTGGGGAAGGAAACCCCCTCTTGGGAGGTGTCCCAAGAAACTGTGTTATGTTGGAAGCAAGATTGTTCGAACTCTTGGGGAAGGGAATCCCACTATTTTGAGAACTATTTTAAACCTGGGGAAAGGGAAGATGATCTGAACTTTCTTTTGAACACTATACTTTGAGACCAACATCCCTACACTTTGTATGCCGTTAGTTGTGAGAGCAAGTATAGGTTTTGGACACAGACAGAGACTTAAGTTGGATGTCGAGACACAGACTATGCTTAGTTTTCTGTAGGTAGGGAAATCCCACCTTAGCATAGGGCATGTTAGGCCTTACTCCATCCTGCCTTTTAGGTTAAATAACACTCCGAGTATAAATTTGAATCTGTTGTCTGTGTCTTGTTTCATGATGCCTTCACAACACCTGGATGACAAACCACCTCAAGATAAATTCAACAAAAACAGAAAAAATTAAAGAGATCACAACCACACAGGCCATGCAAAGTCTGTACTGGGTGCCAGTGTCAGTAAAGAAACACATTAACTTCAAAGCCCCCTGCATTCTCCATAAATTACTACATGGACAATGAGCTAAATTCCTCTAAGCTAAAATCACCTGCTACCAACCAGCAAGAGACCTAAGATTGAGCAACGTCCACCAAAGAGAAACAAGACGCTACCGGAAAAGGACATTTGGAGGAACTGCCTTCTCCTATCGTATAGCCAAACTAAGGAACTTGATAACGAAGGAAATAAGAATGACGGGAGACCACCCAACATTGAGGAGATGATTAAAAACCTGGCTAGTTAACTCACTGAGATAAACATAGACCCACACCCCTACAAACCATACTCCTGGACCAAAGTAAACATGGGAAACTGAAAAACCGACAATAACTACTCAATGCCTAGAGATCACCAGAAGCCTACTAACCAACCCCCTTCTCCTTTCCACACACCCACAACACTCACGTACTACACAAGCCCACAGGGCTGGTGAAAGAACCCACAAAAACAGGCAAAGCACACATCCCCCTGTAATCATGCTACAAACCCAATATCTGCGGACAACAAACAACTCGGAGACTGGGTGCCACTCTTCCAGACACAAAAAGCCCAGTGCACATAACAAAGAACACTGAGACAGCTCACACGCACAGATGCCAGTTTCCTTGGTTCTGCGTGCATCAACAGATGAGCACAACCTCTATCTTATTCCTCGCTCATAAAACAACCAACCCCGCTTTTCTTACTGAAATCAACATATAACCTAAGACCTGTCTCTGAGGTGCAGTGTAGAAGCCTCGATTTCCAATATGAAAAAATGCCTGTGGTGCAACATCATGTGTGTTCTTTTACAACGGACTAAAGGTTTGCAAAACAGATATGCCGATGAACATTGGTACCTCTCCCTCCTTTACATTGCTATCCAACTGGTATTTTAGCTTTAACAGCGGGAAAAGGCTATTGCCCAGATATGTTGCTCAATGGTCTGCTACGAATGATGAATGTTGCTGCATGAAGCACAGTCTGTATGCCCTTTTACCACAGCAAACACTGCATCTGGCGAGATGCCTGCACACACTCCTCTGCCACAGAAGGACAATTAGAGGAAAGCGCCATATCAAATTCTCCATTCAGCTCTCCGCACTGTGCTCTATTGCCGATTCCTGCCCCTCTAACTCTACACACCTTCATTTTCCATTTTCGTTCTCTTGGCTTCTATTGGATCTCTGGTTCCTAACTTGGATCTCGCTCGAGACTTTGCAGATTTACTTCCGGCCCCTGTGTGACACATTTCTTTGGTTCACTTGTTTTGCTAGTCCTTTAGTTATAGTTTAATCTTTGGTGTTTTGGGGATCCTGCATAAACTTTTTGGCACTATTTGTGGGAACAATCTGTGTGTTCCTTGTATTTACCGTGGCTTACAATGGTAACTTGTTTAGATGATCATAACCTGGTTTCTTTGGGCAGCAAACACGCGTGTGCGGTCTCTGTGTCATTGCTCTTTTCTGGGTTCCATCTGCTGCAAATCATTCCGGTATTTTGTATGCTTTTCTCATTCCTTATTTCCTTGTTTTCCCCTTATTAAACCTGTTTCCCACTTCTGTGGCCATGTTGCCCCATTACATAGAACCCCAACATTTTGGCGATCACCAGGGAGTGCTTTTTGTTCAAGTGGGGGATCATCTTGAGGGTGGTTTGGTGGTCTTACACTGAGATAGAGAGGTAGGGGAAGATTAAAGTAGATTGAGGTAGCAAATAAATGAGCTGATAGCAGCACAGACTTGCAAAGTGAGGTAGAGATTGCGGGCCTGGATGACTTCTCGGCTTTTAGGGACTTCGCAGGGGTCAGGGGGGTAAGCATGGAACGGGGCCTTGAGCGTTTACTCTCGAGGTCAGGCTTTTATTGGGCGTCATTTAGGAGTACCCTGTTGCTTGCAAATCTGTGATTTAACCAACTGGCTACTGCTATTCTTGAAAGCTAGTTTGCCTGTATCTTTTTTTCTTTGTTTGTGGTGTTTTTTCTTCTAGTCTGTAGCTTTTTCTCGTTCCAGTGGCTCTTTGCGCAAGACTATTACCAGTCACTGGTCGTTAACAAGCTGCAAACGCATTTTTTTAACAAAGATTTTACTTACACTGAGCTGCAGCTCACTTCAATGAGCCCTTTGCCAAACCGTTTTAAACTGAGTTAGATGAATGCTATTCTTTACGCCTCCCTTGAACTGTCTACTTGCGCTCCAATCTGCTCCGCTCTGCTTCCTCGGATCTCAGGTGAGTGACACCTCACCTGAAGAGATTTTCCAATTAGTTATCCATCGCCTCTTACTGCGCCACTAAGATTGTTTTGGTTCAGTGTCAAGAACAAATAACCATGAACACACGCCTTTTGCGGCGCTCACCTACGAATCTATACATATGATATGTCATTTATAACACACCTGTACACAGGCGTTTCTTGACAAGACAAGGAAGGGAGGACAAAACAACAATCTTACTAGGCCTTGTGTCATTAAGATCGTGCAAGGGCGAGGGAGGTGGAGTAGTGCCAAAAGGGGCAAAGGGGGAGGGCGGAATGCAAAAGAGCTCGTAAGTGCTGCAGGGATGTGGCTCCTAAGTGCAGAGAGTCAGGGGGGACTAGCGTTGCAGATACAGTCCCTTAAGTGGTTGGGAGGCCCGGAGGCAGTGCAAGGGCCACTGATTGTGCAGGAGCCTGGTTCCGTAAGTTGAGTGGGTAGCCAAGTAACAAGTATTCGCAGTAGACCGGTACATCCACAAGGGAGAGGGAGAGAGAAAGCAGAATCGAAAAGGAAGGTGTTGCGCCAATATGACAATTTCCAACCACCTGCTCGTCCACCCGAGTTCTGTGCTGCAATGGTCCAGGATAAGCTGGTAGTGCTACCAGGTTGGAGATGTACACTCTACAAATTACATTTAACATCACATGCAATGTGACCTGGCTGTCAGTGGGATGAAAGATCACTTAATGCCACTTTTTGCAATGTCCATGCTTGGCCAATGTTCGTATGATGTCACACATGCTACCTTTGCGATTTTGGGGACATGATAGCGGGGATCTAGTACACAATGGGAGCTTCTAGTACACAATGGGAGCTTCGACTCTGGATACACTAGCTTTGTTCTGCTGTACGTGTGTGTAATAAACTGTATGCCGAGGCAGGAGCAAGTAAAAGGGAGCGTTTGCTGGAAATGTTGGATCTAACCAAGCGAGAAGCTATTCTGTCAGCAATTCAGTGCATGTAGTCCTCAAAGGCATGGAGGTCGAAAAGCACATGCACAATTGCCAACCGATGGGCTCTAAATCCATGAAGCAGAAGCTGGATTTGGTTCAGAAAGAGTAAGATTAGACAACAAGGACTGAGGATCAAGGACTCACGTGCTTTACATGCCTATAAAAACCAGGGAAAGCATGGGACCATAGCTTTCCAGAGGGCCATTTCCTGAGCCGAGCAACCGATTTTCCAAAGTTCTATTTAATGGACATAATGCATTTGACATATGTGTCAGGCTTTGCATGTGCTGAATGATTACCTCTTAGATGCTGTTCGTTGCAAAAAAGATCCTGTAACTTTGTCTTCCACAAAGCTCTGCTTCGAGACAGTGGCAAGACTCCTTTATCAGTACTGGGAAAGATGATGGAATTCTAGAAGTCTGGAGCTAGCCTTATAGGATTGGGGTAACTATAGGAATGCAACAGTATTGGGTAACCACCTGAATCTTGATAAAAATGTAATACCCATACTCTGGAGAGCAGGGTCGGACTGGGACGAGAAATAGGCCCAGACACTGAAAATGAGTGGCCCACCCCTTGCCTCAAAAAAAGTGGCCCACCCCTTGCCTCACGACCCTTGACCTCTGATGACATCAACGGAAGTGATGTCATTTGACCCCACCCTAAAGTGACCTCTCGGGAAGCGATGAAACACGACCTACCACCTCTTAACAAAAGAGGAAGTGGCATCAAATAGCATTGTTCCTAAGGACACTACGAAAAATATGGTTTTGCAACAAAAAAAAATAAAGTTCACATTTATTTATTATTATTTTTTCTTCAAACCTGGCCCAGGCATGGGCAGACACCGGCCCCCACACCCAAGGGACGGGCCGAAAGGCCAAGGGGCCAATCCAACCTTGTCTACACCAGTAGGCAACCATGAGATTAGAGTCCTTTTAACTACAGTAGGAACTTCAGTGACCACTGGTACCTCTCCTATAGGAGCAGATAAGGTGGACTTGGAGCTACTAGTGAGACCAGTCTCTCTCACTCTCCAGTAGAAAGAGCTTTAGCTCCAAGGCTCTCAAGCATTTTTTCGCTGGATTCTGCGACAGAGCCTTTTTTCTAATGACCGCCACAACTATTAGACCATCTCTGGATTGGGAAGATCATTGCCTAATAGACATCCTTCTAGAATGGAGTCATTTACTGCTACACAGCATAGAGCTTTTCCCCTCCAGCTAAACTTTAACTTTGCCAATGGGCATTGGCTGAAGCCATCAAACCCTCTGAATTTGTAATCAGAGCCCTCTTGCACCCACTGTCACCTGACAGCTGTCACACTAGCAGCCGTGTCATAGAGCATGGGAGATGTGTTCCCATTTATGGAGACATGCTCCATAAATATGAGTATTGTTGGGAACAGAATTTTATACTGAGAACCGGTACCATTTGCACTCAGACCTAATGCGAAATCATTGGCTCAAAAGCCCACACTGAAATTGTCTCTTAGACCAGACCAGCACTGTCTATGGCCAGCATGGTTTTGACCTTGCAAGCTGCATAATCCTGTATAGGTCAAGCCCCCTCAACATAAAATACTGTGGGTGTTGAGGGTGTTGGTTCCCGAATGTTAGATGGACCTGCATTCTTTTTTTCTGTGGAAGCTGATGAGCCATGCGATCAAAAATCAAAGGAGGACGTGGAATCTGGGACAAATACGCATCAGAAGAGACAGGCTAAGGACGCTGGGCAGGAATAAGGACTTTCTTCAAGTATTATAGAGAGGAAACAGTGTACGTTTAGAAGTTGGATCAGGGCAAAGGACATGTTTTTTTTTGGCTTAACAATTAGCTATGGCTCTCAGTAGATAAGAGATTCCAGTTCCGTTATTCAACCAGGAGATCCAAAACAGAGAGTTTTGAAAGCAAAAAATGTAGTCTTTCAAGCACAAGGGATCCACTGGCTTCTGGAGAAGATTATTTAGGGCCAATGGAAGGTCTGACGAAGAAACCACAGCTCTAGCAAGAGGGCAACAAAAATAGAAAGAAGTTCCTAAAAGGCAAGAAACCAGAATGGACACCTCTGTACAGCTCCCCAAAGTCCCTGAAAGCTCTGATAGCAGCCCTCTTCATCTACAATGAAGAGACTCCCAACTCCAAGGTAAACCTTTCCTGGAGAAATTGGAGGAAATGTTGCAATTGAGAAGTCCAAAGGAGCTAAATCATACTGACCACACCACCTCTTGAAAGAGCTCCAATATTTTGAGCAAGATGACAGGGAGAAAGGTTAAGAAAGTTGACAAGGATGCGAAGGACAAAGGTCCAACCCACTCCTCTTCAAAGTCAGGTCCCCAAAAGCATGATGGGAAATCCCACAACTCAAGTTCAGCTATGCACGAAAAAAATCGGGGCACAGGAACCCCTAACACTAGGACACCTACATTCTCACAAACTAGAGGTTTTTTCATGTGTAAGGAGCTGGGCCTTAGGAAAGGGGATCCTGCTTGTAAGGGCTTACCCAAGCAAACCATAGTGAATCTTGGACTCATGGAGAGGACTTCCCACTATGCCAAGGAGTGACCGAATGTGGATTGGTTACACTGAGTGGGAATGTTACTGGGTCTCCAGAATAAATCCCAGTTCCCAACAATACTCAACTGTTCTTAGAACATGTGTACATCAATGGACTCAAATCCATGTGGTCAGAGACACCGCTGCTAGCCTCACTGCAGTCAAACAGCAGTGGGTGCAGACAGAACAGTATATTAATGGACCTGATTGTACAGTCTTTGGGTTTGATGGCCAAAGTATGTGCCCCTTGGTGTTAGTACAGTTCAGTTGGTGAGGTGAAATGACCCAGCACCGTGCACGGGTGAAATACTCAATCCCTGTCCCATGTTTGTTGGGTAATGATCTTCCTGACCCTGAGCTAGTCACGGCAACTACCAGATCAAGGGCCAAAGAGGCAGCCAGATTGAAAAACTCTCATAGCCTTAGTGCATGGAGTGCTTCAAGAGGGTTTATTGGAGGGACCAGCATGACTGGTAGCCTGTTGTCCAGTTCCACAGACTGCTGAGTCACATACTCCTGCGGGAGAGGGGCCAGTAGCTACTGTGAGGGGTCAGAAATTTGAGGCAGACAGCTTGGTATCGTTTTTTCACAAGTAGCCATTTATGTACTTAAAAGGGTGTGACAAACTATCCCTAACCTAATCTGTCCCTCACACTTATACATACATCAAACTCATAAATGTAATCAATGACAATTCAAATATAACAGAAATAAGTTATATTTAACTTAAACCTAATAACTGTGTATACTTGTAACCTGTGGTAGATCCCCTTCCCAGATTCAAAGCAGGAATTTCAATTGAACGTTTAAAGAAGAAATGTTCTTTTTTTGCAACAAAGTTTTGATCATAAAGTCTGTCTTACTCCAAAAGTCTTTCACTGGGACTTTTAACAAAAGTTCAATCAGATGAAAAGTCTTTATCTCTTCAAGTATAGACAAAAGTTTGATATGGTTTCTTCTCCTTAGGAAAACAGATATACTTTCACAATTCTTCTGTATCAGCAACGAGGTTTTTGTCTGGATGATTCCACCACGGTTCATTAAGCTTTGCCACTTCTTCTTCTTCACAAATGTCAACCACAATGCATTACTTCAATGATTTCTTCCTGTTCCAATAACCTGCAAGGACTACTACTAGAAGGTCCCTGTCCTGGAATACTCGCCTGCCAGGACAAAAGTTGCTAACACTACAAGTACTGTGTTGTGAGGTTTACTTCAAACCTTTGGAAAAGCCTTCGACTTTCAACAACATAGAAATGCACAACCTCTTCTGAGAAAACATGAGACACATTGGTGCTGGTTGTTCTACTGTTGTATTTGCCACAGGCAATGCAAATTATTCTCCTCTCCTCCTTGATAATTTCTTCCAAGAGGGCTTCTCTTCTGCCACTCTTGCTTACCCACTTTTACATCAAACAACTGCTAACAATATTTCTGTATTACACTAGCCCCTCACTGACTTAGGCACTGTTTGTTGATGTCCTCAACGACTGCCTCTCTTTGTTCTAGCAACAATGGTTACAGTTAGCTGACTTTAGTATTGCTGTCTCTTGGCTTTGGCAATGATGGTTATGGTTCGCTTGTTTCAGTATTTCCCGTTCTCTGCTTTGACAATATTCTTGGCTTGGATAATAATAACTGCAACCTTTCCTTTCCTTTCCTGTCCTTTGTCAATGTTGGTACAACATTAAGATGATTCTCTTTCATTAGCTCGGATTTCAAAATAAGGACAGTTAGCAAGCGTCTGACTCTGGAGCATTCTGAAATGATCTAGCAGCGGTAAACTCACCGGATTCCTTATGCATGTCCGCTAGATCCGCTGCTGCATCCAACTCTGCTTCTTCTACTGCTTTCCGTATGACTTCGGTCATTTTACCACAGCTTGCGCCGATTGGTTAAGTAACTCTTTTCGCTCCTGAAGTGCTCGTGTGCTCACCGGCCACTGGAACAAGGCGTGCAGTCAGGAGAATGTCTCTCTCTCCATGGGGAATGCCTCCCGTAACAGTGCTTCATGCTGTGCAACCTCTGCACTTTTAATCTGCAAACATGAAGACCCTCTCAGAAAGGGCATACGCTTCAGATACAGTGGCGGCTCTGGCGTCTTTGGTTTTCCACTCCTGCTGCTGCAACTGCGGCCTGCAACTCCTTTTTCTGTCTCTCTGCCTTTTTGTTCTAACGGTCTGCACCTGAGGGGGCCTTATATATTCAAATGTCCCATTGAGGTGTGGGTCATTAGAACCACTAAACTGCGCTTTGCAGTGTAGTACCTCTGAATCCCTCTTCCTCGTCCCAGTACTTAGGGCATTGTGGGACTTGAAGTCCCCAATGTTCTGATTACCATTTTCTACTTAGATATCAATTCTGCAATAGGCCATTAAGATCATAGTGTCTCTAGAGAAGGTATTGAAGGGGTTCTCTCAGTTTTCCTTACCCAGGTCCCATCTCGTGATCCTCCTGCAATACAGCTCTCTGGTCACATGAGAAGGATTTCAGACAAGGGTTTCTGGGAAAATCACATCTAATCATATATGATTCATCACACCACTGAGGACCTACTTTGGTAGCAGGGGACTCAGTGACTTCAGAGTTGCCTGGTGCAGTGCAGGAACCTGAGGTGGAGGACCAGATAAGTTCAGATATGAAGGGCCTGCCACGCTGGATGAGTTTACATCAGCTAGGGGCCCAGATCAGACTAACTTCTTTAAAGCCCAGAAAGAGTTTCCCACTCTGGCGGGCCTGCGGAAAAAGGTGGAGGATCAGGCTAAGGGTGAGGAGAAAGTGTACTGGGAGGATGGAGCCAAAAGACTCAGAGGGTCTCAGAATGGTGTCGATTCACCATTGACACAGAAGGTTCATTTTGGATTTGTCTCACCAAATTCCTTTAGCGGGTCACTTGGGAGTGACTAAGACATTGGACCGGTTGTCTGCGCACCTTTACTGGCCTGCAGTTCGGCATAAAAGGTAAGGAATTTGTCCAGTCCTGCCTGGCTTGTCATGCTTCTGGCATTTCAGGTGGTGCCACAAATGCACCATTAATTCTGCTACCTTTGGTTGGGCAGCCTTTTGAGAGAATAGGCATGGATATTGTGGGTCCTTTGGATCACCAAACCAGCTCGGGAAACAGATACATCTTGGTGGTGGAAGACTACACCACTAGGTACGCTGAGGCTGTCCCTCTGAGGAGCATCAAAGCCCCCCCCCCGGTTGTGAAGGCTCTGAATGGGATATTCTCCCATGTTGGTTTCACCAAGGAAATAGTTTCTGACATGGGAACAACCTTCATATGAGCGTATATGGAGGCTATACGGTAAGAATGTGAAGTCACCTACCAGTTCTTCACATTCTTCCATCCACAAACGAACGGGCTTGTTGAGCGGTTCAACAAGTCCCTGAGAGGTATGATAGGTGGCTTGGAAGAGCACCTGAGGAGAAAATGGGATAACCTCATACCATTCCTTCTGTCCGCCTACAGGGAGGTGCCACAGAACGGAGTGGGGTTTAGCCCCTTTGAGCTTCTGTTTGAGCACCCTGTATGAGGTGGCATCAGTCTAGTGAGGGAGGGATGGGAGGGCAACCCCTCTTCCCCCACACAAGATTTGGTGGACTATGTACTTGGCCTTTGACCTAGAATGACAAAGTACATGGAACAGTCGACAGAAAACCCAAATGCCAGTCAGGAGCTGATGAAGCACTGACACGACCTGAAGGTCACAGTGACAGTTTATTCCCCAGGCCAGTAGGTGTGGATTATGGAACCTGTCAAACCCAGTGCCCTTCAGGACAAATGGACTGATCCCAAATGCGTATTGGAAAAAATCAGCGAGGTAAATTATCTCATTGATGTGAAAGGACCTAAACAGATGTGCTGGGTATTTTCCTGTCAACTAGCTAAAACCCCATTATAGCTGGGGTGACTTTGTCATGGCGTTAGTGACAGGTTAAGAGACTGTGGAGGAGACTGATCCCCTCCCAGACCTCCCGCACACTGAATCCACAGATGGGTCAGTTGAAGATGTCAACCTTGCAACAGACCTGTCAGAACAGCAACTGACCGACTGTCACTGTTTACTGTGACAGTTTGCCAGCCTGTTTTTGCTGACTCTAGGTCACGCAGATTGGTGCACCCATGATGTGGAGACTGGAGACACCAAGCCGGTAAAGAGCAGAATTCACTGATGTCCGAAAAAGGTCAGGGACACCATCAAGTTTCCAAGATGCTGTCCCTAGGACTGATAGAGCCATCCCACAGCCCCTGGGCTAGCCCAGTGGTACTGGTCCCTAAAAAGACCATCAGTGGGAAGACTGACGCCAGCTTTTCTGTGCACTGCAAGGGACTCAATTCTGTCTAGATGATAGATCCTCACACCATTCCTTGGGCAGACAAGCTCATTGACAAGCTCAGGGCTGCCAAGTACATGAGTACATTTGACCTCACGGCAGAGTACTGGCAGGTCAGCTTGACAGACAGAACAAGAGAGAGCTCAGCATTCTCCACCCCAGAGGGACATTATCAATTCTATGTGATGCCCTTTGGATTGAAGAATGCCCCAGCCACTTTTCAGTTTATGGTTAACCAGATTTGTCTGTACTGGAAAACTTCAATGTTGCCTATTTAGATGTCATTGCAGTGTTCAGCCACACATGGGTAGATCACCTATCCCACCTGAAATATTTTCTTCAGGCGCTGCATAACACACATCTGACTATTAAGGCTACAAAGTGCCAGGTAGCGCAGGGCACAGTGAATTACCTAGGCCAGCTGGTTGGTGGAGGTAGGAAATTACCTCTCAAAATGAAGGTACAGGCAGTGAAGAATTGGGACATCCACACTACACAGACGCTAATAAGAGCCTTTCTAGGTCTCAACGGGTGCCACTGATCATTCATAAAGGGGTATGCAGGATCGGATTGGCCCTCAGCCTTTCGTCCCTGGGGAGTGGAGGCCGGTTTCTGGCCATGCCTGGGCCGGTTTGGAAGAAAAAAACATTGGAGAAAAAAAAAAGATTTGTTTATAAACATTTTCTTTTTTTTTCAAAAAGCCTTTCATCCTTCTTAGGTCAAAACAATAGTACCAACACAGGTTGGGGGATATTGTATGCATATTTGTTCTATAAAAAAGAGTGTTATGCAATAACATATTATCATTTGGCCTTGGAATTCTCCTTGGATTCACAGTAATTTAGTATAGTTAGGACCAATGGTATTTGATGCCACTTCCTGTTTTGTAAAGCGGTGAAAGGTTGTGTTTCATCACTTCCCAGGATGTCACTTTCGGGTGGGCTCAAATGACCTCATTTCCAGTGATGTCATCAGAGGTCAAGGGTAATGAGGCGAGAGACACTTTTTTTTGGGTGTCCGGGCCTATTTCTTGTCCCAGTCCGACCCTAGGGGTATGGGACCATTGCCATGCCCTTGAATGATGTAACTGCCAAGAAAACACATAAGAAGGTAACTTGGACCTCCGCCTGTCAAACCTCCTTTCAGGATTTAAAGACGGATTGTGCAGGGACCCAGTTCTGGAAGTGTCAGACTATAGTCGGGAGTCAATTATCCAGACAGACGCCTGTGATTTTGGGATTGAAGCAGTGTTCATGAAGTTGAACTCTCAAGGGGTAGAGCAACCCGTTGCCTACATGAGCAGGTGATTGACAAAAATGGAAAGGAACTGGGCCATCAATAAAAAAGAGGCTTATGCAGTCGTCTGGGCATTGAAGAAGCTGAAACCCTGCATCTTTCGGTTGCACTTTACTATCCAAACAGACGATTAGCCTCTTTGATGGTTATTGGTCATGCAAGGGGAGAACCCTAAGCTTTTTTGTTGGGCCATATGCGTATAGGGATTAGATATGGACATCCAGCACAATCCAAGCTCCCAGCATGGAAATGCAGATGGCCTCAGATGGTACTTTCGCCTAGATGAGGAACCAGATCACAGTAGGGTGGTGGTTCACATGTTGAGGCTGGGGGACATGTGAGTAATTCGACCATCTGCACAGTAGGTGTGCAATCCCCTGGTTTTTTTTAAAATGTTTCATTAAATTGACTAATGCTATACCAACCTCAGGAAAATGGGTGGGGCTAATCCACACACATTTTCTTATGCTCATACCACACCAAACGCATAGACCCGTTTACTCTGGGTGGACACAATCTAGAGGCACAGTCTGCCCTGCCATATTTAGTTGGGATATGACAGCCAGGAGTACACCATGTAATCTCCATAAAGGGGAGGGCCAACCTTCCCCCTGCCATGCCCAGCCTGACTAACTAATAAAGGATCCATGGATCCGCCCTGCTCTCTTGTTGGGCCCTGCAGCTGGTGGCAGGAATTATCATACTAATAGAGTGTACTTCAAACAGGCCAACATAGGGCATGGCTGCAGAGGTTAAGAAAGGAGACAGGAAACACCAACAACCTTTCATATTCATACTGGTCTGATAGCACAGCCAGTAGAGCGCCCTCTTTGACATCTGTGCAGAGCCTGCTGATGCAGGTTCGAATCCCGGCAGCGCCAAACTCAGCCTTCCATCCTTCTGAGGTCGATAAATGAGCACCACCCACCGTGGGTCATAAAAAGCAGCACTCGGATACCTGAGGGTTCGTAGCACTATATAAATGCTAAATTATTATTAACTAAATTATGAACTGTGTCAACCTGAAGCCAGCTCCTGCCCTCAGCCTCATTGACAGTGAGGTGTCATGTCTGGGACTGCGTATTTACAGTAAGCCTCCCTGGGAAGGGGACCCCATGCATCAGGTACAAGAATGTGATTTGCAGGAGCCAGAGAGACTGGTCTTGCCGCAGCTTCAAGGGAGGCCTGCTGCTTTAATCAGGAACCACAGAGAGATCCATTAAACAGAGAGACTCTTTGATCAGCAGCAGACAGGAAGATGGGTGGGACTCAGTATCACAAGTCTTCACCCCTTTACCTTTCCTGTTGGAAAGCAATCTGGTTATGACCTCATGCATACAGGAGATTGTTGATAAGCACCCCAGGATTGGTTCATTAAGCTAGGCTAAGCCTACACCAATGATTGTTGCCCACTTGGCTTTAAAAGAGGGCTGAGCCATCTGAAGATTTCACAAGGATTAGCAAGAAGAACTCATCATTGGACCTTACATCTTCTGCCAGTGAAGGAGGACCATGACCTCAAATGACGGAAGTAAGATCCATCCCCTTACCATCTCCCAGGGAACAGAGGGAGATAAAGACCACAGAGAATCCTCCGGCTGCTCCAGAACCAGTACCCAGCCAGCACAAAGCATGCCCTGCTAGGTTCTGCAGCAAGCTTACTAGGTAGGAAACACCAGAACGTCAATGAGCCTCCAACAAAGGACAAGGCAGCTGCCTGCAACACACTCCTCAGCTTTGGGTGGTCCTATCATGTCTCACCTCAGGAGCCCCTCTCTGTGTCAACACTGGCAGCATGGTTATTCTATGAGGGTCACTACCCTCAAGATGGCACCCATTATGCCAAGTGCAGGTCTGGTGGTTTGTGAAGATGGATGCAGAGGAGAGGGCTTCCCAGATCAATTTCCCAGTCTCCACTGCAACATTGCGTTGCTACTGCTATCCAGAATGCTCCGTACGTTTGCTCGCTGTCTACTCTTGCTTCTCTCCTCCTTCACTTCCCTGTGCCCTGTTCTATCTACTTTCTGCACTAACACTCTTATTCGATTTCCCTGATCTCAATGCTTTGAACACGGCAGGCTCCATTGGCACCGGAATGCTTCCATTGCTTCGTGAGTCTCGCAGAGAAGAGGGAACTCTCATTTATTTCTGCTGCACTGAAGCTGAATTCCTCTCGCAGAGGTATTTCCCTCGGAAACGTGTAAGGAAGGAGGGGTCGGTTTGCCCCCCCTCCCCATACATTCGACACAAAAGGAACCACCAGCTCTTGCAATAGTGGGGGGGTGCCTTCCTTGCCTTTCTGTGGCTTCAGTGGACAAGGCCCTGGCACATACAGAAGTGGGGCTACTGCAAGATACATTTGGACTCCATTTTGTGTTCCCCAGACTCCATCTTTGGGCTAGGCCGCATTCTGGTATCTGTGAAGCCTTCTCTCCCCTCAGCAGCACCACGCACAGCGAGCTCTAACAGCCCCCACCTTTTTCCTCCCACTCCTGTGCCACCCATGTCCATTTCCCACGGATGTTCTGGCATGGATTGTGGCAGGCAAACTGTATTCTTTTCATCCTTCCTCTGAGATCACTGCCCTGCGTGTGACCGGGCCGAACCATGACTTGTGGCCTATCCATCGTAACAAATCCACTCCTGCACCTCTCACCCCACTGTTGGAAAATGACTGCCTGTTCAACCCTGTGCTCCTCCAGATTTCTTTTTGATGTAGCAGAAGTGTGACCCTTCCTTGCTGACCACCCGAGAGTGCCCCCAATATACTGAATCCCCTGTCGCTGTATATTCTGCCATAAACCAACACATATCAATCCAAACCCATCTCGCTCTGATGTTCCAGACCCAACAACTGTTAATCTCACCCCCCGGCAAGTTACCTGGAGGGCAAGACCCCCACACCCTTCACCTCGCCAATGATCTGAAGCGGGATAATGTAAATACATGTGTACAATTTATAGGCCATTCTTAATACCAAAGGCTTAGTTTGTGAGTTATTATTTACTGCATGTCTTGTGATAGCTTGTAGATTAGTTAGACAGTACCAGCCTCCTCTCCTGGACCCAACCCGACCTTCACCTCGCATGGATTGGCCCAGCTGAACCACGTGATGTCCGCCACCCCGCCATGCTGCCAGCCAATCTCGTGCATCCTGTCCCCATAGTACTATACTAGGACCCATTCCCTCACCAATCAAAATGTAACTTGTAAACTGTATGGAAAACGTCATCTATGACGCTGTAACCTTTTAAAATGCATTGTATCTGTATTGTTTCCCAGAGCGCTCTCGAGGCAGCAGAGTTCTCTGGATGCTGAATTTTTACATAAAGACTTTGTAGTATCTCACAAGGTGGTCAGTCAAAAGGGCGAAAAAAAAATATCAAATGACAAAAATATCGAAAAAAAATCTCGAGAAAAAAAAAAAAACACGAAATATTTATTTATTTATATGTATTTTTGGGGTCAGGTAAGCAAAAAAAAGGGGTAAAATAAAAAAAATGAAAAAAAGGGGTTGGGGGAACCCCCCATTTCGAGAAAAAAACAGTTTTTTTTAAAATTTATTTATTTATTTATTTTTCAAGATTTTTTGGTTCAACCTTTTTTTTCGATATTTTTTTTTTCGGTCTTTTCACTATAAACCATCTCACAACCAATCTCCTGGTCTCATTCCCTACTGGGATGTGTCCATTATTCTGAGTTCTAATTGCAATGTGGGGATTGAGCACCTTCAAACGCGACAACAATGGCACAGGCCAGCCGCTATCCTTCATATATATGCTTAAGCAGTCTCCGTCTTTCCTATATTACAGGACCGGACCGCTATTGATTTTAGAACTGGATCACACAGGTGCTGTTTCAGGAAAACACACCTCCAGGCGTCGCTGTTGAATCCACTTGCAACTAGCACCTTGACAGTGGAGAATCAGGTTTTTTTCCCAAGAGGGTTTTCCTAGGGTTCGTGTCCTTCCTCAAAATTTTATTTAGGAGGGATAAGGGCTTTGGGGCAATTCCGTGTTATCTTCTCTGCTCCTACTGCCTACAGAGGTTGGTGCAAAGCGGATCACACAGTGTATTTCTAACAGGTCTGCCTTAAAGGATGATACAAACCCATTGAAGAAGCTAGGAGAAGTGCTTTGACAAGTATCTACTGATGTCCATCTTAAAGGACATTTTTGAGCCACTCAAGTAACTCGAGCTGCCACAGATTGCAATGCTGACCGTTGGCAAGCCACAGTCGCAAAAGACATCTGAGATGCCTCGACCAGTGCTTCAGAACAGCCAACCAGCACTGAGACAACAATTCCTGACCCTGAGCCGCTGTGTAGGCCAGCCAGCAGCCACTCGCCCAGCTTTGCACGCCGAACCGTCTTGTCGCCTGATACCCACAGCTGACTCCGTCTCGAACTCTGTCACAGAAGCCTACAAAGCGCCCTGAAGCTGATTCAACCCTGTCAAGCACCAAGAACACCAACAGCACATGGTACATTGTGGTTCTGCCCCCCTGGTCCTTCCCGGAAGCCCCCTAGTGACATATTACGACCCATTGTTTGCTTTGTGCTGAAGCCAAGTAAACTTAAGCTGTTGTGGTTATTAACCATACCGACTACCCTCCTGTCAGTATCCAGAGTCTATTCCTTTTCCTCCTTTGAAACTGTCTGTCCTCTGCATTCCCTTACAAGGTAGGTTATATTTCGTAGTGTTGTTAGACTGTCTGTTGTGATATAAATAAGATAGATCTTTTTAATACAACCTTAACTGGACAATCCCTTTTATCATTGGGTAATGATTGAATTTTCACTGTGCTGCAACTAGCCAATGATCCATGACCTTGCGGAGATGAGCCTGCCGTTCCGTCCATGTTACCAAAATTGGAAAAGGAGGTTTATAATTTGCTTGTGTTTCCAATCTGTTCGGATCCCTTCTGGTGTACTAGAGGTGTGGGGTTGATTGATGGTTTAGAAATCAATATTCATCCCTGGACCACTCGTTCCCAGGACATTGATTCATCACACCACCTAAGTGTGCTACGTCCTTATACCATTCATGGCACATGTTGGCATACCAAATGAGGTCGTATCAGATCAAGGCACTAACTTGACATCCAAACTAGTGCAACAAGTATGTCAAGCCCTTCTCATTGCCCAACTAAAGACAGTGGTTTACCACCCCCAAACAGACAGTCTAGTAGAGTGATACAACTGGACAATCAAACAAATGTTGCACAAGACCTTGGATCCAGGTAGTCGTGATTGGGATAGGATAATTCCTTTAGTACAGAGGACCCTAAGGAACACTCCACAATCCTCTACAGGTTTCTTACCTTTTGAGCTTGTGTTTGGGAGAAGACCAAGAACCTTACTGGATCTCCTCCCAGAGGAGTAGGAGCAACAACCTTCACAAGAAAATTCTATAACCGAATATGCAAATCACCTGTCAAGACATGTCAGGGGATTAGCCCCAAAAAAACTCCATCATGTAAAAAAAGTGCAAGAAAAATACTATAACCAAACTGTGCTCTTTCCAGCCAGGAGACAAATTGATGCTTCTCCGACCCACCACAGATAACAAGCTGTTTGCTATCTAGAAACAACCATACCCAGTGGAACAGGTATTGGGACCAGCCATGTACAAAGTGTACCAGAATTACTGGTGGACCCAGGTGCAGACCTTGCATGTCAACCTGCTTCATAAATGAGAGGAACCTACCCCAGTGGTAGCACTCTACTCCAGAAAACAAAAACCTGTCAGAGTTGTTCCCTGAAACAGACCCAGGAGACCACGACAACCTTCAAATCAACCCAGAATTGACCGCTTACTTACTGTGTTGATTCAAACCCTGCATATCGGGCCATCCCGGACGGACCACAAAAACCATGTCATACAATCTCAACCCCACCAAATTGTTCAGCAGCGACCATACCGTATTATGGAAGCCTGAGTCCAAGCAGTTGAAAAAGAAGTAGAAGCAATGTTAAAATTAGGGGTCATTGAACCCCTTCAACAGTCTCAGGTGTTCTCAAATAGCTCATGCGCCAAGCCCAATGGACCAATATGCTTTTGTATGGATTTCCGCCATCTAAACAACATATCTCGATTTGATGCATACCCTATATCACGGATTGAGGACCTGTTGGATCGATTGGGTTGAGCAAGATACCTAACCACGATCGACTGAACCAAAGGATGTTGGAAAATTGCCCTGCAGAGAGGAGACCAGGAAAAGACCATGTTTTCCAATCCTACTGGCCTATACCAATTCACTGTCTAACCATCTGGGCAGCATGGGGCACCGGCAGCGTTTCAGAGGTTCATGGACAAACTACTGCTTTGCCTACTAATTTGTCCTCTGGAATGGCCTCCCTGCACCCTCTCAAGCTTGAGCCGGACCCCATGAAGTTCCGGAAGCAGCTCAAGGCCTTCCTTTTCTCCTCTGCTTTCGCTCTCTCTCTTTCCCTTGTTGACCTACCTGTCTCCTGCGCTGCCTGGCTGCTTGGCTACTCTCAGAGTCCTCTGGGTACGAGGTTCCTCCATGATCAGTCTCCCCATCACTGCCTACGGGACTACCACACACTTAGGGGCTGTTACTGTTACCCAGAGTCCCCTTCCTCCTTGCAGTTACCCATAGCCATGCTGCCCTGGCTGCACTTACGCAGAGCAATTCTGCCCTGATTGCACTTCCCCCCCTCCCTATGTCTGGCACTTGCCCCTCCTCCCTTCCCACTATACGTCGTCGCACTTGCACGATCTGAATGACACAAGGCCTAGTAAGATTGTTTGTCTTGTCTTCTCTCGGTCTTCCCTCCCTGGTCTTGTTGCGCCTAGAAACACTTCTTTACAGGTGTGTTATAAATGATATATCATATATCATACTAAAATGACACAATAAATATGCAGCTGCATATTTTTATGAATAATAGTAGTACACAGCGTTATTTGGGCTGAACACTTACAACACTTAAAGGAGGTGCTGGAGACGCTGCAAAAGGCAGGGTTATGCATAAATCCAGGAAATTATTCTATAGCACCAATTTGCAGCAGGTATCTAGGATATCAGGTTGGAAATGGAACAATACTCCCACAGACGAACAAGGTGGAAGGCATTCATCAAATCCCCTTACCTACCAGGCCCAAACAAATACTACGGGCCTTCCTGGGATTTGTGGGGTATTACCGGAGAGTCCTTCCCCACTTTGAAAAAATAGCAGCCCCACTGACCAACATGCTGAAGAAACCAACACCCTTGGCGGCTTCTGACTGGCAAAACAGAGCATGACTAGTGTTCTTACAATAGAAGAACAGCCTGACCACCCATGCTGTCCTCCATTGCCTAGATTTTAATTATCATTTTTTCGTTCATACGGATGCCTACAGTGTCAGTCTGTGTGCAGTATTGTTCCAGGATGCGGACGATGCCGAACATCCAATCCTGTTCATCAGCCGAAAATTGCTTCCCCAAGAAGTCCGATATGCCACTATCGCTGAGGAATGCCTCGCGGTCAAGTGGGCCATTGAATCGTCACAGTATTACCTTCTGGGACGTCATTTGACCCTCATAACGGACCATGAACACTTGATCTGGTTAGCCCACCATAAGGACACCAATCTGAGGATCCTTTGTTGGTTTCTCTCTTTTCAGCCTTATTCATTTGCGCCTATTTCCGTTTCTGCAAGTAGGCTAACCCAGGCAGATTTCATGTCCAAGTCTCATTCCCTGCCAGATCATCAGCACCGACAACCCAGGAAGTAGAATGGCTGCAAGGATTTGAGGCAGTCTGGAACATGGCGGCAGCATGGTACGCTGTACTCCTGCAAGAGGGAGCCGAAGTAGCCCAGGATGTGACGGGGGCCCGGTGCGCCATACTCCTACAAGAAGGAATCCCGGGGCAGCCCGGTATGTAGTGGGAACCTGGGTCCTGGTGCTCCCACAAGAGGGAGTCGTGGGGGCCCGGGACGTGGCCATGGCCCAGAACACGGCACTCCCAAAAAAGAATATTGTTGCAGCAGAGGAACCGCCACAGCACAGGCTCCCAGTAGGCCATCCATAACATATGCTCATGGTGGCCTGGGACCCCCCAGCACAACGTAGGTTCTCAGTGGCACGCAAACTGCCGCAACAGCAACAAAACACAGAGGCTCAGGAAACCCTGCTACAACACGACCTAACAGTGGCCAAACACTCACCTGCTCTTGGGGACCCAGAGACCGCACAGGGGAGCCAGGCCAGGCAGACTTGAAGCCAAAAAGGGCTGCAGCTGGTGGAGAAAGTCGCTTGCATCAGGAAGGGCATGGCACTTCTGAAAGGAGAAAGTGGGTGAACAGCCCTCCCCTTTCTAGCTTGTTCAGGAAGCAGATTGGTATAGAACTCACCATATCCAGAGCGAGAGGCGGGACATAAAAAGAAGCTCTAGAAAAGTCATGCTCTTAATTTTCTCACCAGAACTCGAGAGAAGAGGATGGGGAAGAAGCACAAGACTACATATGGGCATATCGATAAAGGAGAAGCCCAAGAACTACCCGAGAAAGCAAGAAGCTGAAATACAGGGAAAAAAAAGATAGAGAGAATCCAAAGAAAACCAGAGGTTGAAAATAAGGGTACAGCAATGTTGTAGAGCTGGAGCATATGAAAAAAATCAGAGAAATAAAATCTGCTGTTACTGGCCTCATTATTGTCTGGTGTGTCACACCCACCATTTCAAGGGGGCAAGGTACTCTAGGCAAAGGACATTGTTCCAACAGAAATGATTGGAGCCCTTACAGTAGTCTTTTTTTAATGGTAGAGGGATACCCCTCAGTCTTTGATTCATCCTGGGACCATCAAGACAACAAGGCTACACTTGTGGCCGACCTCTTTTGGGAGTGCAGTCCATTACAAAGTCCTCTGTCATAAGAGGAGAGCTCTGCACCCTAAGCATCACCAGGGGAACTGTGGGGTTGACTATTTCTGGACAAAGGCATCTCAACTGGCTGCACTGGAACTGGTCTCCTGTTCATTGGAGGTGAAGGATCCCCTCTAGGCGCCAGCCAAGCTCCCTGGAATGGGAGTGCAGCAAAGAAGGACTCACATTGGCTCTGGACACCCTGGATTGTGCCTCCCAGCAACCCAGAAGCCAAGGAACAGCTCTGGGCCCTGATTTCCGCATTGAACCACTTTTGAGTTAAACCAACCTCGACATCGCCTGCATTCCAAAGCTTTTCCATGCCACATGCTCTTGCTGCTTGGACCGCATCACGTGTTGGAGCCAGTGGACTAACTCTCCACCATGATGCGTTATCTGCATAAGTAATAAACTATAATAAGGTACTGTGAAGAGGGCCTGTCTCCCCTCCACCCGTTCCACTCCCGCAACCACGTGACTGCTGGGAGAGAATTTCACAGAGAAGGTCGCATTTCCGTCCCTCAAGTGTGAGAAGTTTAAAGCAAGTCTAAACCAGGGCTGTCACACTGAAAGGACAAATCTTGACAGGTTCAGAAATCACCCCGTCATAATTTGCACCTACCCTTGTGCCTGTTCCCAATAGGCACAGGGGGAAGGAACCTCCTTTCTGCATTCAAAAGTTCCTTCCATTTGATGCATCTCATTACTTGAGCCAACAACATTTTTTCAGAACCTGGTCCATTGTACTTTACTGTTTAATTTAAAGTTTCTATTTGTGTAGGACTTTGAATGGAATTGTTTTTATTTTCAAACCATTGCACTCAAGTTGTTTGGGTTGTTACTGTCATCAACACCCCTCCTGAAGACATAGTCTGCCCTCTGCCTGAGCTACCACATAAGGCGAAGGAGGGATACCTTCTGGCCTGGGCCTCTTTCACCTTCATGATTGGGGTCACTGTTGATTTAATGGTAATGTCGGGAGGCTGTAGATCCCTGTACACCTGCGGGGTGGTATTCAGTTCACTACACTGACTAGCAAACTCCCTGATCCAGGTAACGCTGCATTCACAATTTACACAAATCTCCGTAAAAAGAGTCAAGCGACCCCCACATTTTCACAAATGAATATAACTGGCCCAGACGTTCCTAAAATCCGCAGAGACACTGATCGATGACGCCCTTGGGGCCTAGGCGATACTTGCACTGCTTGATATTCTTTCCCGTGCATGCGTCTCCCGCTTGCAATTAATGTGCCTGACGGGGCCGCCTGTGGCACGGGGTGGGGGCTGGGCCAGCGGCAGCGCAGTCCAGGGCCGGGATTTATGTGAAGTGGAGTGGGGCACTTTCCTTGATTAACACGTCCTGCCAGTAAAGAAAGCAGAGAAACCGCCCCAGACCAGACGTCAATTCCCCGTGCGCGTCATGCGGGGCTCTCTGCCAGAGGGGGCGCGCGCACGTCGGGTTCCTGCTGGAGGGCGAGACTGCCTCGTGCATTAGCAGCGCATGTTCAACCGCGTTACTTTCTCCCGCCTGCAAAAACCCCCACTAACTTGCCGTCGGAAAATGTAATTCTCCTACTTCCTGCCAACAAATTTCCCCGTTCCCCTTCACAAGAATTGACATTGACAATTGCTGTTATATTCATGCCATGTAATATATAACATGTAAGAATAGCGCCCAGTTGCCCAAGGGCTCGGCTGCGCTTTACAAATAAATAAAATACAAATACATGTGCACAGAAGAATAAGAGGGTGGGGGCATGAGCGATCCAGATGGAGGGTGGACAGGAAGGGGAAAACAGATGGGTAAGCGAGTGTGCGCGAGGCAATGGGCAGGGAGGAGGCAGAAACTCGTGGTCTGAAGAGGAACAGTCTTCTGGGCGAGGGAGAAGGAATGAAAAAGAAATAAGCAGCAAAGTCATGGATTGGAAAAAGCAAAGAAGGATGGGAGAGTACAGGGAGAAGCAGTGGCAGGGAGGGGAGAGCAGGTCAAAGGTGCAGAATGGATTGAAGGGAAAAGAGTGAAGCAGGGACAGGAGAGTGCAGGTGAAAGGCAGAGAATGGACAACTGCAAGGGAGGAGAGGGAAGCTGTGGCGGAAGAGAGTGCAGGTGAAAGAATGGAAATGTGGAAAGTGAGAATGGGCAGTGACAGGAAGGCAAGCAGGTGAAAGGCAGAGAATGGATGAAAGGTATGAGAGGGAAGCAGCGACGAGGAAAGTGCAGGTGAAAGGCAAATAATGGGTGCAAGGGAGGAGAGTGAAGCAGTGGCGGAGGAGAGTGCAGGTGAAAGGCAAATAATGGGTGCAAGGGAAGAGAGGGAAGCAGTGATGAAGGAGAGTGTAGGTGAAAGGCAAATAATGGGTGCAAGGGAAGAGAGCGAAGCAGTGGCGGAGAAGCATGCAGTTGAAAGATGGGAAATGTAGAAAAGGGAGACGGGACAGTGACAGGGAGGAGAGCAGGTAAAAGAAGAGAAGGGATAAAAGAGAGCAGATGACACTGTCAGGGATCAGAGAGAATGTGAAAGGCAGCATGAATCAAAGGGACGAGACAGGAACAGTGACAGCCTAGAGAGAGGAGTGATAGGCAGAGAATGGAATGGGCCAAGGTGAGAGGGAGGCTTGGAGGTGCTGCCCTGCTCCTCCAGAACCATCAAGGACAACATCAGCACTATCTCCCCTGCTTCAGCTGACCTCTGCAATCACTCTTTTGCCACATGCTTTTTGCCTCAAGCACTCTCTTGTGCACCCTCTCTTAAAAAACCATCTGCTGACCCCTCTTGCCCAGATAACTATCGACTCTATCACTCCTTTTTTGGGCACATTTATGGAGAAGCTGGCCATCCCCCAAATGACTCTCCACATCAAAATGGCTGGCTGTCTCCCTGACCACCAGTCCGGTTTCAGGGCAGCCAGAGGCACTGAAACTGCTCTCCCGAATACCCGAGAAGACCTACTCACTGATCTGGACTCCTTCTGTTCTGATCCTCTTCGATCTTTCCTCTGCTTTTGACACTGTCAGCCACTCCATCCTCATAAACCCATCTTCGTGATACCCTTGGCATCACGGACAGGGCTCTGGCGTGGCTTACCTCTTTTCTAACATACCCTCCCAACTGCAAATGGCTCTTTTTCTCTACTCCGCCTCACTCTCTACCTATGGCATCTCTCAGGGCACTATCCTATTGCCATGGCTCTTCAACATCTACCTGGACCCTCTGGCCCACCTGATCCCCTCCTATTCCCCTCATTTCCACTGTTACACAAATGACACACAGCTCTCTTTCTGGCTGCCTTCCCCTACCTCCTCCTCCTTCTCTTCATCCCTCATACCTTACTCCCTGACTGCTATTCAGGCATGGTGCTCTGCCAATGATCTCTGCCTCAACCTCATTGGGACGCCTGCTCCTAAATTCCCCCCCACACTCTGCTCAGACTTCTTGGGTTCCCTCCCCTCACCCACTTGTGAGGCAAAAACCTTGGGATTATCTTTGACTCCTTGCTCTCCTTCCCTCCACACATTACTGACTTTGCCAAGAAGTCACATTTTCAGCTTCATCTCCTCAGGGGCTACTTTTCCTCATCTTCCCCCGGAAGCTAAATGTCTCCAGAGCCCTGGTTTTCTCTAGCCTTGACTAATGCAATAGCCTCTCCCTCAGCCTTTCTCTCTCGTCCCTTCAGCCCCTTCAACTAATCCAGAATAGGACTGCAAGACTTATCCTTGACCTCATGCAGAAGGACCGCATCGCTCCAGTTCTAAAATCTCTCCACTGGCTCCCGGTGACTGCAAGGAATTCAAGACCCTTTTCATCATCCACAAGGCTGTCTGGGGCCTGGGGCTTCTCTACATCCAGCTTTCTCTCCCGAAATACCTCCCAGCCAGAGTCCTTCGGTCTTCTGGCTCCAATTCTCTGCAGGTCAAACGTTTATCCAAACAGAGAGTGGGAGGTAGATCCCTGTCCTCGGCTGGTGCCTCCCTTTGGAACAGTCCCCCCCCCCCCGGAACAGCCCCCACCCAGACCTGACCCGGATCTTCTTTAGTTCGGAAAACTTCTCAAAACCTTCCTTTTCTCCTCTTCCTTCCCTCTCCCCCCTCCCGTGCTAAACCCTCCATTTGCCACTGTGACTGGGGCCTGGTCCCTTTAGAGTCATACAGGGACCAGACACTCCCCTACCCCCACCAGTCCTTCCCAGCATCCTTTGCCAGCACTTGCCCTCGACCTCCTTTTCCCGGACTATCCCTACTTAGGGCCTCATCACGAGTGTGGGCGTTAGCCCTTAAATGCGGCAGCAACAGTATTACCACTGCATTTAAGGCTGGCCCTATCACGAGTCTGGCTTATTTACCCCCAGCTATGAGCTGGGGGAACATTTGTTGAAAAAAAAAACCTTTTTCGACACAATTACTGCACAGTAATTGCCCCAAACATTCCCCATTGGGTCCTGTGGGCCCAATGGAGAATGGGTATTAACAGTTAACACCAAACCCATGATCCGGCGGTAATACTACCGTACCGGTGGGCACTAACGCTAATATACTAGGGCAGTATTACAGCCGGGATATCAGCCATCTTGTGATCAGGCTGTTAGTACTCCCTGTCCACTGCACACTTCCTCCCCTTCCCCCTGGCTCTTGCACGCCCCCACCCATGGGGGTACCCAACTCTTGCACCCCCTTGCACTTATCACCTTGTCATGCACTTGCACAGTAGGATTGTCACAAGGCCAATATAACCGTCTTTTGTTGTATTCTTATGATTTCCCATGTCCAATCCCCCCATCCCCCATCTTGTCTTGTGGCGCCTGGAGACACCTGTTTACATGCGCTTAAAAATGTCAAATAAAATACAATTAAAAAAAAAAGGGAGAAGCAGTGAGATGAGAGAGACGCCAGAAATGCGAGTAGTGAGGGGTTGGGGGGGGAGTGCAATGCAAGAGGAAATCGAGGAGATAGTACCATGGAAAGAGGATAGCAGCCAGGGCACAGAGAATGAAGGACATGGATTAGTGCTAAATGGTGAAAGAAGAGAGAAGCAGGGGAAGACACGAGATAAGAGCGTGGAGGGACAGGCCATGAAATGAAAGAGAGAGAAGTGAGAATCAGTTTTAAAGTCAAAGGGCCTCATCACGACCCAGGCGGTAAGTTACCGCCTGGGCCGTGACTTTACCACCATGGCGTAAACTACGTTTACGCCATGGTGGTTGGCGGACTTACCGCCCCATTCGGACCTTGGCGGGGCGGTAAGTCCCCAATCCCCATTTACCCTTCCCCATTCCCATTTTTGCCCCATAGGGCATAATGGGAGTGGGGAAGGCGTTAATTACGCCACCGTAAATTACGGTGGCGTAATTAACTCCATGGTCCCTTAGCGCCATGGATTTTAACACCTGCTAAAAGCAGGTGTTAAATTCGCCATGGCGCTAAGGGACCTCGTACTCAGGCGGTAAGGGTCGGCGCTGTTTACGGCGCCGTAAACCCCTTACCGCCTGGGTCGTAATGAGGCCCAAAGAGAGGAAACCCGCTGAAATGAGGAGAGAGAAGGCGGGAACATTGGGAGGAGGACAGAAGGGAAGAGAGCAACGGAAGATCCAAGAGTGAAGGGGAAACTGAGCAAGCAGTGGAAGGTGGGGTCGCCGAGGAATAAAGAACTGGTGGGGGGGGGGAGTCGGGCGAGGCGTGAGAAGCAATGGACGGGAGGAGGGAGGGCGAACTTTGGCAGTGGATATGACCCAAAGGCACTGGCATTCAGGGAAGGGATGTCAGGGAGGCGGGGTGCGGCGCTGGAGGGGTCACAGAGTGGGAAGCAGTTAGGAGGCCCGGGAGACCGCGGAAGATATGCTTTCTGTCTCCTGCAGCCCTGAGCAATGGTGCCCCGGGGACCCAGCATTCAATTAGCGCAAGTGGTTGAGGGTCAGAGAGCCAGCATCAATCACACAGGAGACACGACGGCAGGGATGCAACTTCTGCACAGGGATGAATGCCATCAACCTAAAAGCATGGGGGGGGGGGGCGGACGTGATGTATGTGCGCGTGACAGAGGAGGGAAACGGGACTCTGTGTGCGAGTCTGGTAGAAGAGGGAAGCAAGGCAGTGTGTGTGTGTGAGAGAGAGAGGGAGATCGGAAAGCAAAGCAAGGCAGTGGACAGTGTGTGCGCGCATTAGGAGATGCACACAAGAGTGTTTGTGTGCGAGAGAAGTATGTGTGTGGATTTGTGTGTTATGACAGATGATAAAAAACGTATTTGTGTGTGTGATATGCGAGGGAAGCAGGGCCGCGTGTGTTATGTTTTGTGTTTGTGGTGTGATAGGGGAGGAAAGCAAATGTGTGTAATAGGTAAGAGGAGTAAGCGTGTGTGTGTGTATGTGTGTGTCCAATAGCAAATGTTTGTGTGTGTGCACATGTGTGGTAGGAGAAAGACTTGTATATGTATGTGTGAATGGGGGATAGAGCGAAAGAGAGAAAAAGAGAGCGGGGGGGGGAAGCACCTGTGTGTCACAGGAAAGAAACCAGTGCATGTGTGTGATATGAGAGGGAAGCAAAACTCTATGGCATTTGGTGAACTGGTGCACGTGGATGTAGGTCACGTGGCTAAAGCCCCACCCACCTGTAAATCACTGCTAATCTGTTGGTGCCTTCTTGTTTTGCTGCCCCTTTTCCCTACTAAAGCAGCCCTCCAGCCTCTTTTCCTTTGCAGTTGGTGAGTAGGTGCAAGTGTATCTAGGTCACTTAGCCAAAGTCCCACCCACCTGTCAATCACTGATTATCTGTTGGTGTCTTCTTGTTCCCCAGCCCCCTTTTTCCCTACTCTAAGCTCTTTTCATTTTCAATTGGTGAGCAGGTGCAAGTGGATCAGGTTCACCTGACCTAAGCTCCACCCATCTTCTTAGCCGTGCCTCTTCCTTTCTGTTCATGACTCTTTCATCATCAAGGGCGTCTCTCACCTGGGTGTCCTGTTTGGAGCGGGAGGAGCCGGGCCCAGAACCCCTGCCCTGTTAACATCAGGTAGGCTGCCTGAATACGTGTCTTATCCTTCTCTTACCCTTCTCTTCCAACAGCCAGTTCCTATCATCACCAGTCATCAACATCTTTGGACTCTCCCTCGGCCCCTCCCCGGCTTCTTCTCTCTTCTCTCACTCCCAGCACACCTGATGAGGTTGCCAGACAAGTCTGGTCTATGAAGGCTTCATCCAAACAGGTGGACCCCTACCTCTCCAAAACCATTAAGGACAACATCGACTCTTTCACACCAGCCTTGGATATTCTTTGCAATCCCTCTTTTGCCACCAAAGTTTTCCCAACTTCTCTTAAGTACTCCAACCTCTACTCAAGAAACCCACTGCCGATCCCTCCATAACGGAAAACTACCGCCCTATCTCTACAACTCCTTTCCTAGGCAAACCCCTGCAGAAGTTGGCTATCTCTCAGCTTACCCTCCTCACTGAATCTGCCGGTTGCTTCCACGACCATCAGTCTGGCTTTAGAGTACCCAGAGGCATGGAAACTGCTCTTCTGAACACCTGTGAAGACTTACTCTCACTCCCTCACATCCTCATTCTTCTCGACCTCTCCTCTGCCTTTGACACGGTAAACCATAACATCCTGATCGCACATCTCTGTGACACCCTGGGGATCACAGGTCAGGCTGTGGAGTGGTTGACCTCCTTCCTTTCCGACCGACCTTCACAGGTGGAACTCGGGTCCTTTCTCTCTACTATCACTCTTTCAACCTGTGGCATCCCCCAGGGTTCCAGCCTATCCCTCTGATTCTTCAACGTCTACATGGCTGCCCTAACACGTGTGGTTACCACTTTCACCTCTAACTTCCAGTGTTATGCGGATGACACACAACTCTCTTTCAGGCTACCCTCAGCCTACCCTCAGCCACCTCCTCTTCCTCGCTCATATCTGACTATCTGTCCGCAATCAGTCATCGCGTGATGCAAACAGTGGTCGAAGTGGGCAGGAGCGGTCAGGAGCAGTGCTCCTCTACTTCTTTTAATTAAGTTTTACCATTCCTATACTTTTATTTAAAAAAGATTATACCGTTCCGGAAGGGTTTCATTTGAAAATAAAAGTGTAGGAAGAGATTGGAACTTGCACTTTCAGTGCACTGCACAGGACGTTTCCTTGTAGAGCAGGCACATGTGTTTTGGTTTTTTTATTGCGCATGGGAGGGGGCTTGGCGATGGGGTCTGTGGGGAGCGGTGCAGGCCAGTAGGGATCATAGTTCCACTACTTCTTTTCGTACACTTCGACCACTGGATGCAAACGACTGCTGCCTCACGGCCAGTAAGAGCAAGATCATTAGCATTGGGACTCTTGCTCCCGCCTTCCCTCTCACAGTCTGGCCAGCCTCCCTCGGCCCTGCACCCACGCCCTCTTGTGAGCCAAAAAACCTTGCGGTCATCTTCGACTCCACTCTCTCCTTCTCCTCTCACATCTTGGACATCTCTAAAAAAATCCAAGTAGCAGCTGCACCTCCTCAGAGGTACTTTCCCATTTCTCACCTTCCCCCAGCGGCTCACTGTCTCCTGAGCCCTGGTTCTCTCAAGGCAGGACTACTGCAACAACATCTTTCTCAAGCTCCCTGCTTCTGCCCCGCACCCTCTGCAGCTCATCCAAAACAGAACCGCAAGACTTATCCTTGGCCTGAAGACCAGGGACCGCATTTCTCCGGTGCTGAAATCCCTCCACTGGCTCCCTGTGGTTGCAAGGATCAAGTGCAAGACCTTCTGCATTGTCCACAAGGCTTTATGTGGACGGGTGCCTACCTACTTGCAACGATACCTATCTAAATACTGTCCTTCCCGAGCCCTCTGACCATCTACTTCCAACCTTATGCGAGTGAGCCAGTTCTCCAAGCAGAGATTTGGAGGGAGATCCTTATCCTCGGCAGGGCCCTCCCACTGGAACAGCCTTCCTGCTGCTCTCCGTCTTGATCCGGATCTCCTTAAGTTCTGGAAACTCCTTAAGACACTTCTCTTCTCCTCTTCTTTCTCTCTCCCTCTACCCTGCTCAGGCACCCTCGCCAGTCCTCTCGCACTTGCCTCTGGGCCTTGCAGTTGCCTCAGCCTCACTGTTACTGCACTTGGTCAATGACCCATGAGAGTGGCATCTCTCAGCACTTACCCCAGCCTCTGACTGACTGTGCACACTTGCCCCCCCCACCATCACCTCCCTGCACTTATTCCTCCCTCCCCTCTCCTGCACTTGTCTGCGTCTGCGCACTTGCACAATCTGAATATATCATGCCTTGAAGATTGTCTGTCTGTTTCCCTTGTCTCCCCACCCCTGTACGGTTGCGCCTTGAAACACATCGGTATAGGTGCATTTTAAATATACAATAAATCAAATAAACTCTAACTCCATCCCTCTGTCTGCCTACATCAAGAGGTATCCAGTAATCACACACTGGTGTGAGATTGTCATTGTCTTGACAAGACTGCCTTTGAATCCTTTGTTCCCAGGGAAACTGCCAGGAGGGTTCCTGCACCATGGAGCAAGGTGATGACCCTCCACAGGGAGATCAAAGAGAAGCTTCCTTGGCTGGACCCAACATGGTTGTTGTGAGTCCACCCAGGCCATATAATAAATACACACCGGGGCCTGTCATGAATGAGTCCCCTGCTCACTAAGCTGACGATATAACATTCAATGCTTGTGGTGATATGATTGTGCAATATCAGTAGCCATCCTGTCGTAACCAGACATGGCTTATGTTTAGATATGAATAACTATCACTGGCTGCTGAGGTGCACAATTATAAAATTTTAAACCAGAGGTGCCTGCAATTACAAAACCACCTCATCCTTTTGGAACTTTGACTTCCAGCAGCGGTGTTCAGGAATGCACATGCAACCTTTGAACCTGCCCTGCTACTACTGTAGGACAGCTGCAGAGAATGTCAGGAGACGGTCACAGCGGGTGCATGTGTGCATTATGCTTTTTGGCATGGAACATTATGCGAGTGGGATCTGATTAGAAGATCTCACTTTCAGGAACAGAAATACTGGCATCATTTTATTATTAAAAATAAAAAAATCTCAGGCTATCCCATCCTAACCAGATGGCATTCTGGCAGATGGGCCTAATCCAGGGCCATTTGCCACAAGAATCTGCTGTATTGAGTGCAGAAGCAATCAGCTATAAGCTGCAAAAGTTCAATGGTGTGAGCTAGTAGTCCCTCTGTGTATGGGGGGGAAGGAAAGCAAAGGGATATACAGTTTTCAGGATTTTGACCTGCAGCCTTGAGTTGCAAAAATTGGGTGGGATTACCTTATTTCACTTACAATGTCCCTGATGCCTAAAATAAAACTCTCAGGTGACATATAGGCACCCATCATAACCATAAAAGTGATGCTTGGAAGGTTTTGAATACATCTGAACCACTGTCACTGATCTGGGCAACCTTCCACACGACCATTTAATAGCCCATCTGCGCCATTGCGTACAGGGTCCAGCCATATGCAAATCAGTCAGGTACTGCCAGCAATTGGAGCAGCCAGCCCAAACTGCAAATCCAGGTCCCCTCTGCGGGGAAACACAAGCAGCCCCAGACATGTTTTCGCCTCTTTGGCCTCATCAGTGACGTGCAGCTTGGTTCCGTATGGCGGATCGAGCAAGGCATCCACGTCTGGCATACGCTTGCTCACACAGGGAGACAAACTTTAACCAAAAAAGTGAAGTGTGGAAGGTTTTGAATACATCCGAAGGGCCCCAGCCATATGCAAATCAGTCAGATACTGCCACCAATTAGAGCAGCGCAGCCCGAATTTCTAGGCCAGGTCCCCTCTGCAGGGAAAAAAAAGCAACCCCAGACATGTTTCGAATTGTTGGGCCTCAGTCAGGTACTGCCACAAATTGGAGCAGCCCAGCCCGAACTGCTAGGCCAGGTCCCCTCTGCAGGGACACACAAGCAACCCCAGACATGTGTTGGCCTTGTTGGGCCTCATCAGTGAGGTGCAGCTTAGTTCCCTATGGAGCAGAGAGCAAGGGACCCACGTCTGGGCCTACCCTCTCTCACACAAGGAGACAAACTATAACCAAAAATGTGATGGGTGGAGGGATCTGAATACATATGAACCACTGGCATGGCTCTGGGCAACATTCCACACCACCGCTTTTTAGCCTGTCTGTGCCATTGCAAAAGGGGTCCAGCCATATAGGCACCCCTCAACACAAGCATAAGCAGCTCTAAGTCAATGGACCCACTCCTTCCATTCCATGGTGCAAAACTTTGCGGGTGATGATGCTTCTCCCCTTGTGGTGAAATTGCATCTGCTGGCATTTCAGGTTTATTGAAGATGTGAGCAACAAGGATGGAATAAGTGAGGGTGTGAGAGGGAGTATGAAGTGACTGAAAGGGGAAAACAGGGGGGGCTCTGCTCAATAAATGGGTGCCTATTAATTATGGTAAGAAGGAAACAACAGCTGAAAGTGCTTGATGGAAGGGAAGGACTTACAATTAAGTTAGAAGACCAAAGCAAGTCTGGAGAAGACAAGGATGTCGTCTCAGGGTTGTATGCTAACTGATCTTTTCACAGTTGACCTCGGGAGAATTGACCTCGGGAGAATTTACCTAATTTAGATGGTCAATTAGGACATATATGGGGGGGAACCCCCCGCAACCCCTCATACAATCCAAAATCCCTCGCAACCCTATATTATTTATAATCCAAAACCAACCCAATACATATATAAAAGAACTAAAATAATATAAAAGTCAATTGTGCAGAAGGTCAATTGGGACCACTATAATTAGGTCAATTGTGCAATGGGTCAATTGTAAAAGGTCCATTTGGGTAATACCCGTCTCAGGGTAGGCACAACAACTTGTGGACCTTGCCAGACAGTTGTGAATCATGCAGCAAATATAGCCGATAACACTCGACAACAGGCATAATGACTCCATCCAGGCAGGCCCCACAAGATCTGGGCAGACCACAACAATCAGGAAAGACTGTTGAAATCAGAACCAGCTCATCAGCACAAACTTCACAGGTATGGTCTAACACAGCAAATATAGCCGATAACCCTCGACAACAGGCAGAATGACTGCATCCAGGCAGGCCCCACAAGATCTGGGCAGACCACAACAATCAGGAAAGACTGTTGAAATCAGAACCAGCTCATCAGCACAAACTTCACAGGTATGGTCTAACAGAGCAAATATAGGTGTGTGTGTGTGTGTCTGTGAGTGTGGGTGGGAGGATAGGAGTGGAAAGCGTGTGTGTGTGAAAAGAGAGGGGAGCATGTGTGATAGGAGAGGGAAGTGTGCTTGCATGTTTGTGTGTGTTTGAGAGAGGAACAAAGGATACTTTGTGTGAGTGATACAAGAGCAAATTAATGTTTACGTGTGCGTATGTGTGTATGTGATAGGTGTGAAAACAAAGTGTGCATGCGTGTGTGATAGCAGGGTAAGCAAACGTGTGTGTGATGGGTTTCAGGATAAGGGGCACGTGATGTGTGCATGATGAGAGTGGGAATGCGGGTAAAGTGCACCTCAGGTTAGGGACTTAAGCTGCAGTGGAGTTCTTTCATTACAAATATTCCTCGTGCAGACTTTGAATTCTGCCAGTTCATGGCGCTACCCAGATGCTTTTCAACACAGGATCTCTCCACACTCTAGCGCCGGATGAAAGCACCATGAGCGACACACAGATGCACCCGAGACACGTTCTCACTGTGTTCTAGGTTCGATGCGTGCAGTCGAGAGCTTTCAGGTGCAGGGACCTATCTGTCTAGTCTTATGAAGTATCTTTCGAGTGGTCCCTTTGGATTCTGCTGTCCCCTCTTTGGTGGAGCAACGCGGCGCAACAATGCCAGGCACTGCTTTACAGGGCTTTTTTGGCTCAAACGACAAGGCGGAATCCCACGTCCACAGAGGTGCTAGGTTACAACACTATCTCTGCCGTCGGTTTCAGGAGATTAGCATGTCCAGTCTAGGAAACCCCTCTCAGCTCTGCAGCTCAAAGGAAGCAGATCAACGTATTCTTGGTTCGGAGACCAGAAGCTACAAAGCTCTTCTGAATCTTCAGGAAATGTGTTCAGCACATGGCATTCCAGCTTTGCCTCTGAAGCAAATTCTAGCTATGTGATTGGCGGGGTGTATGCCTTACATCACAGAAACAAAGTGCCTGCCTCTGGTGACCAATCTTTATCAGCAGCGTTGGTGCTGACATATTGGAATTCACAATCTGCATTCCTTTCATGCTTAATGGCACCTGGAAGGCTTCCTGGGAAAAACCTCTCTCCCAGTGAACTGAGTTGGTGTTGGCAGAACCAATTCGGATTTGCATGTAGCCGGCCCCTTTCTGCAATTGTGCAGACATGCTAAAACATTGTAGTGGGTAATTGTGCTCAGAGCAAGGGCAGACACTAAGATTAATTCATAACTTTCCACCCATCACATTCTTCTGTTATATTTTGTTGCCCTAAGGCAAAAAGGGTGCGCCCAGACTTAGGCGCCATGGCCGCTGTTCAACAGATCCGAAGATTCACCTCGCTGGTGAGGTCTACCACGTGCAAACGTGTTTGTTTCTGTGTGGAGGGGATGTGCCCTAGGCGGTAAGGTTGGACAGCTCTCATTGGTGGCCGTGCCAATTCTGATTTGCATTTGGCTGGTCCCCTTCTGCAATGATACCGATTTAATCAACACAGTGGTGGGGAAGGTTGCTAAGAGCAATGCCAGAGGTTGAGATTGATGCAAAATCTTCCACTCATTCTGTTTGTAGTTTTGACTATTGTATTGCACTGATGTGCCACCTGGAAGACAAAACATTTGCATTGGGGTACAGCTGGAAAGTAGATGGCATGTGAGGAGGGACACATAGCTTCTGGGGGTTTGGTTATTAACCCACTCATTCACTGCCCAAAGCCATACTAATCTCTTTGGCCATTCCCACCACTAACTGCCCATCTGCTCAAAAAGACATCACTCTGCAATATTTTTGATCTAGCTCTATCAAGTAGTCACATCAAACTTTGGTCTGGCAGTGTTATTTCTAATCAGACTGCTGCGAGTGTGTTGCTTAATTGCAGATTTAAATATTCTATTGGCATAATAAACATTTCTTGACCAAGTGTTCTGTCAGCAACTTGATTAATGTCCGTTCCTTGCACTGAATTCCTGTTAAAAAGAACATAGTCAAATGCAACACTTCTGGTTTGTGTGTAGGCACAGGAAGGCATTGGTAGGCACTGCTATTAAATGCCCAGGTAATCACACTATTTTCCAGCTGCTGACATATTTTGTCTGTACTCTTATGGCACTGGCAGTGCATGGCATGTGCCTATCCCATGCCTACACAACAGGCCAAGGTGTTGGATGTGCCAGTGCTCGTTGGATATCGTGCTTGTGGCCCACCATTACTTTCAGTTTGCACAATGGCGAACAAACTCTCCTATTTTTAGAGTGCTAACAATCACTTTCTGGTACATGAAAAAGGGAGTTGTGGCTCCGGTATTTCCAAAATATTGTAGAGTCTGTGGGGATTTTTGGCAGATTTACTGGAACTGTATGTTCATGAAGTAACTTTGCCAATTATTGGAGGTAATGTGCAGGACTCACCACCAGCTCTATGTTGGAGATAAAATATACGTTACCTTTCTACACCTGTATCGGGTATAGACCTTCCTGTTACGTATTAACTATGATATCACACACAAAAACAGAGATCAGTATTTGTTACTATTTCATTATTTAATTCACCAACTAATGTGTCCACTATATGCTATCCCTAACCAGAAGCACACCCTATCCCTGTGGGGTGTGCTGTGCCTAGACAAGAGGTGATGTACCGCCTAGCTAATAGTGTAGATGAAGGAGAAGCGGCCCCTATCACTACAATGAATCGAATAGTACAGAGTTAAAAATAGCTGGGATCCATTCCCATATCATGCGCACACAAGTCTCAATGATGAAAATGACGGCCACTATTCTGGGCTTTTCTACGCCACTTCTGGTGTGCATTGCACCATTTTGTGCACTTGAAAATATGTGCAAAATAACGTGATCATAGCTGATGGAGAAAAAATGGCAATTATGGTGGAGGTTGCTCTCAATCAGACAGTAGTACGTTGGCTCTTCACTGCAATGTTGGTGTGAAAGAAAAGAGCTTGTAAACTAAAGTCGGCTTTACACACTTTAAGAAATGGTGATGCTACAGTTGTTTTGCCCACATTATTCCTGGTCCTTCCATAGGAGTGTCACACGTGGCAACTTTTTAGATGACGCAGTTCCTTGCACAGAACAATACAAATGCAATGGAGAGTGTAGCGCCATGGACTGCTGAAGCCGTGTCCTGACGTGCTGCCACAGCATGGGATGCACAAACGTAAGTAGAGACTGCCCACGCAAGAGAGAATTTACTACACACAAGCGAACGTGTTCGAGATGTATTGCGAGCAAGTCATTTGCATATACAGGCTAAGCAAGAACGGTATATTGCAGCTTGTTGCCCTGATTGGTTCTGATTGGAGGAGCAATGTCATAATGTGTAACTCACCATTTGTGAAGGTGTTGCCAGTGCAGTATTGCTGTGCAACAGGGTTATATCAGGGGGCAAGCCAGAACAGCTGGTATGCCTCCTCAGCCTGCATTCTGCAAGATACTGCATGTTGCATTATCAGCTTTCCTGAACCACCTGAACGCATAACCCGGCATCCGTCCACCGATGACCAACATACAACATATAAGCATAACTCTTTGCCCTTTCCCCCTCAGAAAGTGCAGAGCGAGACTTGTTTGTTTGTTGGCATAAGAAGGCCGCAGAATTTATTCCACAATACAAAACCCAAACTGTACATAACTGTGCAAAACTTTGTCTGCCAGGTGCGGCGACTACTCCGTGTCCCAAGAACCTGCTTCCCCCTTTCCTTTCCCAAGAGTCCATCAGTAGGCCCAACTCTCCCTGCTTTGGTAGTATCCGAGCCTGTCCTGCCCCTGCAGGTGCTCCTGAGCGGGGAGAGTGCCGTTTCTTTGGGGGAAGCTGAGCCGTAATTGTCCTTCCCCGCCGCCCCTGCCGCTTAGGCTACCAAGGGGCGTTGGGTCTGGGAAGAGCGAACACCCTTCCCGCATTCTCCTGGCTCTTCCGGAGTCTGTCTCCTGTGTTTGTCTGTCCAAACACCGCCACACCGCCTAGTCGACCTGCAACGATGACGACCAGGCGTTTTCTGAGTGTTCTGTTCATAGGGTTGGTGGGTGGGAAAACGAAAACCTTCCACTGCAGTCCTGTGCACAGAGCACGGGTGTCCCTCAGCTGCAGTTGTTTGTGTGCCACTGTTGGGCGCTCCGCTCCTTATGAAGAGGGAACCACGCCCCCTTCCTTTGTTGCCCTTCGCGGGCTTTCCTTGCTTTTTGCCGCGCTTCCCTTTCGCGGGCAATTCCTGATTTTGCTGCGCGTTACCTTTCGCGGGCTTTCCACTTTGCCGCCCTGACCCAGCGACCCCCCTCTACCCCTTACAAGGGAGAGAGGGGGCTGGAAACCGAGAAGGACGCCGCCTGGGTTATCGGGGGTGCCTCCTCCATTTCGCCTGGCTCCGTGTCGTCGGACCTGGCATAACCCCGGCATCCGTCCACCTATGACCAACATACAACATATAACCATAACTCTTTGCCCTTTCCCCCCCAGAAAGTGCAGAGCAAGACTTGTTTGTTTGTTGGCATAAGAAGGCCGCAGAATTTATTCCACAATACAAAACCCAAACTGTACATAACTGTGGAAAAACTTTGTCTGCCAGGTGCGGCGACTACTCTGTGTCCCAAGGACCTGCTTCCCCCTTTCCTTTCCCAAGAGTCCATCAGTAGGCCCAACTCTCCTTGCTTTGGTAGTATCCGAGCCTGTCCTGCCCCTGCAGGTGCTCCTGAGCGGGGAGAGTGCCGTTTCTTTGGGGGAAGCTGAGCCGTAATTGTCCTTCCCCGCCGCCCCTGCCGCTTAGGCTCCCAAGGGGCATTGGGTCTGGGAAGAGCGAAGACCCTTCCTGCATTCTCCTGGCTCTTCCGGAGTCTGTCTCCTGTGTTTGTCTGTCCAAACACCGCCAAGCCACGTGTGGGTTTCCGCCCAACGTGGTTCCCCCCTTTGCTCCTCCTTTACATTTCTAAGACCTTTGTGCATATGTTCCAGAAAAATAACTCCATCCCCAACGGTGATAGGTGCACCCCATCATTTGAAAAATACTCTGGAGATTTTAGGTTAATGAGCCCGTGCATAATCTGGCCAAAACCCCTGCCCTTGCAAAATTTAGCCATTGCACAATTCAGCTCCCGCCTGGATTTTTCCACTGCGGCGTGGTTATCAGCAGCCTTCCATTCCTTTCTAGGGATGATTTCTGACCATAAAATTTCTGTTTCCCCTAGCTGTCCTGCAATTTCTTGCAGTGAGTACATCATCTCCCTCATGAGAGCCCCTCTCCCTAGACTTGTTAAATCGTTCCCCCCCAAGTGAACGATCAAGATGTCCGGTTTTCTTCTGCCGTTTAAGAGCTTCTGCAGATGGCCCTGCAGTTGTGCCCACTTCATGCCCGGCACCCCGTGCCACCCAATCCTGAATTCCCCGACTGTCAGTGCTTCCTCCTCCTCTGACCAGCTGGCCCCCGCCCTGGACACAAAAGAGTGTCCTACCACCCATACGGATATCTTCTTCTTCCGGGCGGGTGCTACACAAAGGGGGAGAAAGAAGAAGGCGTGTTACCCTTACATTTTTTCCGGCCTAATGTACTTCTTAAAGCACCCTGACTTCCATCTGCCTATCTGTTTGATTGTAGCCTCACTCATCCCCATTGCCGCCGCTGATGTTGCAGCCCCTATCCTGAATGAATGCGTTCCAAACACTCCCTCTTTCTCTCCAATTTTAGCCAATGCTATCTCCATTACCCTCTTAAACTGAAACCGACTTAGAGCAGAGCCATCCTCGTGTATCAGAAACGGTGCTCCTTTCTCGGAAGGAGGCCTCACTCCGAGAAATGCCACCACGGCCCCGACTGGGCACACCGTGCTCCCTGTAATGGGTTGTAGTGCCACCGTACACCCCTTACCCACCTGATCTGTTTTAGATTTTTTCAGCCATAAGGATAGTACGCCCTCAGAGACCTGTACATCCTGCATCTGCAAATATCCTGAACCCTTTGCGCCTTTGTTCTCTGGGATTAATTCGCTTACCCTAAAGGCCCCAAAGAAGGCTAGCGAGAAGGCAGCTTTGAACAATGTTACTTCGAAATCCCTGTGACAGGATGGCCACCACCCTCTGTAATTTGACGTAATCAATGGGGCGCCTCTCATCTCCTTTTGGTATTACTTGCCTGGCCCATCCTTTCATGGCCATAGAAATATAATGTTCTTTAGTGGGATCGGGCTCCCCTTGCAATTTGGAAAAATGGTCGATGGCCACCAGGTGATGAGCCATCCATGACCTGGACTTGCCTGCTTGCCATCCCCAACCCACAAATGCCCTTACAGGCATTTCCAACATGCTATTTCCCAGCTCCTCTTGTTTGAAGCTTAGATACCGTTTCCAGCATGCCTGATACTTTGTGTTTGTGCCTGGAGCTAACGCCGTCTGAATCAGGGCACTTAGATCCCCCAAATCATGTCCCACCACTTTGCATCGAATGGCGTCATCCCTCTCTCTGCTCCCGGGCAACACTCTCGAAATTTTCCCCACTGTAAATGAGAGAGAGCATCAGCAGCTGTGTTATGTTCCCCTGGGATGTGTCTAGTGTGCACTTCAATATTCCACTTTAGCATGCACCTGTTGAGCTCTCTCAATAGTCGTAACACCTTGGAGCCCCTAGCTGAACCGTGATTAATTATCTGAACCACCGCTAGATTGTCTGACCACAATATGACTTTGCTGTTTCCCAGCTGCTCTCCCCATAATTTGAATGCTACCACAATCGGGAAGAGCTCCAACAGGGTGATGTCTTTGGTGACCCCTCGGTCATGCCATTCGGCCGGCCATGCCGCCCCACACCATTGTGTACCAAAAATTGCACCAAACCCCAAACCCCCTGCTGCATCTGTGAACAATGTACACCTTTCTTTGCTGTTGTAGGCAGATCTCCACAAGCAGACCCCATTAAAGCTATCCAAGAACTCATCCCACATGGCCAAGTCCTCCTGAATATCTGACCCCAACCTGACATGTTGACCAGCATGTTTCAATCCAATCATTTTCAACTCAATGCCCCTGGCAAACGTCTTCCCCACTGGGATGACCTTGCCTGCAAAATTCAGATTGCCTGCCATGACCTGGAGTTCCCTCAACGTTGCCTTCTTCTTGGACCTCAAACTTGCGATAGCTGTCCTCATCTTGTTTACCTTGTCCTGGGGAAGCCTGCAAAGCCCTTGCACTGAATCAATCTCAATCCCCAGGAACGTTAAGCAAGTCACGGGGCCCACTGTCTTGCCTTTGGCCAATGGTACCCCCATCATCCCCATCAATTCCTGAAAGACCTGCATGATTTCATGACATTCATCTGTTCCATCTCTCCCAATGAATAGAAAATCATCCAAATAATGTAACAGTGCCCCTTTGCGACATTCCTTTCTGACCACAAACTCCAAAAACGAGCTAAAGGCTTCAAAATAACAACAGGAAATGGCACACCCCATTGGTAAGCATTTGTCAAAATAATATCTTCCTTGGACCTTGAAACCCAACAGATGCTGACTTTCTTGATGAATGGGCAGCAGCCTGAACGCTGACTCAATGTCCGCTTTCCCCAAGAGGGCGCTTTTACCTGCCGCCCTTACCATGTCAACCGCATCGTCAAAGGAGGCATACTGAACCCTGCATTCGTCCTCTTTGATCCCATCATTCACTGACTCCCCTTCAGGAAAGGATAAATGATGAATCAAGCGGTATTGGCCCAGCTCTTTTCTGGGGACCAGCCCCAGCGGAGATATGACTAAATTCGGGAATGGGGGTTGTGCGAAAGGACCCGCTACCCTGCCCAGGTCCACCTCTTTAGCGACCTTCTGGCTCACCACTCCTGGCATTTGTAAAGCAGACCGCAAATTGCGCACCTCTGCGCCCTTTTTCCTCTCTGCACATGGGATCTTAAAACCCCACCTAAACCCCTCCCACAGCAGTTTAGCATGCTCAAAGTTGTGATACACATTTAACCATGGAGTCATAGCCTGGATGTTAACTGGGGTTGGTAGCCCACCTTTAATAGATGCCTTACAAATTTGTAGTGGCGTAAATTTTGGCAACAAGACATGTACTTCATTCTTTTTTGCCCTTACTCTTTTCCTTAGGACTGGGCCTGTGCTTGCTTTCGCTGACAGAGGAGTTATGATCCTTATAGCTCCCTCCCCTTGGGTGTTTGAATCTGCAAGATTTGCCAAATGGGCAACCCTCTTCAGAGTTGACCCTCCAGCATTCTGCCTGCTCCCCCTGGTAGCTGGTTCTGTTATTCCAGGAGGAGTGCCCGCGAAAGGACGCACTTCCCCTCCACGTGAAACCACCTCTGCCCCTCCATACAACTTGGGTCTTTTCCCCAGTGGCCTGTTCGCCCCCTTCCTTTGTAAGTACCAGCTTATCCACCACTCCCCCTACATCCATCTCATCCCAGGCTAGTGCTGGCCATACTTGCATCTTTAAACGAAATGCCCTGTCATATTTAAGCCAGCCTCCCCCCCCTTATCTTGGATGTAGTGGCAGTATGCTAACATTGCAGAGGCATCCTGTGGGTGTTTCTCAATCATTTTGGAGGTATAAATTAGAAAGGCTTTAATCCAATTGTGTATGGTCGCCTCAGCTTTAGGGGTCTCCTTCTCTTTCTTCTCCTTCTCCTTTTCTGATAACTCTTTTAAACCGTTCCCCATTGGCTCCATATCTATAAATTCAAAAATCTCCACAAATTCCTTTTTCCACACCCTTTCTTTAACTGAGGCGGGTATGTGCCAGGACAAGGAATTCACTGACACCCTTTCCGGAGCGAAACCAGGCATGGTCCTTCCATATGCAGTTATAGTACCCCCTATTCCTCCTTGTCCATTACCGGTGACCTGAGGTATCCCATACTAGCCACCCAAGTTGATGCATCACCCAATGGACCAGCTCCTACCAGACCCGGCCCCCCTACCGGGCTTCCAGAATCCCCTGCCGCCGCCTGCTGACATAAGGAGACCCGTAAAGCAGCAGGGTTCCCAGCGTTGTTACTGTAATTAGCCCCGACAGCCCCTTGACACACTACCGGCTGGACCCCGTTCCCTGCAGGCGCGTTAAGCCATCCACTTGGCCATTGCACTCCTGTGTTAGACCCCCCGGTCAACAAAGAGCCTCCACTTGATTGACCCATGGCTCCTCCCGATTGACACGGCGGTATTTCCCCTTGTACTACATTAGCCCCGTGCCTCAACTGATTAAAAGCATTCACATTTCCACTCAAGAGTGGACCATTACCCCCATTCCCCAAGGCTTGCATGCATTGCAAAACTATACCTCTCACCACCTCCATGGAAGGTGATCCCATCTCCTTCACTGCCGCCGGTCTGGCCTCAAGCGTGTTGGCTGTCCCTTGGTTCCTGAGCACAGGGGTAGGTGCAGGTGCCGGTACGGCCTCAACCTGTTGTGCACGTCCTTTACCCTGGTTGTTGCCTGTTTTCCCTTTCTTGCTGCTCGTGGCCTGTTCTCTGCTAGCTTTGGCCTTCTCTGTCATCACTCTTTTCCTTTTCCTCGTAGGTTCCTCTTGTTCCACCAATATCTCCTCCTGTTCCTCCACGAGGTTCTCCTCGTCCTCTTGGAACATTAGAGGCGAATCAACTCTCTCCCCAGCACCCGTGTGGCTTCTTCCTGCTTGACTGGTCAGCGCCTCCATCCAGTTGGTGCCATGTTTAGCTGTGACCATTTTGGCCATAGCTATGAAAGCCTCCATGTCCATGCTCCCCGCTGCTTGTGTAGCGGGCAAACGCTTTCAAACTGAGCCCGGTCCCGAGATCCTTCGGCTCTCAGTCTGCAAGTAATCCTTCAGCTTTCCCTTTCCTTGAAGCGGGAGCTTGCCGTAAAAATGCAAGCCAGGGAACAGCTCACCAGCTGTTGGCCGCCGGGACTCCGGATCACGTGAGCGAGCTGTAGTTGCGCCCGCTGCACCGTGCCTATGAGATTGCTATGCCGGCCTGGCTTTGGCCTGTTAGTGTTTGCCTGCACAGTCCACGCTGTCGCATCGTTCACCGCTGGCGAAGCTCTCTTGCCGCTGTGCGGCTCACCGCTCCGCTGTGCACCGCACCCCGGACCTGGGCTCCAACCCAGCTTCCCTTTCTTCGGTCCGTGTAGACGGCGATGCGGCTCTCAGCTGTTCCTCGGCTGGGTCTTGCACACCGCTCCCCTGTGCTCTGCGGACCCGAGCTCCAGCCCCGCCTTCCTCCTTCGGTCCGTGTGGGCTGTGACGCAGCTATCAGATGCTCTTCAGCTGGTTCCTCTTACCGCTCCGCTGCGCTCTCCGGACCAGGGCTCCCCCCAGCCTTCCTTCTCCGGAAAATGAAAACCTTCCACTGCAGTCCTGTGCACAGAGCACGGGTGTCCCTCGGCTGCAGTTGTTTGTGTGCCACTGTTGGGCGCTCCGCTCCTTATGAAGAGGGAACCACGCCCCCTTCCTTTGTTGCCCTTCGCAGGCTTTCCTTGCTTTTTGCCGCGCTTCCCTGTCGCGGGCAATTCCTGATTTTGCTGCGCGTTACCTTTCGCGGGCTTTCCACTTTGCCGCCCTGACCCAGCAACCTCCCTCCCCCTTACAAGGGAGAGAGGGGGCTGGAAACCGAGACGGACGCCGCCTGGGTTATCGGGGGTGCCTCCTCCATTTCGCCTGGCTCCGTGTCGTCGGACCTGGCATTTCTGTTCTTTCCTCCGGCCCCTGCCGAGTTACTCGCAACCAAAGCGGCTTTGTGCACCTGTGTTGGATTCCCAAATGTGTTTGTCTTAATGGATTGTGTGCACGTATGTCTCTTTCCACCCTATGCAAGGAAACACATGTTCATATATAGGAAAGTATGTGACTCGGCCAACGTGCAGTTGTGCTGTGATGTGGCGCTCGTAATCGCGCACTAATATGCGCATTTCCTGTGGTCAGTGAATTACGCCTCCATTTTGCAGAGTGGTCAGATTCCCTGGGTCATACGAAATGTGTTTCAGGGTCCAATATGATTATTGAGTAAGTCATCACTAATGTTGTGTGTGGTGGAGTGTGCACATATTGATGGGTTGTTTACAGATGCATCTAATCTAACAATATAATAGAAGGCCAGATGTATATTTGTCGCATGCAGTAGTTTGGCCTGTTGCCACGCTAGAGGGAACTGTTGCCATAGGATATATAGAGACAATGCCACTTTGCATAGCTTCGCCTGTTGTCACCGCTAGAGGGAACTGTTTCCATAGGATATATAGAGACAATACCCATTTCCATAGCTCCGCCTGTTGTCACCGCTCGAGGGAACTGTTGCCGTAGGATATATAGAGACAATGCCACTTTGCATAGCTTCACCTGTTCTCACCGCTAGAGGGAACTGTTGCCGTAGCATATATAGAGACAATGCCACTTTGCATAGCTATGTCTGTTGTCACCGCTCGAGGGAACTGTTTCTCTAGGATATATAGAGACAAATGCCACTTTGCATAGCTACGCCTGTTGTCACCGCTCGAGGGAACTGTTGCCGTAGGATATATTGGGACAATGCCATTTTGCATAGCTTCACCTGTTGTTACTGCTAGAGGGGAAATGTTTCCATAGGATATATAGAGACAATACCAATTTGCATAGCTCTGTCTGTTGTCACCACTGGAGGGAACTGTTTCCATAGGATATCTAGAGACAATGACACTTTGCATAGCTCTGCCTGTTGTCACGCTAGAGGGAACTGCTGCCATAGGATATATGAAGACAATGCCACTTTGCATAGCTTCGTCTGTTGTCACTGCTAGAGGGAACTGTTTCCGGAGGATATATAGAAACAATACCAATTTGCATAGCTCCGCCTGTTGTCACTGCTCGAGGGAACTGTTGCCGTAGGATATATAGAGACAATGCCACTTTTCATAGCTCCACCTGTTGTCACCGCTCGAGGGAACTGTTGCCGTAGGATGTATAGAGACAATGCCACTTTGCATAGCTCTGCCTGTTGTCACTGCTTGACGGAACTGTTCCCATTGGATATATAGAGACAATGCCACTTTGCATAGTTTCACCTGTTGTCACCGTTCGAGGGAACTGTTTCCATAGGATATAGAGAGACAATGCCACTTTGCATAGCTTCACCTGTTGTCACTGCTAGAGGGAAATGTTTCCATAGGATATATAGAGACAATGCCACTTTGCATAGCTCCGCCTGTTGCCACTGCTCGGGGGAACTGTTTCCATAGGATATAGAGAGACAATGCCACTTTGCATAGTATCACCTGTTGTCACCGCTCGAGGGAACTGTTTCCATAGGATATATAGAGACAATGCCACTTTGCATAGCTTCACCTGTTGTCACTGCTAGAGGGAAATGTGTCCATAGGATATATAGAGACAATGCCACTTTGCATAGCTTCACCTGTTGTCACTGCTAGAGGGAAATGTTTACATAGGATATATAGAGACAATACCAATTTGCATAGCTCCGCCTGTTGTCACCTCTCGAGGGAACTGTTGCCGTAGGATATATAGAGACAATGCCACTTTGCATAGCTACGCCTGTTGTCACCGCTCGAGGGAACTGTTGCCATAGGATATATAGAGACAATGCCACTTTGCATAGCTATGTCTGTTGTTACCGCTCGAGGGAACTGTTCCCGTAGGATATATAGAGACAATGCCACTTTTCATAGCTCCACCTGTTGTCACCGCTCGAGGGAACTGTTGCCGTAGGATATATAGAGACAATGCCACTTTGCATAGCTCTGCCTGTTGTCACTGCTCGACGGAACTGTTCCCATAGGATATATAGAGACAGTGCCACTTTGCATAGTTTCACCTGTTGTCACCGCTCGAGGGAACTCTTTCCATAGGATATAGAGAGACAATGCCACTTTGCATAGCTTCACCTGTTGTCACTGCTAGAGGGAAATGTTTACATAGGATATATAGAGACAATGCCACTTTGCATTGCTCCGCCTGTTGTCACCGCTCGAAGGAACTGTTTCCATAGGATATAGAGAGACAATGCCACTTTGCATAGTATCACCTGTTGTCACCACTAGAGGGAACTGTTTCCATAGGATATATAGAGACAATGCCACTTTGCATAGCTTCACCTGTTGTCACTGCTAGAGGGAAATGTTTACATAGGATATATAGAGACAATGCCACTTTGCATAGCTCAGCCTGTTGTCACCGCTCGAGGGAACTGTTTCCATAGGATATATAGAGACAATACCACTTTGCATAGTATCACCTATTGTCACCGCTCGAGGGAACTATTTCCATAGGATATATAGAGACAATGCCACTTTTCATAGCTTCACCTGTTGTCACCGCTAGAGGGAAATGTGTCCATAGGATATATAGAGACAATGCCACTTTGCATAGCTTCACCTGCTGTCACCGCTTGAGGGAAATGTTTACATAGGATATATAGAGACAATGCCACTTTGCATAGCTTCGCCTGCTGTCACCGCTTGAGGGAAATGTTTACATAGGATATATAGAGACAATGCCGCTTTGCATAGCTTCGCCTGCTGTCACCGCTAGAGGGAAATGTTTACATAGGATATATAGAGACAATGCCACTTTGCATTGCTTCACCTGTTGTCACTGCTAGAGGGAAATGTGTCCATAGGATATATAGAGATAATGCCACTTTGCATAGCTTCACCTGTTGTCACCGCTAGAGGGAAATGTTTACATAGGATATATAGAGACAATACCACTTCGCATAGCTTCACCTGTAGTCACCGCTAGAGGGAAATGTTTACATAGGATATATAGAGACAATGCCACTTCGCATAGCTTCACCTGTTGTCACCGCTCAAGGGAAATGTTTACATAGGATATATAGAGACAATGCCACTTCGCATAGCTTCACAAGTTGTCACCGCTAGAGGGAAATGTGTCCATAGGATATATAGAGACAATGCCACTTTGCATAGCTTCACCTGTTGTCACCGCTAGAGGGAAATGTTTACATAGGATATATAGAGACAATGCCACTTTGCATAGCTCCGCCTGTTGTCACCGCTCAAGGGAACTGTTTCCATAGGATATATAGAGACAATACCACTTCGCATAGCTTCACCTGTTGTCACCGCTAGAGGGAAATGTTTACATAGGATATATAGAGACAATGCCACTTTGCATAGCTTCACCTGTTGTCACCGCTAGAGGGAAATGTTTACATAGGATATATAGAGACAGTGCCACTTTGCATAGCTTCACAAGTTGTCACCGCTAGAGGGAAATGTGTCCATAGGATATATAGAGACAATGCCACTTTGCATAGCTTCACCTGTTGTCACCGCTAGAGGGAAATGTTTACATAGGATATATAGAGACAATGCCACTTTGCATAGCTTCACCTGTTATCACTGCTAGAGGAAACTGTTGCCTTAGGATATAGAGTGGACCTACTGTGTTAATGAAAACCTACTCTTTGGCCCGTGCAATCCGACTCTTACACTAGTGATTTATAATTAGTTTTACTTGTACAGGTGATGGTGCCTATTCCTTGACACCTGGTGTATTGCCACCTTTCATCCAGCCTCAAAGTTTACCAGATACAAAGTACAAATAAACTATCATATCAATGTTAGTGGTACATTGTTGAATATATCTTAATAAAATGTAAATTGCAGACAAAAAAAATAGGAAAACTGAAGAACGTACCTTTGGTTTTATGGAGAGCCCTTTCCGATGGGGGTTTGGTGAATGCACCTGAGGAAGTGTGGCAGATTCTAGTCCTTTATTGCATGCTCCACAATCCAGTAATTCACTGCGAAAGAGCCGGGTCAGCTGAAGTCCTAGAGGGAAATCAGAAGGACCCTGAGGAAAATATGACTTTAGAAGCGGACTTCCAAGAGGGGCACACTGTGAGTAGGGATGTTGTGGTGAATTTATTAATATGACCCATGCATGCGTGTTACATGAACACCACTGTGCGCAGTTGATCTGAAGGTGATGCTGTTGTATTACTCAAATGAACGGCCATGCAAGCTTGCCGGTCATTGGTCTTCTGGTTCGGATCAGTTCCTATATGGGCCTGCTTCTGCTTCACCTCAAGGGAAGGCAACCTGGCACAATCGCATGCCATGATCGACATTTATTTTGAGGGAAAATCAAAGTAACACCAGGAACTGAGAATGTTCAAAAACATCGAAAAAGAAGTTACAAACACTTCAATGATAACACACTTTTTAGTACCAATTGCTCATCACATTTTGGCAACATAAACTTCAATAAGTCCCACGTTGGGATAAGCAGACCAACATTGCACATGCATACTGCAAGAGCTGGGAGCATACCACAGCAAGCAAGCAAGCAGATGCTCTTCTGAATGCTGCGTCTTAACTCATACATCATCCTGTGTCACTCAACAGAGGGCCATGTTGCCAGCATGTTGTGTGACATGCATGAAGCATGCTCTCTGAAAAGGCTCAACGCTGCTTCCTGCACATTCTGCCTGGGGTCTTTGCTCGAGGCCCTTTTTTTGAAGATGAACCAGCCACTGCTGCACTTTGAGGACGCATACACTCATCACTGGGTGCACTGTCCTCCACGGGCACCACCATGCTTGCACTCATAACTGGGTACACTGTCCTCCCCGGGCACCACCAGGCTTGCACTCATCACTGGGTACACTGTCCTCCACGGGCTCTGCCAGGCTTGCACTCATAACTGGGTACACTGTCCTCCCCGGGCACCACCAGGCTTGCACTCATCACTGGGTACACTGTCCTCCACGGGCTCCGCCATGCTTGCACTCATAACTGGGTACACTGTCCTCCACCATGCTTGCACTCATCACTGGGTACACTGTCCTTCACGGGCAACACCATGCTTGCACTCATAACTGGGTACACTGTCCTCCACGGGCACCACCATGCTTGCACTCATAACTGGGTACACTGTCCTCCCCGGGCACCACCAGGCTTGCACTCATCACTGGGTACACTGTCCTCCACGGGCACCGCCATGCTTGCACTCATCACTGGGTGCACTGTCCTCCACGGGCACCGCCATGCTTGCACTCATAACTGCGTGCACTGTCCTCCACGGGCACCGCCATGCTTGCACTCATCACTGGGTACACTGTCCTCCACGGGCTCCGCCATGCTTGCACTCATCACTGGGTGCAGTGTCGTCTACAGGCACCACCATGCCTGCACTCATAACTGGGTACACTGTCCTCCACGGGCACCGCCAGGCTTGCACTCATCATTGGGTACACTGTCCTCCACGGGCTCCGCCATGCTTGCACTCATCCCTGGGTACACTGTCCTCTACGGGGACCGCCATGCTTGCACTCATCATTGGATACACTGTCCTCCCCGGGCACCGCCAGGCTTGCACTCATCACTGGGTACACTGTCCTCTACGGGCACCGCCATGCTTGCACTCATAACTGGGTACACTGTCCTCCCCGGGCACCGCCAGGCTTGCACTCATCACTGGGTACACTGTCCTCCACGGGCACCGCCATGCTTGCACTCATAACTGGGTGCACTGTCCTCCCCGGGCACCGCCATGCCTGCACTCATAACTGGGTACACTGTCCTCTACTGAAGCACCGCCAGGCTTGCACTCATCATTGGGTACACTGTCCTCCACGGGCTCCGCCATGCTTGCACTCATCCCTGGGTACACTGTCCTCTACGGGCTCCGCCATGCTTGCACTCATCACTGGGTGCACTGTCCTCTACAGGCACCACCATGCTTGCACTCATAGCTGGGTACACTGTCCTCTACGGGCACCGCCAGGCTTGCACTCATCACTCGGTACACTGTCCTCCACGGGCTCCGCCATGCTTGCACTCATCCCTAGGTGCACTGTCCTCTACGGGGACCGCCATGCTTGCACTCATCACTGGGTACACTGTCCTCTACGGGCTCCACCATGCTTGCAGTTATCAGTGTGTATTCCTTCTGCAAAAGTGAGCTCAGGGTTTGCACAGACTAGTTTTTGTTCCCAATGGTAGAAACTATGTGGGTATTCATGGGGACCTCTTCTTTTTTGTATTCAGATCTTTTTATTAGCATTTTATGCAAACAAGACTGTCACATACATCTTAGTTCTCAGTTTATAGGTCGGAATCATAACAATTAATATGATGGTAAAACAACAGAAGCACAAGAACAATGCAAATATGGAGGCACACACAGATCACTTTCAGTGAAAGCGGGGCGGAGGGGCGGAAGGCGGAGAGGAAAGCCCAATTTCCTCCCCCTCATGGCAAAACATTGAGCAAGCCACTCCCCGTCCGCCCGGAAACCCCTTGCGGGTGGCGCAGGACCACCAAGGTAAGGGTGGACTGGTCTACAGGGAACTCTGGAGATTTCCCGGTAGGCCTCTGCACCCTGGGCCTCTTTTGTGTGCTATGTACTCATTTTCTCATAGGAAAAGGGTTGGGCTTGCTGGAAATGTGTAATATGCAGCCACTTTGAAAATTATTTCCAGAGCCTCTTTTGGTTCCCATCACCCCTGCACCAAGGACTTCTCGGGGCCATGTGAGCACCCATCTGCAATAGATTCAAAACACTGCCCATACGCCCATACGAAGGTATACGTGCATTCCTGTAAGCCCAAAGCTCTTAGGCGCCTAGGACAGGTATAGTCCTTATTGTTCGCTCTGACGTATTCAAGAAAATTGCCCCATTTCATGGGGAAAGACATCCGTTGAGCTTGTACAGTGTATGTAGCCATCTCATGTATCAACAAGGACCATATGCGCATCCACCATTCATCTATAATGGGAATTATGTCAGTCTTCCAGAGCGCAGCAATGATAATTCTCGCAATCAACAATATGGCTGAGAGCAAGCATCTCACCAACCGGCAGCCTCCAATTTGAGTGTCGCCGAACAGGCCCAAGAGACAAACGGAGGGCTCCTAGGGCAGAGAGGAGCCGGTAATCCTGTTCAGCAGGCTCAAGAGCTCGGACCAATATCGTTTCAGCTTGGGGCAGTGCCACCATATGTGCATGTACGTGCCTGCGCCTCCACATCCCCACCAACACAAGCCACTGGCCCCCAATCCCATGTGCATTGTCCATTCTGGGGTGAGATAGGCCCTAGTTAGGAACTTGCACCTGCTCTCCGTGTACTGCACACTAGGGGTTGTTTTGTGTAACCCTCACCACAGCTTGATGCATTCCTTGGTCAGTATTGTCTTCCCTGAATCTTTATGCCACGCTCGAGTGCGGGCGGGCAGGCCCTCATTGAGGCCTGAGTTTAAGCAGGAATATAATTGTGATACTATCCCTGTGGCTCTATCACAGGAGACTACTATTTTCCCAAAGTCTATCATGTGGCACATAGGGGATCAGCGGGGGATGGGAACGTTGAGAGACCTAACCTGGAAAGAATACCATCCCAAACCTGCAGCATAGTCCCAGTGGTGGGGCATTCGTAGAGTCTCAGGGGTCTAGCCTTCTTCGGTAGCCAGAGCATATATCTCAGAGAGGTCTACCCACCACCTCCTCCTCCAGCAGTCTCCAACCCCTACGACAATGTGGGTTCACACAATCCTGCAGGAATCTCAGCTGGGCCGCTTGATAGTATTTCTTTAAGTTTGCATGTGCCAACCCGCCCTGATCTCTAGCCATATATAAGGTTGCGCTTGAAACTCTATGGATAGCAGTTTGCCATACAAAGGCCAAGATCTCCTGTTGCAGCGTCTTAATGGCTGGGGGGACAATGTGTGCTGGCAAAGCCTGAAATGTATATAATAACCTGGGCAAAATGTTCATGGCCAAACCAGGATATTGCGTGGGTACGCTGTGAGCGCAGATCTGCTCTTATTGTCTCCAAACTCTTAGGATAATTGTCTTTATATACAGCCGAATGGTGCCCTGTCAGATAGATGCCCAGATATCTAATGCTACTCTCGGACCACTTGTTATGTTAAAAGCATTTATAGCGTGCACGGTCTCCCGGAGGCATCATGGTGTGAGGAAACACAAAGTATGAAGGCCACTGAGTGGCCTAAAAACGCCAGGTTTTTAGGAGACAACGAAAGGTCTGATGGTTCTCAACCCGTCTAAGGAGGGTGGGCAGAACATTCCAGAATTTGGCCACAGAGACAGAAAGCACGGCCCCCAATTCTCATCTGACGAAACCTAGGAATGGCCACGAGGAGATCATCACTTGATCGAAGAGTGAGCCCTGGCACATAGGACTTGAATTTGTCCTGCAAGTAATTACCCCCTGATTATAATATGATTTGTGCACCATGCACAAGGATTTAAACTCAATCCTTTGTGCCAATGGAAGCCAAGGCACAAAGTACCAGACTAATATAGGCCCTGTAAGGAGTAGAGGTGGCCACCGTAGCAGCCAAGTTCTGGATTCGTTGCAGCTGAAGGATAACACCCAAAGGCTGGGCCAGGAACAAAGCATTACAGTAGTCAATAAGACTGATAACAACTGCAGCGACAACCCGGGGGCGAACATGGATAGGGAGATAATGCCCCACGGAGTAGGCGCTGTAGGAAATGGCCAGACTTAAATACTACATTAACCTGAGCCGTCATGGATAGTGATGCAGTGAGACGGACCCCCACGTTCTTGACAACCGTTACAGGAGTAGGTTAGACCCCCGAAATCAGTGACCTATAAAGAAGAAGAACAGAGGGAAGAATCAGGAGGGGAACCCACCACCAATATATTCGTCTTGTCTCCATTTAATGTCAGCCAATTGCTGCCCATCCAACCCTTCACAGCCACCAGGTACTCACACAGCTGAAAAGACATTCCAGCCTTGTCAAGATCCAAACGGACCAGGATCTGGGTGTCATCTGCATAGGAGTAGCACCAGAAGCCATGGGAGCGGGTGAGGTGAATCAATGGCTGAATTTAGATGTTAAATATCACTGGGGACAAGGTGGAGCCCTGGGGGACACCACAAGAAAGTGAACAGACAGAAGACAAGTAGGGAGAAAGAGAGAGGGCCTGTCCCCTGTCAGATAGAAAAGATGAGAACCATGCTAGGATGGGCAGCTTAAATGGGCTATCTCACGCAAATAGGGTACAGAGTCCAGACTCAAGTTTACATTCATGGCCTCACATTTAACTAGGTTTATATTAAATCCTGTGACCATTTTTTGACACATGGAATTGGGGACAACGAAAACCTCAGCCAACATACTAACAGGTTTACTCACAAATGTGGTTAATTTGTTAAAATGATCACTGATGGCATTCAGACCATGTATGACTGAAAGCTGGTCTCCGAGGGGACGCCTATTGGTGGACATTGTAATCTTGATGTGCTCCTGGATCTGGCCCTTCATCTGTACAACTGCCACACACTACTTCTCTGTGCTTTCGAGAAGCTGTGTTTCGCTGATGCTTACACCATTGAAATGTTCACCCATAGCTTTTCCTCGACTTTTCTCTGAAGTATCTTCCGATTCATCAGTTGATGCACCTACGGCTACTGATGATGGAGAAGGAGCGAGCATGACTGTTTTTGATGTGTTGTGGACATCCCGGATTATGTTACTGATGTCCAATGAGACTTGCAATAACTGAATGTACACAACCCCCCCCCCCCGTGTTATATTGCCAACACTTCCTCCAATAGAAATCTTGCACTCCACCATGTTGCTATGCTTTTCCAGATCTACTACATCCACCAAGTCTGCTTCAGTGTCCATCCATCCTCTCTTACGGCAAAGTAAAAACTTGAAAGGGGATACTGGAATGTTGACGGTTCCATTGCAGCAAATGCATCCGCAGTGGCCTATGATGGCAGGTCTATTTTTTATCTCCAACCTCCTGTCCCCCAAAGCATCTGGCAATATTTCTTTGCAGATTATGCCACATGTATTTTGTGAACACTAGTTTTTTGCAGTTAGTTCACTGGTCACAATCACATTTTGTATGCATGACTTCCTCTTGCGACAAAGTGCCCTGTTTGTCCACGTTAATGGATGGTGGGGTGGCAAAACGGGCACTGCATCCTAGCATAACGGTCGATACTCTGGCCCCTTTAAGAAAATCTAGAAGTGTTGTGTGGGTGAAGAAGCTGCTCCTAAATCCATGTAAACTTAGAGGGGGACCGGCGGGAGACTGGGCTCAAACTGTCGTCCAGATCCATCCTGGCCAAGAGAACTACAATTCCCAGGTTCCACATACAAAACCAACACACCTGATTCCCATTCCACCAGAAGGAGGCTAGAAGGAGAGGCCAATGCCCTATGAACCTCCAAATCTTAGTTAGTATGTCTTGGCGGTAGTAGAAAGAGCTGTTTCCATGCGACTGGGGAAAGGAAGAGAAGAAGCTGGGGAAGGAGAGGGAGACTGGAGACTGGAGGAGAGCCCCTGGAGCCTGGGGGAGTCAGAATGCTGGAGGAGAGACCCAGAAGGTCTCTTTGAAACACTGGTTTGTTGTATATGCACCTTATAAATGTCCAATAAATAAAAGGAAATAAAGCTGGGGTAAGGAGAAGACAGGATGCTGCAGAGAGGATATAGGAATCTGTGTGAGGGCAGATCCAAACGTTTGGGAGTTAAGAGACCGAGTGGGCAGGGAGAAGGTGGATCCAGGAGGCTGGGGAAAGTAAGTTACTGAAAGTGTCAGAGTGAGCGGAAAATAGAACAGTCGTGGTTTTGAGGAAAGTACCCAAAGGCGTAAAGAAGGTGCTCAAAGGGGTGAAGAAGGTGGGGAATAAGGAATGAATTGGGGAACCATAATTGGAATAATCGAAGTTCCCAAAGGGCTGAAGTATTTAGGAGAGTTGAAAGAGACTTGGGTCTTAAGTGCTGTGAGAGAGGGGCACAAAGGCGTGAAGGAGAATAAACAGCAATAAAAAATAAATATTGCGTAGTGCTAGGATTTGTGGGGACAAAACTTGAAGCGAGAAGCCGGAGCAGTGAGAGGGATTGGAGCAGGTAGCCAGAGGAGTAGAACCCTGACAGAGTGGAAGACAGTGGGGAACCTAGTCAGAGCCCTGTTCCAGCATCAGGGCAGCCCCCTATTATCCTCAGGCTCAAATCCGTTCAAGAACCCTACTTATAGTAATCCATCCACAAACTCCAAGTACGGTGCTAAGATTCAATGAGAAAATGTTGACAACTGTGGAAAACGGTGTATGGGAGAACTTTAACCTAAGACTGAGAGCCAAAGAGAAAAGACCCAACAACTGTAAAAGAAAATAGGCTGCTGGAACCCTTAAAACCCAGGACAGTGAGCACACACGCATTGTGTGAATTTGCTGGGGAACACCCAGCCCCTACACTTACAGAGTGCTGGCAGAACTTTTGTTGGAACACTTTAATTTCACGTGAGGCATTTTCCAAGAGAACTGCCTGTGGAAAACGGATTTCTGGCCTGCAGAAGTACAAGGGTGAGTAGAGGCTAAAGTGCCTACTCAGCCATTGTATTTCTACAAACCAAGAGTCAACTCAAGCATAAAGGTGGTAAAATATGCACTGTTAAGAGAAATACCGTTTTTGCCTTTTGTGCTAACGGGGGAAGGCTACTCTCAACAGGGGTGTGGATGTGATCCAGTAGCAACCCAAACAGTGAAATATATAAGTCCAAAATAAAGGAATGTCCAATCCAGTTCTATACAAATATACACTATAATTAAACACACCATATGTAATAATAACTAAATAGAAAAACAGAACTCAAAACCCACTCCTGAGGAAAGAACAGAGAATATGCCTAGATAGAGAGATGCGGAACTCTGGGTAAGTAATCAGGGGTGAAAGGTAAGTAAAAACTAGGATGTTTGCCAGAAGGATATTATCTGGTGCAAAAAGGGAATTAAGTGAGCTACCCATCCACTAGAGCCCAAAACTGGACCACGATGGCAGTTAATGGTCAATAGTCAATAATACCGTTTTGCGGTTCTTGGCAGTTCGACAGCATCATATCAGTCTTCTGGGGGCTCTGTGACCAAATCGAGCCAAGTTCGGGTGCAGCGGTTTGTGCAATCACAAGCAGGGAACGGGTGTCGAGCTGGTTTGAAATGGTTGCTTAGAACAGTTTGTGTGGAGCTGTAAGGTGATGCAGTTCGAATGGCTTCTCAGTGTCAGACACGGTTCGACACAAGGTAACTGCTGGTGAGTGTCAGCATGTAACAATCCAGCAGTTTCAGTCAAGGTCCAGTGATGGATCGAAGCTGTGATCCTGATGATCTAAGGTGTGGTTCGATGAGGTGACAGCTCAATGTCTGGACGGTTCGAGCCATTTGGTAACCATTGGATTGGGTCGAGGCATGAAGCGATGCTTCCAGCGATTCGAGACGAGGCCTGGAAATAAGCAGTTGGTTCAAGTCAAAAAGATGATGGGTTTGACTTGGGACAGGAAGGCTTCAAACTGACATTTGCTGTGGTTAAAGAGATACTCAATGAATTGTGGCTCGTGGAGGCCACAGTTCGACAGTTAGTTTGACGACGAAGATACTGATGACTGGATGTGCAGTTTGAGTATGGCGGTTTGGTGCAGTGTTCGAAGGTCACAGTTTGTTTAGTCCCACAGGGTCTGGCTGACTGTCAATGAAGATCAGCAACAAAGATGCTGGCGGTTCGAAGAGTTGTTTGAATGGTCCGGGTGCCACAATGGCTTCTGGTTCGAGCTGAGGCAACAATGTGATCAGCGGGGGTGGCGCAATGTCAAACTGGTTTGAAAGGTACAACACAGCAGTTTGTTGATCAGGTGAGTGCCAATGGCAGCACCAGTGGGTCCTGTTGGTTCAACGGGTCGAATGAGCTCGAATCATAGTTCAAATCAGTTCAACAGGGAAAAAAACAGTGGTCCTTGTTGTCTTGATTCTCAGGTTGGTGTGAATCCGGACCCAGGAATTTAAGGGTAAGATTAGACCTTGATCTTGGGATCCCAAACATGGGGGAGGCTGGCACACAACTGCACAGTGAGTCCCTGGGTAAAATTGTGGCTGGCAGAGAAGCAGGTCTTGCCCCCACATCAGGTCACTGCCAATGTACCAAGCGAAGGGTTAGGGAGCCTTGAACACTCACCCTTCACCTCCATTGGAAGGCTTTGGGAAAGATTGCTTCTCTAACAGATGTCCAATGAATTCTTCCTCAGTTCTTTTTCAAGAATGACTCAAAGAAGGAGCAGGAGAACCCTTCTTTTAAAGGTTAAAATCCACTGGTCATTAGACTAAAGCAAGCCTGCTTTAGGGATCCAGTCGTGGCCTTGGAATCAGTGGACTTTGCCTTCTAACATCACACCCTGCCTTGTCCTACAAGAAGTAGAGAGCACAGACATAAAAGATAGAGGCAAAAAGAAACAAGAATGGTGGAACCTTCCTTCAGCTGTATCTCTGCCCTTTTGGTATGAGACTACTCCTTTTGTGAATGGGAGCACCCTTTGAATCCTGTTCCCAGGATGGTTTCTTGTGGCGTGGCTGTCTGTCTGCAGAGGGTGTTACCTGCCCTCACAAAGGAGCAATGAGAGGCAACCACCAGGGATACGGTTGCTGGGAGAGCAGAGACCCTGCCTGGGGGGAATACACATAATCTTTCCACAGCTGAGATGGGCACACAGGGCTAGTACATTTGTGATACCAATTGGATGTGCCTGTAATAATTATGAGAAATACCATTCACCATACCTTAACTCGGGTATGGCTTATATTTAAAGTTTAATGTGCCACCAGGATAGCAGTTTCATAGTTATGTCATTTTTAGAAAAGGAGTACATGCCTTCAATGCAGCTCCTGTGCTGCAGGGACTAGGATGTCACACCATGGGAACCTGTAACCCCAGAACCTGCTCTGTGTCAGTGAAGAGCAAGCACTACAGATCAGGATACTGGGCCAGCAGGGCACAGGTGTTCACTATGCTTTTAGCATTGGGCTTAGGAAAGGGAGATCTGATTAGCAACTTTTTGGCTTACTGCACAAAAACCCAGACTCATTTAAAAGTGGAAAAGGTCGCTTTAATGTGACAGGCCAAAGCTTACAATCAAAACGCTTAACTGGCTCCATGGCCTAACAAACTAAAGAGATATTTGAACAATCAATTAAATAACTTAAACATTGTCATTTTCACTTTCCCCCAACAATTAAATAATTAAATAACCAATTTCCTCCCTAATGATACCTTGGATCCTACCGTCTCCTTGCACCTTTTCCAGGCATCCCGCTTTCTCCCAGGGGCCATGCCCCTCCAGGCTCAATACCTGTTCCCCCGGGGTGAACTGCTTGTGCAAACAGCGCCACCCCCTCCTTTCCCGTGTCATTCCCCCATTGTGCTTCCCTCCCCCCACATCAAAAGGGGCCATGCCCCCGGCGCCCCGACCCGCTTCAACCCCTTTTAAACTCCCCTCTACACCAAACTCCCCTTTCCTATAACCTGCAGCCAGCCTGACCTGCCACATCAGCAACATATATTACACACAAACTTTCACAATGCCCTGACCTGTCACACAAAACTACCAAGCCTTACCCTCATAACAGACCCCAAAACCATGAAAAAACTCCCAATGACATCTAGAAAAACCCCCCGCATAATCCCATGTACAATGGACCCCCCCTATTCCATAACTGACATTACCCTAAAACCAAAATGAAGGGGTGGGAGGGCGGGACAATCACCGAGTCCTAACCGTCGCCTGCCTCCCAAACCTTCCCTGAGCCCTTAAATACCCCCCAGGGAGGCGCTCTGCACCCCCCACGGCCACTCGCTGGCCGTGTGCAGCGCCAAAAACTCCCCGGAGGGAAACGCTTCACGTTCCCCGCGAGGCCCCTCTTTTGGCTTACTGCACAAAAACCCAGACTCATTTAAAAGTGGAAAAGGTCGCTTTAATGTGACAGGCCAAAGCTTACAATCAAAACGCTTAACTGGCTCCATGGCCTAACAAACTAAAGAGATATTTGAACAATCAATTAAATAACTTAAACATTTTCATTTTCACTTTCCCCCAACAATTAAATAATTAAATAACCAATTTCCTCCCTAATGATCCCTTGGATCCTGCCGTCTCCTTGCCCCTTTTCCAGGCATCCCGCTTTCTCCCAGGGGCCATGCCCCTCCAGGCTCAATACCTGTTCCCCCAGGGTGACCTGCTTGTGCAAACAGCGCCACCCCCTCCTTTCCCGTGTCATTCCCCTATTGTGCTTCCCTCCCCCCACATCAAAAGGGGCCATGCCCCCGGCACCAGAAAAACCCTCCCCCGAGGAGTTCTTTCTGCCCCAACCCCCCCCCCCAAATTTTTCTACCTCAAACTTTTTACCCAGTCTCCCAGCCAGGAACCCAAGTCCGCCAGGTGGTGATTATTCCCATACACGGACAAGTGTACCCCATCCTCTCTAAAGATAAGGAAACCCTCATATGTTATTTCTTTATGGTCCATGACCTGCACCGCCACCGAGGCACAACATTTTACCATTTCCCTGTTTATCCCCTTCCTGGCCCGCTCTATTGCTTCTTGCTCCCCTCCAAACTCTTCGCGGCAACAACTTAGTCCACACCACCACCGCTTGAGGCCACATATCCCACACCCACACTAAGTCCCTCTTCATTTTCTTTAGCAGAGCCACCCCCGTATCTCTCACCAGGTCATTCTCCCCAGCATGCAGCATCACCACCCTTGGAACCCCATAGCGTTCCCTCATCCCTGCCAATATGGGCAGCAGCTGATCCCACCGCAAGCCCCCCAAACCGTGCCATCTCACCACCACTTCCTTGTAACTGCACCCCAACTGCCTTCCAAACACCCTTTTCTCTGCCTCTTTCCCAGCCCACTTCACAATTGAATGGCCAACAATCCAAACTTGCGCCAACTCCCCCTTCTTTTGCGCAGCATCTGAAACAGAAATTACAAAATTACTGACAAGTCAAATATATTACAACAACAACATCTTGCCCACAAAGTCCTCCTCCACCTTTCTCCAACATTCCCCTTTCCCAAAATCCCTGACGTACCCCTTGTATTTCCCCGACCTCAAACGCCCCAATCTTTTCACCTTGTCTTCCGAAAAACCCAGTCTGGTACCCTCAGATGCTGCGCCCATCCTAAAAGAATGAGTCCCGAAATCCTCAGCCTTTTCTCCCACCTTCACCAGCGCCTTCCGCAATACCCCTAGCACCTGTGCCGCTGAAACCGGCGATCCATCCGCATACTGAAAAACCAAGCCTGACTTACCCCCACAGCGCTCCTTCCACACCTTGCCTGCCTGAACTGGGCATAAAACCTTGCTCCCTTGACCCAGCAGAACCCAAGAGCCCCTTCCCTTCTGATCCGTCTTGGACCTTTTAATCTTGATGTCTAAACCTTCTTCTGTAATTTGAACATTTTCCCATTGCAGTCCCCCTACCCCCCTTTTCCCCCGACCAACTCAGAAACCCTGAAAGCCCCAAAGAATAACCATGTAAAACAAGTCGCAAACAGTTCCCCTTCCCATGCCGACCAGCAAACTCCCCCCACCACCTCAATCAACCTCTGCAGCAATTCCGCCGATATCGGCCTCCTCTTATCCTTGTCCCTCTTACTCTCCCTTGCCCATCCTTCCAACATCCTACTCGCCATCTCCCCCCCACTTGGTTGAAAACCCCAAAACCATTTCCCGTAAAAGGCAATCCCTGCTAGCTTTCCTGCTATCGTTGCCCTTGACCAGCCCCTGTCCATGCACCTCAGAAGGAAATTCGTGACATCATCCCTCCTCCGCTCTTCCGCATCCCATCTACCCTTCCAACTACAAGCTCCTCCTCTAATAAAATCCTCCCAGGCCCTCCTGTATGACTTCTTAGATGCCGCGGCCAATGAACCCTCCACCAGAGCAAGTGCTCTCAGCTTCCTATCTTCCACAGCTCCTCCGGAATCTGCTGCCCCTTCTGCTCTGCATCTGGAGCCAATCCACGGAATCTCTGCCATTGAAAACGAGATAATGCATCAGCGATGCCATTATCCTTCCCCGGCACATGCGTTGCCTTAAACACCACATTCCATTCCATGCAACGCAGGACAAATTCTCTCATCAGTCTTGCCACCCTCTGATCCCTAGCTGACTGTCTGTTCACCACATGGACCACGCATTCGTTGTCGACATTGAAGTTCACCTTCTTGTTTTGCAACTCCTTCCCCCGCAAGTCCAATGCCACTAGTAATGGAAAAAATTCAAGAAATGCTATACTCCTCCCTTCCTTCAACCACCTCGCTGGCCACTTTTCCGCACACCATTTTCCCCCCCAAAACACTCCAAAACCACCGGCCCCCGCTGCATCCGAGAGTATCTGAACTTCCCATGTCAACGGGTCTCCCTGCAACCACATTGACACTCCATTGAAACTCTCCAAGAAGCGCAGCCAAATTCTGCAATCCTCCCTCACTGCCCCCGATACTCTTATCCGATGATGTGGGCACTTTGCTCCCGCCATGGCCCTTGCCATGTTCCTGCAAAACGTCCGCCCTGGGGCCACCACCTTACATGCAAAATTCAGATGCCCAACCAATCTCTGCATCTCCACCAGCATCATTTTCTTGGCCCCCACCGCTTTTTCCAACAGTACCACCAATTTTCTCACCTTGTCGTGCGGCAAGCGTGAGGTCATGGCCACTGAATCCAGTTCAATTCCTAGAAATGTTAACACCACTGCCAGCCCTTCCGTTTTGTCTTCGGCTAAGGGTACGCCCAGCTCCTCCATCAGTTCCTGGAACAACCTTAGCATTTCTTTGCATTCCTCCTCTCTCTCTGCCCGCTAATGAACAGAAAATCATCCAGATAGTGCAGCACACTCTCCCAACCCGAGCTAAATGAGAAAACCCACTGTAGAAAGGAGCTGAACCGTTCAAACAAAGCACAGGAAATTGCGCACCCCATTGGCAAGGCTTTGTCTATAAAAATGCGGTCCTCAAACTGCAAACCCAACAACCAAAAATCCTCCGGGTGCACTGGCAATAACCTGAAAGCCGCCTTGATATCGCACTTGGCCATGAAGGCCCCTCGGCCTTCCTTCCTTATCAGCTCAACCGCCTGGTCAACACTCGCATACACAACCCCACATTCTCCTGGGGCAATGAAATCATTAACTGACATACCCTCCGGCCAGGACAAATGATGAATCAGTCTGAACTCCCCAGAGCTTTCTTGGGCACCACCCCCAAGGGGATATCACTAAATCACCTGGCATGTCATCAAATGGGCCCACTATCCTCCCTGCCGCTATTTCCTTGTTCAATTTTTGTCTTACCACCTCAACATTCTCTCTCGCCGACTTCAAATTTTCAGCCCACTGCCGCACCCTTGGGCCCTGGTAACCTAGTCTGAACCCCTGACAAAACCCCTCACTCAAGATCTTAGCCCCTTCCCTATCCGGATAAAATTGCAACCATTTTTCCAACACATCCACTTTAATTGGAGTAAAAGCTTTTCCCCACAACCCCTTTTCCTGAACCTCTCCCCCTCCCCCTGTCTCCCTGTTGGAAACACTGAGTGAGAAGGTGTTTTCCACCACACTTGCTACACTCGTGCCGGAACCTACACATGGTCCTTGTGCAGCCGTCCTTATTATACCCCCAGCACGCTGATGAGGACTGACCCCTGCCTCCTACCCCTGCCCCCTCGTGGGCGGGGCGACCAAGAAAGGGCCGGAAAGGCACAGGCAGCCCACTTGCTGTGTGCAATGTCGGGGCAGGCCTCGTTGGGGCCATCCATTGCAGCCAAAGATCCATGTCTATCTCCCCCCAGACCGCCTGACTGTCCTCCGCCATTGTCGCTCTGAATTCCTCATCGTACCTTACCCAGGCAAAGCCCCCAAAACTCGTGAAAGCCTTCCTTATTGCATCCATATATTTAAGCAGGGCCACGCAACGCTCCGGGAATTTTTCACAATACACACTGGCATAAATGATAAACGCTGACGTCCAATTCTCATTAGTCACCGGGACCCTTGGGCGTGAAGCCAGTTCCCTCTCTTCCTCCTTAGACCCCTCTTTTGTTCTCACTTCTCTATGTAGCAATTTAAAGACATCGACAAATTCCCCCGCCTGAATCTTCTCCTTGGTCACTGCCATCAAGTGCGCCCCCAATGGTTTTGTTATCCCCATGTATGGCAATTTTTTCTCCTTTCCCTTCACTTCAACCTCCTTATCTTTTCCAGCTTGCCCTCCGAGCACCAATGGCTCCACCACCTTGTCCGTTTGGACCTCCACCAAGCAAATGCTCTTCTCAACCCCTGTGGCTCCAATGGCCTGCGCACCAACTTCTTTCCTTACATCTTGCAGTCCCGACCCTTCCTCCTCTGTCCCCCTTCCTGGGACCCCTCTCTGCCATGCAGATGACCATTCCCTTTCCCGCTCACCTCTTTCCACACCTGCCGCCTGCGGTCTGGTGTCCACACCGATGCTCCTCCTCTCCTTTCTTAGAGGGCTCCTACTGCGGGGACAAAACATGTCAGCACACTCACCCAGCCAATAGTTCCCTTGACCCCTTCCCCCCCGTCCACCCTGCCCTTCCCTTTCCATGTCCCACGTTGACCTTCCTCTCTTCTCCCCCCTTTCCCTTTCTGCCCTGTAATCTTCCACTTCCCATTGCCCCACATATTCCTCCCATCCAACTTCATCACCCCTTAAATACCATTGCGGATGCGAGCTCATGCCCGAGTTGAGTTGCTGATCTTCTTGCGAGCCCGGGGCGTCCGCCCCGCCACTCCTTTGACGTCTTCTCGGCGGGGTTGTGGAAACCCCTGCCTGGTCCTCTTCTCTCGGGCGAGGCGTTCCGACCTCTGCCCTGGAATCCTCATTGCTAGGGGCTGTTCTGCGCCCTCTAGGCTCTCCTTGCGTTGACCGAGGAGGGGCCGTACTGAAACCCTCAACCTCCACCTGGCCAACGGGGGCTGCGCAGCGCCCTCCGCCCTCACTCCTCCTACCCATGGGGGCCGTTCCGCGCCCCACTCCTACTTCCTCAAGTGACGGTGACCTCTCCCCCCTTCTCCCACCTGCACTCTTCCGCAGGTATTTACCCCCTCTTCCCCTCTTCCCTGTCACCCCCCTCTGCACCCCTTCACCGGCTCCACTCTGATTTCCTTGCGCCCCCTCCATCTGCAAATTCCTATTTTCCCTAGCACTCTGACATGCTCCCTCCCTCCATGGCTGTCCACCCGAGATCATGTCTCCCCCTGCCGCCCTCCTATCTATCTCCCTCCTCAACTTCCTACCCCTAGTTTCCCAAACCTCCCCTTTTCCCGCCGATGGGGTGCAAGCCACCACTGCCGCGAGAGCCCCATCTGCCGCTGCTCTACGCTGCGGCCTACCATCACTTATCTCCCCTTCCCTCGTGCCCCCTCCCCCAGTGACCTCCCCCACTGCCCCCTCTAACTGGGCCCTGGATGACATACTAATAATTTCCAACGCCTCCCTAAGAGCCTTGGCATCAACCAACCCCCTCCTGTTGGCTCCCTGGCCCACCATCGTGCACTAATAAATTGGTTGTGCACCACAATATATATGCCCCCTGAAAATGAACCTAGCAAACCTAAGCCCCCAAGCCGAAACTACCCATGGACCTATCCCAAAAATGCAACTAATAACTTTTAAACTAGGATTTTTTTTTTTTTTTTTTATTTGCCCCTCTAATTACCTCCTAGATACTGCCCTATCCCCTATAGCCCCCTGCCCAGGCAACTAAGTGCCACCAGGTAAAGAAAATCCCCAACAACAATAAGCCTAACTAATATAAGGGCCTATTTTCTTCCTTGTCACACTGCCCCCTGGCGGCGAGTGAGCACCACCGCACCTCAGACCCACAAATGGACGAGGCCCCTTTAAATGGGAGTGCTCTGCCCCCTCTGTCCCACGACGGACACCGCACTCACAATTCCCCTCTCCCCGACGAAACAACACGGGAACTCCAATCCCGTATACACAGAAAATGTGTTGTCCCCCACCCGCTCCCTTGCGGATGCCGTTCGTGGCAGCACAATGTTTCTCCACACCCAGCCCCCCGCCGGCAAGCGAACGGAGCACGGATGCGCCGAAAACAAAAATCCCCTGCACGCCCACGGCACCCCGCGCCCTCGAGCCAACAAATCCCTTTACTTCTTTAACGACGCGGAACAGGCGCTACGGTAAGTAGCGAGGGGTGTCTTATCTACGGCACCCCTAAATATCCCTTCACACAACTGTATATATCTATATTTTTTTATTTATTTATTTATTATTATTTTTTTTGCTAACAAACTAACAAAACTTCCTAACCGCCCACTATACTAACACTATACTAACAATCCCCTACCTCACCTGCTCTACCTCGCACACTCCTAGGCCCAGCTACTACAAGGAAGGCTCGGGAGCAGGCAACAGGACTTGACAATCACTGAGTCCTAACCATCGCCTGCCTCCCGAACCTTCCCTGAGCCCTTAAATACCCCCCAGGGAGGCGCTCTGCACCCCCCACGGCCACTCGCTGGCCGTGTGCAGCGCCAAAAACTCCCCGGGGGAAACGCTTCGCGTTCCCCCCGGGGCCCCCCTTCCCTTACTGAGATGGCATTACACTTATCATTACATTAGTTTAATAAAAATGAAAAAGCCAGAGATTTTACACCCTCGCTAGATGGCAATGATTCACACTGCACCACCTAGGAGTTGAACAATCCTAGCAGCATTTAGTTTAATGACGACACTATTTTATTTTGGCCACACCTGCACACATTTGTTTATAAACCTCTCTGTTACCTCGATTCCTTTGTCTGGCCTATTTGTCGATCAACGTCCGCTGTGAGACACACTGCACAGCTTACCTTACTCCCTGGTTTGCCTCCTCTTCCCACCAACCCCCCAAATAGGGTTCCTATGTGTGAGGACAGATCTAACTTGATCAGCAGGCTGCACATAGTCTTTTCGACCTGCTTCTTCCAGGCTTAAAATAAATATGTTGGACAGGACTGTCATTCCCATCACAGTGTAGTTTGGTTCCTGTGGTGTTCCTCCCCCTGTTCCCCTTGCTTCTTCCTTGGTCTAGGTATATTTGTCATACATCCTCCGTTGGTGGTCATACCATCTCTTTTTCATTTCGCTCACTGTTCTCCTGGTGGCTGAAACGCAGTTCCCCTTTGTGCCCATTGTGTCCAAGATGGCGTTATCACCGACAGGGGAGTGTGGTGGGCAGGTAACCTCAACTGGACCCCAAGTTTGTCTACCAGCAGATTTGGAGCATTTTCACAGAAATGTATCTTCCTTTTTTGTCCACTTTCGGCTTCACAAAACATGTTGGTCTATGTCTCCACAGTACCCGGAAGTAAGGCAAACTCCCAGAGAGCACACCAAATGTTCCTGATGCCTTTTGTGCAGATCAACAAGGGTGCTCTTTTTGGGCATTAATTAGGAAGGAAGTATGGCAAACTCCCAGAGAGCACACCAAATGTTCCTGATGCCTTTGCAATGGGTTTTAGTGTCAGATCAACAAGGGTGCTCTGTGGGCATTAACTGGGAAGCACAGCTGGCCCACACAGCCTCTGCCCACATGAGCGCACTTCATTAAAATGTTAATACCCAGAAATTACAAAGCAAGCAAACATCAGAATAATTTGCATTTTACATTCTGTTTCTCTGACATCCCAGGCTGGGCTTGAACCCCCAACTTTTCAGTAGCCACCATACAGACTCTGAAACCAACCAGATTGGAATGCATGTAATATTAATTAAAGCAAACGCTCCTTTGTTAATGAGATGTTAACATTAAAACCGCACGGTTTATTTGCAGGATAGCAGTTCAGTCCTGTAAAAAATGACGTGCCCATAGGGGAAGAAGGAGGCGGAGGGTCTGCCATGGGAGTCCTTCTTTTATGTTTGTGGCCGTCCCGGTTTTTTATTTTGCAATTTTATTTTGCAAATCTGGTCACCCTAAAGAACGCCCATGTGCCAGGCACGTATTTTATGCATCCTGCGGCGTGGACGGGGAATAGATATTAGCCTTCACTGTCCATGGCGCAGGCAATGTGTTGCACCTGCTGGATAGTGACATGCGCAGAATCAGGTCACAAGAGTTTTACTCTGTGACTTTGAAGAAGTGCTAAAACCGAAGCAAGACATATCTCTCCTGGATTCAAACACCTAGATGTGATCTTTGCAAAGCTACTGTTTACACAAAATTTCATTTGATACTGCAGCAGGCGGATTCACTGGAGCATTGCTATGTCAGAGAGCACATGTGGGCTTGGGATGATAAGGGGCAGAAACCCTAAGATAAGGTAAAAAAAAAAAAAAGTGTAGTAAAGTGAATCTGTGGCTCGTGTGGAATCTGCCTAACATCCAAATGTGTGAGCTGAGGCAATGGGGAGTGAAGCGATAGGAATTGCCCGATTGATTATTTAGTTGCCAGTCTATACTTAATTGAGGCAAACTCTCCCACGATAGACTCCCAAACTACCCTTTCCCTCACCAACATGGAGGCAGGGCCAGCCCAACGGAGGTGTGGGGGGGGGGGCAGCAGGATGCACCACATTCTTTTTCTACCTCCAGTGGAATAGGACGCTCATGCATGCTAATGCATGAGCGCCCTATTCCAATGAAAACCGCTTCGCTCCTGTGTCAGAGCGAGGCGGTAATCATGCGAATAGGGTGCTCATGCCAAGCATCAGCACCCTATTGTTATTAAATGATTAAATGTGGCCTGCTGCCACGGGCACATTTAATAACAAAGGGGCGCCTGCCGTGCCTTCTCCCACTACACCAGCTCCAGGGAGTCCTTAAAAGACTCCCCCGAGCTGGCGTGGCGGGAGGTTAATAGTGCCCTGGGGGGGCATGGTGCACCAGGCTGTTGCCCGGCCTGCCCTCCCCTAAGGCCTGCCCTGCATGGAGGCTTTGGATGACCTATCGGAAGTCCTTCCTCCATGTTGATCATAGTTTGGGTTCCTTACGTTGTCTTTGATACAAAGAACCCTTCCACCATCCAACAGGCCTGGTTCATCACAACGCTGTCCTACTTGATGACATTGATTGTGATGAGGAAGATCTGGACTCCTAGAAATGAAGATTACTGGTAATTAATCAGGCCACTACCCTTACTTAATTGAGGATCTACCAATATGACACACAGCTGGAGTGGCAAACAACACCAGCCCACCAGCTTCCTTTGTCATAGACCAAGGTTAATTCATTGAAAACATTCATTGTGACTAACACATATATCAGAAAATGTAACAATTGAGACTTATCTGATCGCGGAAAAGGGCAGGGAGTCCTTTTCCTGCAACAGACAAAAAACAGGCCTGGTGGATGGTGGGAGAATTCTTTGTAGTAAAGGTAAAGAACCCAAACTATACTCAACATGAAGGAGGGACTTTGATAGGCAAACCAAACCGCCATAGTGGTGAGGGAAAGGAGGGTTTGGGAATCTGTCATGGGAGGCTTCATCTCGATTAACCGAGGGCCGGTGACGAGGAAGCTTGGCGAGGTCTTAATGCGATGGGAAGAGAGGAAAGAAAGGAAGGCGTGATTCACCTGCAGTGGGAATGCGTAAGCGTGGCACCTGATGCGGGGTGGGGGAGGGGATATTGGGGCAAGTGCACGTGATGTTTGTGGGTGATGGGGGAGAGGGGCACCTGGTGTTTGTGTTTATGTTTGTGTGTGTGTGTATGAGAGATGGGAGAGGAGTGGGAAGGTAGGAGGGCCAAAAAAGGCCTGCTGTGTAGGCCGACGGGGCAAGGGTGTGTGTGTGTGAGAGAGAAAGGGAAAAAGAGGGGGAGATGGGAAACAGCAAAAGAAGCAAAGAAAACGAATACACGAATGGAAAGTTACGGATAGGTAGATTACAGAAGTAAAGCACGACCCATGACCACTTTCTACAAAAAAACACAGCATTCTTTTTATTTTAAATGGTAATCTTGCTATCGGAGCAGGGCATGCTGCAAAATAAAGCGGGTCCCGTCACGTCTCTGACATTCCCATGGAATTAATTAAATGAAAGCTGCCATTAACATTTCTCCTCCTCGCGGCCCCATAATGTGATTAGCAGAGAGCAGGATACTGTGGAAAATGGGAAACGGGAGAGGGGCTCAGAGGGGCGGTGGCTTCCTTAATGGAAAGAGGGCTGAGGACAGAGGAGGCGTGGAGGGTGGGGAATGTGGTTCCAGGGAGGAGAGCAGCGTACGGAGCTCGAACCCTCCGGATGAAATGTTTTCCCAGGCTAGCATGGATGGCTGTGAGGAGAGTGAAAAGCAGGGAGCCGTGTGAGGAGGAGAGGCCAATGAGAACGCACAGCCTTATTCCCAACTGGATGCAATACGTGAAAGTCAGTGGAGACGCAAACACGCAATACAATAAAACAGCGCAGCGGGGCAAACCGCACTGATATCAGCAGGTTTTAGGCATACTGCCGCCTGTCATATTAATCACGCACCGAGGCAGTAAAATCACTCGTCGCGTGATTAGTCAATGTAATAGGCCTGAAGACCGTGACAACATGAGGCATACTACAGATGACTTAGACAAGCACCCGGTGCTCTCTCAACGGAATGAGGAATTCAACCATTTGGTGGGCACAACAGGGGAAGAATAGAAACGTTGCACTGGTGCAAGGTCAACTCTGCACGGTGGCAACACGAGGACAAACGTACGTTTCAAAGCTTGTTTGAATCAGGCCAAAGTGTGCCGTAGTGCCAATACAGAAGCACATTAGCACTAGGGCAATCTTGGCTCTGGTGTAGAAAAGCATATTCGTGTTTACCCAAGTGCTAATCCTGTGTGACATTGCACTTATATGGGTGCAATGTTTCTGTAATCTGGGCCAGGTGTGAGGATCTTCCCCAGTGCGTCTTGGCTTTTAGTGGGGATGGCTGTATTTGGGCCATTTCTCAGAAAGTGGCAGCCAGTAGAGCCTTTTTTCTTATCTGTTATGTAATGTTATGTTACGCTGCCTATGAGGCCAGAGGATAACATATGAACGAAGAGGGCTGTTGTCGCTCTACTGTTTGACAGATGAAGGGGATTTCACCCTGTTAGGGAGAATTCTCATTTATGGCTAATTTCCCTCACCTAGGGAGTCCCTCAGAAGCTTTGCTGGATTTCTGGGGTTTATTTTTTCCACCTGGTAAGAGTGTGAGCCTTTAGGCTGAGTAGTGTGGGTTCACTTTGCTTCTCTTACCAGATCCCTACCTAAGTATTAAATCACAGACAACTTATGTGTATGGAAAAGTTGTAGGCCGTAGGCATTTTATTTTCTTACAGAAAATACAACACAACAAAATAATTACACTGCCATATGCTTTTGGGCACCTTGTGTCCAGTCCCGAAGTTGCCCAAGGCTCCTCCTGAGTCCTTGTTATCCCTGGGCCTTCGTTCCTGGGCACATGCCGCCTACGACGTGTCTTGGACCGTGTACCGAAAGAGTACTCGGCTTTCCTTCTTCTGCCTCCTCCTTCTTTTCTTGGACCGTGTACCAAAAGAGTACTCGGCGTTCTTACTTCTGCCCGCTCCTTCTTTTTTGGACCGTGTACCGAGAGAGTACTCGGTGTATCGGCTCCTGCCTGCACCCCTCTTCTTCCGTTATTATTGTAGGGTGGGTTGGGTGGCAAACGTTTTTCCTTCCCCTTCACCAGGCACTAAGAGCCTACCCGAGAGAGATGAGCTCTTACCTGGTTTGTGCCGCCTCTCCTTTTCCAGGCTTACTTATACCCCCCCGGCCTTTTGTTCCTTCCTGGGGGCGGCCGGGTTACCCCCCTGACCCCGTGCTGTTACATTTCACACCTTCCCAGGTGCTGTTTCCTGCTGCCCTTCCTGGGCTTTTGTTTCTTGTGGCGCCGTTCGGACGCCCCTCCCTACACTTTCGCGCCGTTTTCCCCCACCCCGCGCCTAAACTCCCAGACCCTCTATCGTCCCGCATTTCATGCGGCCCGGGGCCTGGATCATTTCACACTCTTACATGTGTTTTGCCATGTGTATTTCTACTGTTTGTGTGATCTTGGGCTCTGGAGCACACCACTGCATGAGCCCCACTTTTTGTTTGTGTTACACAGCACCTTCAGTGCAATAACACTGGGTTGTCTTCTAGATTTCCCACTGACTCAATTTTTCTGGGGCTGACTACTGTCCCCCAGAAACATGTAAAGTTGCCATTAACTTTCTATAGTCACTTTAAAACTGCAGACCCAGTACACACCATCTTACATGGAGTATTGGAAAGGGTTAATTCTTACCCCTTTTTGTCTGTGCCTCTCTGAGCTTTATTTTGTTCTTTTAACATTTAGACTTGGCTGGTGCAGTGGTACCTACTCTAACTTTTCTACCGCGATTATACTATATAAACGTGGTACTGTTCCAGGCTATTGTGGTAGCCTCGAACTTAAACCCGCTTGCCCAAATACTTTTTATTTCGGCTGCGGTCGGGTCTAGCCGCCATTTCTTTTTGTTAAAGCCCTTCTTGTGTCTTACTTTGCGCTGCAAACCAGGTTAGCCTTCTTTGTTCACCGTCTTTTGGCGGGCTTCTACAAAGAAGCCCTCCTTTGGCGCCTGGGTGTCTAGGTGGGCTGAATGTGAGGGAGGGGTGTAGTCACCCCCTGCACAGAGTCTCCTTGGAGACCCAAGTCGCACTTTGTGATGATTGGCTGAGGTGGTTGTCCGGGCCAGCCAACCCCCCTGCTGAGTGATTGACAGCCAGGCTGTGTGAATGGGGGATTTTCGCATAAAAGGCAGAACTCTTGGGCTGGAAGTCAGAATCGCCACTGGAACTGCAAGGAACCGAAGAGAAGCGGAGAAGAAGACAGATGCTGCAACCCTGAGTCCCGGTGAAGCCCTGCTGCAGTCCTGAGCTATCTACCCTTCAACGACCAGAGAAGATCCAGTCCGGAGTCTTCTTCCCTTGAACCTGGTGGGGTCAACCAGCTCATCTTCCACAGCCAGAGGATCCTCTTCGTGGTTGAAATCGTGCACACTGCTGTAATGGTCCGGATAGCCATCTGAAGAGCCTCTCCGGTTTTAAAGGGGCGCACCTTTTATTCACTGTCGCTGCTGCTGGCCTCATCCCTGAGTAGTGCAGATCCCTCCAGACATCCTCCTTCTTGTCTCCACGACTGAAGCTCCAGGAACTGTGAGTCTGCAGGAAACTACCAGGAACAACTGCCGTGGCACCAGCGTTCTTCAACGAATAAGGTACTGTGTCTGACTTCGAGGAATTGCGATGAACCCTTCTTCCTCACCAAAGGCTTGTCCTTTTCTTCCTTCCCTCTTATAACTTTTGCCTCCTCTTCTGACAATATCTAAGTACTCCTGGCAACCTTGAATCTTGAACTGTTCTAACTGTGTGATCCTCAGCAACAGGGACCCTGTTCCACTTGACACTGGCGGAGGCCAATGACTTTTATCTTCGTGTTAGAAGGTGCCCTCTGATTCTCTCTGCCTTGACAAAAGTATTGCTTACAATTTTTATCCCCAACTCTCTTGTGTTAATTCATGTGCTAAGTGTGTTTGACTACAGTTACATTTCTTCCCGCGGGTACGCCTATCTTTAGTAAGACCGAACTGTCATTACTGTCAAAAAGTGATCGCATATGTATTCCCGGTAACGTCGTTTGTTTCATAACACCGGTCTGTCAAATCCTAAGGTACTTACCTTGAATTGTATTGCACAAGGGGAATTGGTTGTGTGTAGTGTATTTGAAGTGTGGTTTTATTTTACTAGAAGTGAAGTGTTTTGTCAACAGATGGTTTAAAAATAAATGTACTTATATTTTTTTTAACCAGAAACCTTGAGTCAGTGTTTCCATGAGTCACAGTAATTGTAGTCCTTTGTGAAATCTCTACTACTGCTCATTTGCTCTTGAGGTAAGTCTGGATGCTCAGTCACTGCTACCACTCTTTCTGTGTAGTACAGGCTTGTACCAAAGGTGGACTTGTATTACCACTTGTAGTCTTAACTCTGTGCAGTGGTCCCTAAGGGCACTGCACAGGATTCTGCCAACACACCCCTTTGCTTGAAACACTGTCACACTGTTGATGACACACTTTTTATTTCATCACTCTCTTCTTTAGGCTTTAAAAGTACTGTTCTTCCGTGGTTTTATCCCTATTGTTCAATCGTACTTATTCTGTTTCCGCTTCATCTATACTTCCTCTTCATTGTTCCTCAGCTCTCAGTTCTGGGACCGCTTCGCTTTTTCCTTTACGCTCAGATGTGACCTATGACCCTTGCCAGGGCTACTGACCTCATACTAGTTCTGTGCTGTCTGCGCCCTGGTTTCACAGCATCTCTCGATGGGAGTCAAATCACTCTGCACAAAATGCACCATGGGGGTTGTAATCCTTCAATGCTTCATGGGATAAGCGATGACTTCTGCACCTGCTGCTAAATCTGTGCTTTCCCCTCCCCCAAATGACTTGGGTTATTTGTGTCTGCATTGCTGGTACTACAGCAGCCTACTATCCTAGCAGTGACCGAGACCCTCTGAATAACGTGTCCCCCGAACCCCATCTCTCCGCTGCACAGACCAAACCCTAACAAGGGTCGCTATCCACCAAGATGCTCCTGCCTCGTGGTGGCTCCCCAGGGGAAAGCAACCATTTTAGAGAAGTCTTCAGCACCAGAAATAGCACTTCTCTGTAGCACTTTCCCTTGTGACTGGGCTGGGGGAGATACCCATGAGAGCTGTATAAGAACGCAACACTCGTACATACTCCCTCACTGATAGAAATGGCTAGCCCAGAGCTGCCCCTTCTTCCTTGAGACTGAGAGGGTTCTGAAGGGCTCTCCCTTAGGAAAACCCTGACTCCTGTTCCATGATATGATATGATGGGGTATTTATAACGCGCCTGTACACAAGTGTTTCTAGGCGCCACAAGACAATGAGGGAGAAACGAAGAGAGGACAAAATAATGATCTTACTAGACCTGTCAGTAGGAAGGAGGAAGTACAGTTAACTCACAAGTGCAGCCAGCGGGTGGCTCCTAAGTGCAGAGAGAAGGGACTGTATGGTTGCAGCTACAGACCCTTAAGTGCTGGGGAGCCTGGAGGCAGTGTGAGGGCAACTGGACATGCAGGAGTCTGGGCCTGAGTTCAGTGAGTGACCAGTGCGTGGAGCAGTCAGATGCATCAGCAGGGGAGAGGAAGAGAGAAAGCAGAAGCAAAACAGAAGGTCTTGAGTTGCTTCCGGAACCAGAGGTGGTTCTGCTCAAGTTTGAGAGAGGCAGAGAGGCTGTTCCAGAGGGAGGCCCCAGTCGAGGAGCTAGATCTGCCCCCAACTCTCTGCTTGGCAAAGCGTCTGACCCTCAGAGTGTTGGAGGTGGATGAGCGGAGAGCTCGAGAAGGAAGATGTTTTGGAAGAGAAAGTTGGAGGTAGAGCGGTCCCAGGCCCCAGAAAGCATTGTGGACGATGTAGAGGGGCTTGAAGTTGATTCTTTCAGCAACAGAGAGCCAATGAAGAGATTTCAGAGCTGGAGAGATACAATCCCTGGGCTTGAAGCCAAGGACAAGTCTTGCAGTCCTGTTCTGGATAAGTTGTAAAGGTCGAAGAGTAGAGGCATGAAGATTTAGAAAGAGGTTGTTGCAATAGTCCAGCCTAGAGAGTACCAGAGCTCTGGAGACAGTGAGCTTCTGGAGGAAAGTTAGAAAAGGAAGAATACCGCTGAGGAGGTGAAGCTGATCGTTTGACTTCTTAGAGATGTCAGAGATGTGAGGCGAGAAGGAGAGGGTGGAGTCAAAGATGACACCACGGTTCCTAGTCTCACAGGAAGGAGCAGGAAGAGGGCCCAGAGTGGGCGGCCAGAGAGAGAGAGGAAAGGAGGGAGCGGGTGTGCCCAATGAGGAGGATCTCAATCTTACTGGCATTAAGGCAGAGATCATTGGCGGCACACCATTCCTGAATTGCGGCCAGATAGTCTGGTATGAAAGAAGAAGCAGAGGTGTCTACGGGGAGCCTGAAAGAGAGCTGAGTGTTTTCTGCATAACATCAAAAATTGGAGCAGAAAGTAGCGATTCAGTGGGCAAGAGGTGCCAGGTAGTGGTTGAAGAGCCAGATAGAGAGGGTAGACACCTGGCGAACACCACAAGTAAAGAAAGAGATAGAAGAGAGGAAAGACCCCAGTTGGACCCGAGAATGTCGGTCAGTGAGAAAGGAGGTCAACCAGGCCAGGGTCTGATCAGTAATACCAAGGTTGTCGCAGAGGCGATTGAGCAGTGTGGCATGGTTGATTGTGTTAAAAGCAGAGGATAGATCAAGGAGAATGAGGGCAGAAGGGAGGTTAGAATCAAGATTGGAGAGCAAGTCTTCACAGGTGGTCAGGAGTGCAGTTTCCATGCTTCTGGCAGCTCTGAAAGCAGAATGAAGGTCATGGAGCCAACTGACAGATTCAGTATGTAGATTAAGCTAGGAGATGGCCAGCTTTTCCAAGTGTTTGCCCAGGAAAGGAGTGATGGAGATAGGGCGGTAATTAGCCGGAGAGGAAGGATCGCACTAGGACTTCTTTGGAAGGGGGTGCACAAGAGAGTTCTTATGGGGGAGGGGAATGTTCCAGTGGCAAAGGAGTGATTACATGAATCGGTCAAGGTTGGAGCAAGGGTGTCAATGTGGTCCTTGATGGTTCTGGAAGAGCATGGGAGAACCTGCTTTGACAAGACTTTCATAGATCGGACTTGTCTAGAAACATTGTCAGGGGTGAACAGGGGAAAGGAGGAGGAGAGACGGCATCAGACGGGCCATGAGTGTTAGAGAAGGAGGAAGATGAGGTAGAGGAAGAAAGGGTGGACAGGATGTCCTGAGTTTTAGTAGTGAAATGAGAGGCCAAGGCCATTCAAAGGACCTGGTAGGGAACAGAAGAGGTAGAGAATGCAGCAAGATTGACCAGCTCCTTGCAGATTTTGAAAAGTTTGGGCGAGTTGTTAGATGATGCACAGATGGAGGCTTGGATGCGGGCTCTCTTCTTAGAGAGGACAGAGAGTCTGTACTGCCTTTGGAGCAGGACAGTTTGTCATGGAGTGCACCAGATGCCCTCCACTTCCTCTTCTGCCACCCTACACTTGCGTTTAAGGGCAGCGAGATCGGAATCGCACCAAGAGTTGCGCTTGGATTTGGGCTTCAAGCAAGGACATCCAAAGTGTTACTTGTTGGAAGAGAGAGAGAGCTGGGAATAAAGGAGAAAGTGTTCACTCCAATAGAGAGGAGTGGTGAGAGGGTTAGAGAAGGGGAGGTCTGAGGAGATCAGAACATCCAGGGTGTGCCCTGGAGAGTGAGTCGGGCCAGAGGGAAGAATAGAGAGAATCGCAGAGGTTGTGAAAGAGTCCTGAAGAAGGGCCGGTAGCATGCAGGTGGATGTTCAGGTCTCTGAGGATGATAAGTTGTGAAGTAGAGGCAAGGAGCGAGGAAGAGAGGTCAGCCCACTCAGAGAGGAAGAGGGCGACCTGGTCAGGCGGCCTGTAGATAGTGGCCACAGTGAGAGAGAGGCCAGGCGAAATAGAGAGCCTACAGACCAGGCAGTAGTGCTGCATTGGAATGAAAGAAGAAGGGATCCGCTCAGGGAACATTAAGGCTACACCCCCACCATGATGGTTGGTTCTGGGTTCGGAGACAATCTTTTAGCCATCAGGAAGGAGAGTGTTGTCGAACCTTGTGATAGAGCTGGTCGTGAACCAAGTCTCGGAAAGACCGAGTACATCCAAATCAAGCTTTCAGGAGACGTCAGATGTCAGAGGAGTGTTTGACAGCTGACCGAAAGTTGAGACTAGCAATGAGGAGCAGGTTGCCACATTTGAAGGACTTCCGGAGAGGGGTACATGCCAGAGGAACACCCTGTGTAGGATGTGCCCGAGGATGAGCACAGGAGGATGGAAGAGAAGGCAGGGTAGTCAGAGAGGGAGAAGAGAGTGCCAGAGGGGAGGCAACAGGGTGGCCAGAGAAGCACCAGGGGGTGCCAGAGAGGTGGCAGAGGAAGGAGGTGGCAGAGGAGCCAGAGAGGGGTAAGAAGGGATAGCAGAAGAGGAAAGGAAGTTGATGAGGAGTAGGAAGCATCTATCAAAGAGGAGGAGATTGGCCTGAGAGCCCTGAACCAAGACAGTGCCATTTAATTAGACATTAATAATGGTCTTAGAGGAGTGGAAGGGGCCCAGGGGGGCCTACCACTGGGTTCCACCATTAATGGGAGAAGATATTGATATTGATATTTTATTTATATCGTGCTCGTATACAAGTGTTGCGGAGCATAAAAAGGAAAAGAGGAAAAAGGAGAGAGAACAGAGACCATATGGGGGGTCCATAGACCTGGAGAGGGAACAACAAAGAGTACATTGGTAAGGGTCTGTCTGGAGGAAGCACTGGTATAGGTATCCATGATAGGAAGGCCTGCGTTGGAGACCAGGATGTCCCTTTTGAGCTTGTTCCTGCCAGACCTAGTGAGGGGGATAGGATAGTGGATAGAAAAGCTGTTAGAAAAGATAGGTGAGACAGAGCACCATAGGGGGTGCAGGGAGGAAAGGGGGGTGGGGATAGAGGACCACAGGCAGGTGAGGGAGAGGGGAGGTCATGTGGGGGTTTTGGGCAAACAGGAAGGAGGCACAGCGGGACACAAAAGGGAGGTAGGCACAACAAAGAACAAGAATAACAGACCCACAAATCACATGCAGTACAGAACCATCAGAAAGAAAATAACACAACAGGGAACCTAGAGGTAGAGAATGCAGATGTAGTACAGAACCAAGGCAAAGCACTAAGCACAACATGGAATCTGGAAGTAAAGAAAGCAGGTGCAATACAGGACCAAAAGCAAAACACAGAGGTCAGCAGCGAACCTAGAAGTGAAGAATGCAGGAAATTGCAATGTGATGCTAAAAACCATGGAAAGCAACACAATATCAAGAACCGTAGAGAGCAAACACAAAGTCAATACAGTCAACAAGGCACAGAACACAACAGGAACCTATAAGAAGAATGCAGGCAATGAAAAGTAATGCCAGAAAAACAGTGGAGCACGAGACATTGTCAGATTAGTACACAATAGATCAAAGAGGTAAGGACTGAGATGCGAGAGGAAGGAAGGGAAACACAGGAGGGGGAAACGGAACAGGATGCAGGGACATATGATGCAAGGGAGTACACACAGCCAAGTTGTGCATGCCAAGTTGTCGGCTAAGTATTAGAGCACAGCACAATACAACTCACACATATTCAACTTTCCCAAAAGGGGGTAAAGGCTACGTTTTTGAGCACAGCACAATAAAACACACCCAGATTCGACTTACCTGATCAGTCGCAGCAGTATCACGGTGGACACCACTGGAGCTGTCCTTAGCCTCTGGTCCTTGGCCGAGAGGGCTGCCACGGCAGGGGGTACCTTGGGTGGCCGATTTAAAGGGCCCGACAACCAATGGGAGCGCGGGGGAGGAAGGTGGGAGGGTCAGCAAACAAGCAAGCATCCGGGATAAAGGGAGAGGGTGCGGGCACACATGCGCTGCAGCGCGAGGATAAAACATTTACAAATGCACCTGGAAGTGCCTTGCAAGTGCTGTTGGGCTGATTTACTGGCTATTCCCTGCTCGCCTTGTGTGTTGTGTTCTCTGCACCTTCTGACGAGGAACGCTGGTTGGTGTTGTCTGCATTGCTGCAAGGTTACCAGTCGGCAAGAGGAAGCCGCTCTCACTCACCCAGGCGAAACATCTACAGACATAAGTAATTCTTTTTGCCAGTGGCATTTACATGGTTTTGGACTTTGCTAACTCTGTGGACTATCTCTGTGGACTGTGGACTTTGCTCGAGCCGTGTAGGCTTTGGTGTGCACCTTGTGGGTGGGCTTGTTTTCATTCTTGTGCAGGCGCGTAATCATACGCTTTCTTACAACGTTTTTTTCTTTTTCTTTTTTTCCCCAGTTTGGCGCCCACCTCTGTGACCACGCCTTCCACTTCCCAGCAGCCTTCAAGAGCACTGTGCACGCGCACATGCGCGCGCACCTGGAAGTGCTTTGCAAGTGCTGTTGGGCTGTTCGGCGTGGTCGCGTGAGCGGGGGCTTATGTACACTAAGGTCAAGCAAGGCTATTCAACTCTGTTTTTCCTGCCTCTTCATCAATTGTTGTATTAAGATCTAAATCTCGGGCCGGGTTGGCACTGGCCTGTGAATTCCGTGTTAACAAATTTAGATAAGTGTATAGTTACTGTGGGGCGGTTGGGCTAACACCCTATTACTGGCGGTGAAGAAGGTAAGGTTATCACTACTGTTAGGAAAGATTTCGTAATTGTAGGTAATTTTCCTTCCATGTGGCAACCCCTAAACTTTTTGCTGTTGTTTTTCACCTTGTTCACGACTTTGCCAGAGAAGTGCAGCCTTATGCCGCAATCCTCTGGGCTTTTGCTCCTTTCTTACGGGGAAACTGACATGCCCTTAAGACAGTCAGTACCGGGAAACGCTGTTTTCCGTAGTTTCTTTTATCATGTTGCGGCTTTCGTGCAACATGACACAAGAGGGCACTGTAAGCTAAGTTACTGCTCTCTTGGGTCTCTAGCCTTCTACAGGCCCTAGATACTCGTTTTAGGATTGTAACTGATCGGTGCAAGTGATTCACGGACGGGAATGGTGGCAGCGATCTTTTCTTCTGTTTTGAGCTCCTTTTGGCGTTTTAAGCGCGTTTCTCGCGCTTCACCCAAAATGGTGGCCTGGCTTCCAAAATGGCCAGACCACGAGGCTCCTTTGTCCTGTCCGCTGACCGTCTTGCTCCCTTCACCTTCCCCAGGTCGAGCCGACCCGGGGCCTTCCTTATTTGGGCATGTACTTTCCCGCGAAACACGGATGCTTTTGCGGGCTTCTACATGCCTGGTGTGTGCCTCCAGGATGTGGGCTGGGATGTCTGGTCCCAATACACATCCTGGGTGCCAGAGAGTTTAGGGTGGTGTGAATGCCTGGGACCACCGTGGTCCGTGATAGGTCCACGAATTGTGATTTCTTGCTACGCTCATTGTTTTAAAGGCCTTAGAATAAATGTGTATATATTTTTCATATAACACCTGTTTGGAGTAGTTTGTAAGTGTCCTTGCTTTGAGTGCTCATTGCGGGCTTTCAGTCACCCTCACCCCTCTTGAGACCTAGTCTTGACCGCCGCGATCGCTACCTTGATTGGTCTGGCTCGTCCAGAGGTTACCCTGTTCCAAGTAATTAGGTTGGCCTTCTGAACTTCTGCGCCACCAGGACAGAGTTCAGAAATCCGTCTTACCAAATTGGTGTACAGCAGTTGGATACGACTGAAGGTATCCAGTGTTGCGCACGAACTAAGGCATTTCAAGTTATTCCTACCAGATCACGTAGTGAATTGTTGTAGTATAACTTTAAAAAGGCCATAGTCCTATCTAACAGTATGGAAACAAATACCTTGTTAACTTTAAATGCTTCCAAATCAGAAACATTGAAAAAGATGTGTGCGGAGAGAGGTGTTTCCTCTCAAGGCACGAAATTGGATATGATCCAAAGAATTGTGGCGTGAAGAAGCGCAGCTTGACGCTATAACCTCTGAGGACAGTGCGGAAGGAGGTGGGGCTGCTCTCACTGGTAGAACCGACGGTTCTGCCGCTGCACTGATCCACCGCGACCACGAGGACAGGGAGGATGAGATGTCTGTTTCCTCTGCCAGTGCTGATGGGGAGGCTATGCTTGAATTCAAGAAGCAAGAGCTGCGGTTTAGGCAGAAGGAGCTTCAATTCAGCATAGCCAAACTAAAAATCGAACAGGCAGAAAAACAGAAAGACAGGGATCACCAGTTGGAACTGGCCAAGCTTCAGGTTGCAAATGGTTCCAAGGGTCCTGGACATGGGTCTGGGGCCTCCTCTCATCCACGGTTTCCGAAAGATCTGCTCAGTGTGTATGAGGAAAGGAATGACATTATGGACTGGCTGAATGCGTTTGAGTATGCATGCGAAGTTCAACAAGTTGACAATGCTGATAAGATTGCCTGGTTACTCAGCAGACTGCCCCATTCTGGCTGTAGTGCCATTATGGAAATGTCGAAGGCTGAGCGAGCTGATTTCGCAATGTTAAAGCAAACTCTCATTTTAAAGTTTGGGAAGACTCCGGCCCAATATTTGAAACGATTCAGAGAGTATAAGAAAAAGGAAGGTGGTACTTGGGTATCTTATGTCACTGAATCCTTGAAAAACTTAACTGGCTGGGTCGAAGGTTGTAAGGTTTCTACCTTCGAATGCATGATAAATCTTGTCATGCTGGAACACATTTTTGCATCTTCTTCCCCGGAGCTTAAGCAGCATTTGGCCGATTCGAAGGAGATAGATCCTAAGAAGCTGGCCATTGCAGCAGACTTATGGGTGTCACATCGAGTGTCCCATAAGGACAAAACTCATCCTGGTAAGCAGGAGGAAGGGAAAAAGTCCAAAGATAAGGAGGGTGGAAAATCTGATAAATCTTCTTCTCAAAAGGGCCACAAAAAGAAAAATAAGGGGAAGACACAAGAGAACTCACAGGGTAGTGGAGGTCAGCCTCCGAAACAGAACTCTGGTTACAATAAGCCTCCCTATGTAAACAGACCCAATGGATCTTGTTTTGCTTGTGGAGCAACTGACCACGTGAAGGGGGATCCCCGGTGTAACGTTAGACCTTTGGGGGTCCACTCCGCTAATCTGGCCTTCTCCTCCTACGAGGAAGAAGAGATTACAGGAGCATCCTTCTCCTCAGACTCATTTCCCAGCGGAATAGAAGCTGAGGTAGTTTTAGTTTCCCTGGGTTCCTGGGAGCCTAAAGTCGCAGAGGCTTATGCTAGGATTCCAGATAATACCAAGCACTACTTGTGGGCCTCATTACGACCCTGGCGGTAAGGGGTTAACGCCAGCGTTAGCTGCGCCGACCCCTTACCGCCAATTACGAGGTCCCCTAGCGCCATGGTGCTTTTAACACCTGCTTTTAGCAGGTGTTAAAATCCATGGCGCTAAGGGACCATGGAGTTAATTACGCCACCGTAATTTACGGTGGCGTAATTAACGCCTTCCCCACTCCCATTATGCCCTATGGGGCAAAAATGGGAATGGGGAAGGGTAAATGGGGATTGGGGACTTACCGCCCCGCCTAGGTCGGAATGGGGCGGTAAGTCCGCCAACCACCATGGCGTAAACGTAGTTTACGCCATGGTGGTAAAGTCACAGCCCAGGCGGTAACTTACCGCCTGGGTCGTAATGAGGCCCAGTGTGCTGATCAATGGAGTAGATACTCCAGCTCTTAGGGATAGTGGGTGCAGTCGAACTGTAGTGAATTCTACCTTGGTAGACTCAGAGGAAGTTGCCAGAGCTACTCTGATGCCCACTAAGTTGGCTGACGGCCCACTCCGTATGTTCCCAGTAATACCTGTAAATCTTACTTTAAATGGTACAGCAGTCAGGATTCCAGTGAGCATTCAGAGAAACGTCCCAGGAAAGGTCTTGTTAGGTAATGATCTCAGAGCTTTAGGGCTCGTAGGAGACACTGCCGAAAGACCCTACACACGGTCTCAAGCATGGGCAGCATTGGCTAAGACCAATACGCCGCCCCAGCCGAAGGGGAAACCCAAGGCGAAAGGAGTAAACAAGTCAAGACGAGGGAAAGAGAATATTCCCCCGAGCTCGCCTACCACTGCGGTGGAGGAAGTTGGTCAATCGCCCGGGCCTGACGAGGAGGTGGCGATGCCTGAAGTATTTGACCCCAACGACCATCCTGAACTAAAAGACTTGTTAGTCGAAGGAGGTCCTGATAGGGACGAATTCAGTAAAGGCCAACGTGAGTGCCCATCTCTGGAAGGCCTAAGGAGACAGGCCTGCTCCCAGCTTGAGGGTGAACCTCCTGGGACGCATAGGATTTATTGGGAAGGTGGACTCCTTTATAGTGAGCCCACAGAGTCTACAGAAGCAGACCATAGGAGGTTGGTGGTTCCCCTTCCTGTTAGGCCCTTCCTCCTGCAGTTGGCGCATGAAGTGCCCCTTGCTGGTCACCTTGGTATTAAGAGGACCAAGCAAAGGTTATCCATGCACTTCTACTGGCCCAAGATGGGGGTGCAAGTAGAAAGTCACTGCAGGAGTTGTGCCTCCTGCCAGTTATCTGGTAAGGTTGGCTCGACAATCCAAGCTCCACTGGTACCACTCCCAGTTGTGGGGGTACCATTTGAAAGGGTAGGGATCGACATCGTTGGTCCCCTTGACCCGCAAACATCCTCAGGCAATAGATTTATCCTGGTGCTGGTCGACCATGCAACCAGATATCCTGAGGCCATCCCATTGAAAACTGTAACTGCCAAGTCAGTTGCAAAAGCTTTACTTGGCATATTTACTAGGGTTGGCTTCCCTAAAGAAGTTGTGTCGGATCGTGGCAGCAACTTTATGTCGAAGTATATGCAGGCTATGTGGAAAGAATGTGGGGTCACCAACAAGTTCTCTTCTGCATACCACCCCCAGACCAATGGTCTGGTGGAACGTTTCAACAGAACGTTAAAAAGCATTATTGGGGCTCTGGAAGAACCTCAGCGAAGAAAATGTGATCTTCTTTTACCATGCTTACTGTTTGCCTACCGAGAGGTACCACAGGAGGGTGTTGGCTTCAGCCCCTCGAACTTCTGTTCGGTCATCCTGTACGAGGACCCTTAGCCATAGTCAAAGAGGGATGGGAGATGCCCACTCCCCCTGTTACTACCAACGTAGTTGATTATGTGGTAGGGTTCAGAAAACGGATGGTACTTCTGATGGGCTTGGCTAGTGATAAATTGAAGGCAGGACAAGCGCTGGTGAAACATTGGTATGACCAGAAAGCTTCCCTCATCAACTTTACACCTGGTCAGCAAGTCCTGATCATGAATCCCATAAGGCCTCGAGCTTTGCAGGACAAATGGTCAGGCCCTTACACAGTGGTGGAGCCCCTGGGTGAGGTTACCTATTTAGTGGACCTTGGAAGGCCTGGACAGGCTCCAAAAGTGTTTCACGTGAATAGGCTGAAGGCTTTCGTCCCAAGAGTCGAAATCGCAGCGCTGCTACTGGCTTCAGATGTTGAGGAAGAGGAGTCTGAATCTCTCCCCGACCTGTTCCAAAGCGGTCCTTCAAATAGCTCCTTTGAGGGTGTCCGAGTGGCCCCTCACCTGACTTCTGATCAGCAAGCTGAGGTGAAAAGTTTGCTTAGGCAGTTTTCTCCCCTGTTTTCACAGTCGCCTGGTTTGACACCTTGGTGCAAACATAACATAGACATAGGAGACAGTGTACCTACCAAAAGTAGGGGATACAGGATGTCGGACAAAGTACGGTCTTATATTAAGACCGAGGTCAACAAAATGTTAGACCTTGGGGTGATTGAACCCTCTAGTAGTCCTTGGTCCAGCCCTGTGGTTTTGGTTCCAAAGGCAGGCACTTCTGAATTGAGGTTCTGCGTGGATTACAGGGCTCTGAATGCTGTCACCAAGACAGATGCACACCCCTTGCCTCGAACAGATGAGCTGGTGGATACTTTGGGTGCCTCCAAGTACCTCAGCACGTTTGACCTCACTGCTGGCTATTGGCAAATAGCTTTAGCAGAACATGCCATGGAGAAGACAGCATTTTCTACTCCAGACGGCCTTTACCAATTCCGGGTAATGCCGTTCGGGTTGAAGAATGCACCTGCCACTTTCCAGAGGCTTGTGAATCATGTTTTGAATGGGTTGGACGAATTCTGTCTTGCATATCTGGACGATATAGCAGTTTTCAGTGCCACCTGGGAAGACCATGTGAAACACCTCGGGATTGTGCTCCAGGCTCTTCAGAAAGCACACTTGACCATAAAGGCTAGTAAATGCCAGATTGGACAAGGCTCAGTGGTTTACCTTGGTCATGAAGTAGGTGGAGGGAGGATAACAGCCTCTTCCCAGTAAAGTACAAGCAGTGCAAGACTGGCCTACCCCCACTACACAAACCCAAGTGAGAGCCTTCTTAGGACTCACGGGGTATTACCGAAACTTCGTGGCAGACTATGGCACCATAGCTGCCCCTCTGACTGCCCTCACCACTCCGAAGAAACCCAAGAAGGTAACTTGGACCGACGAGTGTGAGAAGGCCTTCAATGGCTTAAAAGACTCCTTGTGCCAGGCCCCTGTCCTCAGGGCCCCTGATTATCAAAGACCTTTTATCGTGCAGACGGACGCCTCTGACACTGGGATAGGAGCTGTACTATCACAAGTAGATGAGAAGGGTAAGGAACACCCTATTGGTTTTATTAGCCGCCAGCTTAAGGACAGAGAGCTCAGATGGTCCACGGTAGAGAAAGAATGTTTCTCTGTTGTGTGGGCCCTAAGGAAGCTGAGGCCCTACCTCTATGGGACCCACTTCACTGTGCAAACTGACCATAAGCCCTTAAAGTGGCTAATGAACATGAAGGGGGAGAATCCAAAGTTGCTTAGGTGGTCCATAAGTCTACAAGGCTTCGACTTCACTATTGAGCATAGGCCAGGTGTCCAACATAGCAATGCTGATGGGTTGTCCAGAATGTTTAACCGACCTGAACAAGAGACTCATCCAGGGGTGGATTAGTTCCCCCTGTCCATAGTCTGGGAGGGGCGAGTGTTAGGAAAGATTTCGTAATTGTAGGTAATTTTCCTTCCATGTGGCAACCCCTAAAGTTTTTGCTGTTGTTTTTCACCTTGTTCTCGACTTTTCCAGAGAAGTGCAGCCTTATGCCGCACTCCTCTGGGCTTTCGCTCCTTTCTTACGGGGAAACTGACATGCCCTTAAGACAGTCAGTACCGGGAAACTCTGTTTTCCGTAGTTTCTTTTATCATGTTGCGGCTTTCGTGCAACATGACACAAGAGGGCACTGTAAGCTAAGTTACTGCTCTCTTGGGTCTCTAGCCTTCTACAGGCCCTAGATACTCGTTTTAGGATTGTAACTGATCGGTGCAAGTGATTCACGGACGGGAATGGTGGCAGCAATCGTTTCTTGTGTTTTGAGCTCCTTTTGGCGTTTTAAGCGCGTTTCTCGCGCTTCACCCAAAATGGTGGCCTGGCTTCCAAAATGGCCAGACCACGAGGCTCCTTTGTCCTGTCCGCTGACCGTCTTGCTCCCTTCACCTTCCCCAGGTCGAGCCGACCCTGGGCCTTCCTTATTTGGGCATGTACTTTCCCGCGAAACACGGATGCTTTCGCGGGCTTCTACATGCCTGGTGTGTGCCTCCAGGATGTGGGCTGGGATGTCTGGTCCCAATACACATCCTGGGTGCCAGAGAGTCTAGGGTGGTGTGAATGCCTGGGACCACCGTGGTCCGTGATAGGTCCACGAATGGTGTGAGTGTTGATGAGCGGATCTCCCATTGGGTCCCCTCCGTTTTGGCGCGAAGGGAACCGTGGATAAGAGGGGGCTGGAAACACCACTACCATGTCGATCTCCTGAGTTCTCACGAACGAAGGAATACAGGAGCCAAGTATCCTGCAACCAAGAGGCTGAACCGAGGAATCGCTGGTGACCCGCTGAAGGACTGCTCCTCTGCACTGCTGTCGCCTTGTGAAACCCTTTTTACCTTTGATCGAACCAGAAGGCCTGTACTGGTACTTCGACCCTTGGAATAGCGGGAACAGCTATTCTCGGCATCTTCACCATCTCCTGCTCGTAAGCCTTCGGAAGTGTCTCTGGGCCATCCAGCAGACTGACCAGCCTACACAGGAGTCTTGCTCTGTAACCGCCGCCAGGTTGTGTAGTATTTCGAGTCCTTGTCACTCTCACACGATTCGTACACTTGGCGTTCCCAGGTCTGAAGTGAGTAGTGTACATTTGGCTCAGATACACACGGCCGCTCCGTTGCCCTGCTGTGGTAACAAACTGTGCGGGTTCCTTCGTTTGGGACGTCTTTTACTCAACTCTGCTGCTGCAGACTCAACACGACGACGAGACGTCCCCTGCTCTTCCGAACCTGCCAGCGACTGAAACTGACGCAGAGAAGCCTGGGTCTGCTTGCATCGGAGACCGGTGAGTAGCATAGCTAGGAACTGGTCACCCTCCTGCAGGAGCCCATAGCTTTTCCCCGCTGAGTCAAAACAGCACGCCTTTCCGTACTCGCGCTCTGCTTCTGCCCACAGTGGAGGCTGCGCTTGAGTTGCGGAACACTGTTCTTCTTCATTTGTGCACTAAACTGAACTGCCTGATTTCCCTCGAAGAGACTCCCCTTTTGCCCGTTGGCACCAGCGTGTGCAGGTACTTTTGAGCACAAGGCTCCACTCTTCGCAGGGCTCGGACTTCCTTTTAGTTAGGTGCCTCTGAAGGCGCACTGGGTCTAAGCATTATTTCGCACTGCCTGTTTTCCTTCCCTTTTAGGTGGATTACACATTTCGTGCATCTAACGCTTGAGACTTGTTGTATTTGTATATATATTGTATTGGTATGGTATGTGTTGGTTTACTAGAGTTGTATTGTGATTTCTCGCTACGGTCATTGTTTTAAAGGCCTTAGAATAAATGTGTATATATTTTTCATATAACACCTGTTTGGAGTAGTTTGTAAGTGTCCTTGCTTTGTATGCTCATTGCGGGCTTTCAGTCACCCTACCCCTCTTGAGACCTAGTCTTGACCGCCGCGATCGCTACCTTGATTGGTCTGGCTCGTCCAGAGGTTACCCTGTTCCAAGTAATTAGGTTGGCCTTCTGAACTTCTGCGCCACCAGGACAGAGTTCAGAAATCCGTCTTAACAACTACCATGGTCAACGGCCTGCGTAGTGGCCGCAAACTTTGCGAGTCCCCATCAGAGGGTGCTTTTTCTTTTTCTTTTTTTCCCCAGTTTGGCGCCCTCCTCTGTGACCACGCCTTCCACTTCCCAGCAGCCTTCAAGAGCACTGTGCACGCGCACATGCGCGAGCACCTAGAAGTGCCTTGCAAGTGCTGTTGGGCTGTTCGGCGTGGTCGCGTGAGCGGGGATTTATGTACACTAAGGTCAAGCAAGGCTATTCAACTCTGTTTTTCCTGCCTCTTCATCAATTGTTGTGTTAAGATCTAAATCTCGGGCCGGGTTGGCACTGACCTGTGAATTCCGTGTTAACAAATTTAGATAAGTGTATAGTTACTGTGGGGCGGTTGGGCTAACACCCTATTACCGGCGGTGAAGAAGGTAAGGTTATCACTACCATGGTCAACGGCCTGCGTAGTGGCCGCAAACTTTGCGAGTCCCCATCAGAGGGTGCTGTGGTATGGATTAATTCAGATGGTGCTGGCGGAGCTTCTCTAGCTCTGGGCTCGAACGTGGGGCAGCCCACGGTTGGGTTATCCATCTGTGAGGGTATGCCCTGTTCCCCGGGCTCTGTAATTTTGAACAGCAGTGAACTGTCGGGAAGCGTCCCCATTTCACGCCCCTCAAATGGGTTGGGCGGTGAGGGATCCCGTAAGGCTCAGGTAAGCACCAAAATCTTTAAGCTAGCAGATATGAATAGAAGTGATGGTATCGAGGCACAAGGCCTCTGTCCCTCTACAGAGGCACCAGACGACGAGGAGAGCCTATCAGCCGTTGTAGGAGATGCTTTGACCAGACCTCAGTTCTCTGATGTATCCATGATTGCCCCAGGGATCGAGGCATTTTTTGGGAAACGCATGAGGTTTTCTTTGGGCCCCTCTACCCATGCAATCCAGATACGGCATGGAGAATGTCCATAAATTTAATAAAACTGTAGAGGGTAAGGTGTCTATGGGGAGGGGGGTTTCCTTGCCTCCACATAAAACTCATTATCATGGCAAATATTTTGGAAATGTTCAATCTAGTTCGCCCACTGACATGAAAACTAACCCTGTCCAGTTGGGGCCTCTATCCCTGTCTGATCATGAAATAGCAATATTCTCCTCATCACACAACCCAGAGGCCAGGCACTCTGAATTGGGTAACCCCATCGATCAACATAGCATTGACCTCGAAACCATGGGCACTGACTTTCCAGTAATGACCAGATTATTAAATCTGCTGGACAAGGGCCACGAACAGACACATTGTGAAATTGGTATCTTAAAGTGTGTTCTAGTAGAAGTGCTATCAAAAATAAGTAAGATTGAAGGCTTCTTATTCGCATGTGATGCGGTGGCCGCTCTGACTAGTGATAAAATTAAATCTAAAATTTTGATGGCTAATCAAACCACTCAAACTCCAGCTGATCCGGGAGTGGTAGAGGATGCACTGATTAAGGGTAAAAAGAAATCCACCACAGCCAAAGTCGATTAGGTTACACAAACACCAGTCGATCATAGGATGGTTGGGGATGGAAAACTGTCATTTGCCGCTAGGGCTGCCGCCCCTATGATGAATGAGGAACCCAGGATGGATCACCTAGCGCACCAGTTGATGCAGGCGGTGACTGCAAATGCGTTGGCTATACAGCAAATAATTACGCGCTCCACATCTGTCGCTGCTGCGGTCGATGGTGCTGGTGTCGTCTCACGATGAGACATGGGTACATTGGACGAGGAGGGCTGTCTAGCTGATCTCGAACCTACTGATAGCCCCTCGGATCTTACTAATTTAATAGATCTTGCCGATGAATTCCAAAGAAATGGAGCTCCATTGCCCCTAGAAACACCCCTTATCGAGGCACAGGCATCTACTTATGCTGTTATGACTAGAAAACAGAGAACAATGGCAGCTAGGGTCCAAAAAAGAAAATTCCATCAGGCAAAGAACCTAAGCGCTGCTGCTAAAAAACTCAAAAAGGACTTTTTAAAGGATAATCCATCGTCTATTGATCTTAGGAAGCCTGTAATCGCTTTAGCTACTGAGGAAGAAGTAATTGGTTAAGATCAGCTTAATTCAGAATCTAAGGAGTTACTGAATCTTGCAATGCCAAAAAATGCTAATGCGATACCCATTTGTAAGGGGACTCAGGAAGCTAAAAGGTGTAAGAATGCTAGCAGGAATCAGGGCACCATTGATAACCCAATAAAGGGGGCGGCAAGTGAGGGTACTACAGACAGAGGGAGTTATAAACAACTGGATCTGTTGAATTTTTATCCCACTCTGCATATCAAAAAAGCCACATATATAATCAAGGGAGGGGCTGGTTCTAGACCTACTAAGGTGTTGCCACAATGTAGGGGGAATTTGGCCGGGAATCAATTCGCAGACACTGATTGTCATACCCCAGGGGAGCGTGACATGGGTGCCCAGGTTCCTCTGCATTCGAACATACCCTCCGAGGCTTGTACTGCGGTGGGGAGAGGTGAACAAATCAATTGGGCCGATGTGTTCAAAAAGATATCCCTTGATGAGGAGGGCCCTATTCTTCCGTAATGTAGCCACTAATGGGAAAATGAGTCTTAATCGATCTGCCATTCTAATAGCATTTCAGGCAATACCATTGTTGAGAACCATCAGATCTGATGATATAGATTGGGTCCGACTTTCTTCTAATAATTACAACAGGATGATATGTGGTTATCACTCGCATATCATCACGAAAATCATTTGGGCCCAGCGATGGGACTTTGAATTGATTGGTTTGACCCCATTTATATTCTCAACCGAAGAACAAGCCACATCCTTTGTCAAAAAATCTCCAGTTAGGATGGTGGAACAAATGGTTGGGTCACAGGGTAATGTCCCGGCCCCCCTCAGCGAGGAACTTTTTAGGCAATTTATGACCTTTGCTGCTGCTTTCTCAGGTGCAAAGTCTAATGACGTGCTGGCCCAGAAAATGTCATCCAAATCTACAGCTAACAAATAGAGTAAGGGAAGGGGGCTCACTGTGTTGTCTTGGAATGCTTGTGGCCTGAAGAATCTCAGGCTTTGGATCTCGCATCTCAACGCAGTCGCGCCCTGCGTTTATGCTAATTCAAGAGTCCATGCATCTGGTTCATTTTGATGTTGCAGGATATTTTACTTATGTTCAGCCTGCCATCAAAGGTTTACAAGGTCGCCCATCTGGAGGCCTAGCGGTTTTAATAGATAAAACAAGCAGAAATTACTCTGAATAATTTTTTGCTGACTATTCTATTCTTGCCGTTAAACTCACTACTTTAGGTTGTGTAGGGAGCAGGTTTTGGTGATCTGCTTGTATTGGAACAAGGTTATCACTACACAGCCAGACCTCATTAACCTGATTGATAGAATTCTTGAAGTTGCCATATCTGAAGACCCTGGTATTATGGTTATTGTGAGTGGAGATTTTAATGCTACCTGTATGGAAACACCTAGTCATAGTGGCACTCGCTCTGTGACCACTTCAAGAATTTATGGGAAGAGGTGGGTCGATTATTTTCTTTCTTGGGATATCCAATTGGTACCTCCCAACATTGACCCGTTTGCTCACACTTGGTCTCGCGGAGCGGCACGTTCACAGATTGACTATTTCTTTGTTTCCAGTACACTTTTAGCCTGTATAGATACGTTGGCCATATGTGATTTTGCTCTGGGGGACCATAAGGCCTTGCTGCTAACCTTGAACATCTGTACTAGGCGTTTTTTATGTGATCCGGCTCTAACTATGGTTGTCCCTGACCGCCCTAACATTAGCCTAAGGTGGAATTTCAAACGATGTCATAAAATGATGGCCTGTTTAAGGGACGATAAGCTGATTTGCTGCCCTGACGAAAGAGCCGGCTCTGACTGTCTGCTTGCTGAATGGTTAAATTGTACTAGAATTCAGACTCATGTCAGTAATTTGATGCTAACAGCAAAACAGCGAACCACACTACCTAACCATCGGCACACGTATAACTTACTTGTGGTAAATCTCCGCAAAGATATATGACAAGCTATACGTTGTCTTGGGTCACCAAATTATGACTGGGTTAGGTACAGCCAGCTCAAATCCAAAATTAATCAAAGCTATCGTAATAGGCTGAAGGTTTTAAAATATTACTTAGTGGTGGCTGACAACCAGAGAATGTTCCGACATCTGTTAAACTATGATTCCCGTCAAATATGGTCAGGGTTGAGAACCTTGACTGGAAATGGGGAGATCTTGAAGGGAGCAGCTGTGTCTGCAACGATCTGGGCTACATTTGTTCGCAACAAATATGCACTCCCTAGACGTTTTACCAACATTGCACTTCCCAACTATCAAAGTTTGGTATTGAGATCCTCCCCGTGGGTGCTGGATGACATAATCCGGGCGATTGGGAAGATAAAAAGCTCTCGAGCGCCTGGACCTGACGGCATCCCTCCTTGCCTGATCAAGGCTGACCCGATCTTCTGGGCCGAGATTCTGCAGAACAAATTCGACAGTGTTTATTTATTAGGCTCCATTTCCCCCTCCTGGTGTACGTCAAACATTATTCCCATTTATAAAAAAGGGCGATTGGACGACCCAAATAACTTTAGGCCCATCGCTTTGATGCATGCCTCTGCAAAGATCTTCACCTATCTGTTGTTGGAATCCATTCTGGACTTTATAGACCAACAGGATGTTTTGCCCAGATTTCAGGTGGGTTTTCGCAAACAATTGGGGTGCTCGTTGAATGCTACTATTTTAGCTCACCTACATGCTCAAACTAAAGGTGAACAGACTGGTCCCATATATATGGCGCCATTAGATCTAACCTCTGCATTTGATACGGTTATTCGTTCGGTGCTTTGGGAGAAGATGTCTGCTTATGGTTTCCCGAGCGAATTGGTGGCCATGGTAGCTCTCCTCCATCAAAATACAACATACAGAATTAAACTGACAAAGGAGGGGGCCATGACGGATAAAATAACCACGGAAATTGGCCTTAAGCAGGGATGTAACTTGGCAGCTATGCTTTTTAATCTTTACTTAGCCGACCTCGAGTCTGGATGGGTAGACGTGGTGATATACCCGGTCAAGTTGGGTAGTGTGGCTATTAATTGGCTGACCTTTGCCGACGACCTCCTGTTCTTGGACCGAACACCATTTGGTCATTTCAGTCCTATGCTTATAAAAACAATCTTCAAGTCAACCCTGGAAAGTCATTGACTGTGTTCAGGGAAGGCTGTGGAAACAGGTTCTTGGACTGGCACTGTCTATCCCAAACATGCTGATCTGCCATGAAATGGGCATTCTCCCGTTGTCGGTCAAATGGTACTGGCGACGTTTGAAGGCCTATGTCAAAATACTAGCCCCACCAAAACAATCCTTATATGAAGATCTTGCGGTTTTATTTAAAGAAGGTCGGATACCCTCAATTCTTAAATTTAAAGAGAAAATGGACAAGATCTTGATCGACATGATGATTGAGAAGGAGGATCTAATATTGGGTTTTCCAGCATGTAAAAAGAAATTTCATTTGTATTTTTGATGCATTCTGGTTGAAAGAATAGGGAAAAGTAAAATGTATTACGAATATGCGAAATTTAATAGGAAATTTGGAGACCGTGCCCGCTATCTAGAAATATTTCCCTGTAATATCGCAAGAAAGGTCTATTTACGTTTTAAATTGAACCAACTAATCACCAACGAAAGGTTACTATTTTGGGGGTATGTATTGCCTGAGCACTTGGGTGTTAGCTGTCGTTTTTTCATGCAAGGTAATGAATTAGAAACCCTGAAATACCTAATTTTATTTTGCCCATTTTTTCAGCAACAAAGAAGGCTGTCATTTGGCTCATTTTTGTATAATGATGCCCCTACGTGGAAAGAAACGCTATGGGAAAGATGCATGTGGGGTTTCAGCCAACGGCTGGTCCTTAGTTTGATTAATTTCTTAGTCCCCCTTGACTGTGTTCTGTCTTTAAAATTTAAAGGTCTTAAAGAGGATATGACATTTGATGCCGGTTTGGAAGAATAATTGAGCTGGATTTAAATCAATTGGGAGAGAGTATCGGTCACTGTCGGGTGCTATATTTTATGTATGTAAAGTGATGTTTTCACCTTTCTGATCATTTGTTTGGTTTCTGTATTTTGTTTGTTTGAAATATGTTGGCCTTCATCTTTTAATTATACACAGGTGATTTTATTTTTTCAGATATTGTAAATAATTTGCTTTGAAGTGTGATATTTAATTATACTGTGAAAGTTCTTTTGTAAAGGTTTTTTTAAACCATAAACAATAAAAACAAAAAAATGCACAATTTACTGTGCCATGTAGCACCTGTCCTCACCCCAGCACCAGAGAAGTTGAGTTTGGCATTGCTTGATAATGGTGGGTATGGCCTATGGGGACAGAGGTTAAAAACACATGTTGGTGCATGCTTACCTGCTTTCTGAGCAGGGTTTCAGGCCCTGGGTCCTCCTGGTCCGAACAGGTCCAAACAGGAATTACCCTTTTCTTCATCTGCACTTCACTTCGGACGCCCGGGCAAGAGACAACCTTGATCTTAGAGTTAAGAGCAGAAAGGAAGAGGCAGGACTAAGAAGGTGGGTGGTGCTTAGGCCAGGTGACTTAGATCCACTTGCATCTGCTCCCCACCATGGCGTGGAGAGTTATCTCGCCACTCTTCTTTTTAGACGGGTGTCAAAGACTTTGGATTTATCTGGATTCATTATATTTTTAAGTATTAGGTTCTTTCCAAAATGGCATCAACTATTGTTGTACTAACCATTTGTACCGCTGCAATGTGCTACTGTGTCCGAATTTTCATTTGATATCAACAAGCTGAGCCATTACTAGCGATTCGCCTTAGTGCACACGCGTTGCCCGCCTGTTGTGCCAGTTCTCTACCTCTTGCAGATTAGCAGCCTTTCTGTCTTGCCTCTATAACATAAATGAAGGAAAGAGGCTTTCAAAAGGCCTGTTGGTAATTGCCCCGAGATCAGGGAGGGGCAGCTGGACCCTACAGAGAGCTAAAACAGAGGGTCTGAAACCTGCTGCCTGGTTACCAGCACAGCAGGTACAACAGGATCCTGCAAACGACCTCATTAGGGGCACTTCATTAACATCGTGACCGCTCAGCAGAGTCAGAGATATGAGGGAATATATACAGTGTAATACATATGCTTATAACAGATGATGCGCACGCATGATACTCTGCCGCAGAACTCAAAATAGAACACAAGCTCAGGGGGGTGCCCACATCACGCCAGCAGCTGTGAGTCAGCCTCCTTAACTGCCAGGCAAAGCAGAGAGTGGCACAAGCAGCGGAAGAGACCCCAGGGGGTTTGGTAGGCATTCACTCCACAATTGGCCTGACAGTGCCTGCCCCCCAAAGCGACGGTCCTCCAAAAAAACAGACAGGTCCGTCTCATGGGTGGAATCAATGGCTCTGCTCCTGATTTAGCTGCTTCCATCCCAACCCCACGGCTGCTGGGGGCTGTAGTTTGCTCTACGCTCCACACTGGAAAAGAAACACCTCTTTGAAAGCCATGGCTGGGGGTCACTGTGGACGATTCTCAGTTACAAACGGAGCCGAGAACAGGGCAAGGATAAGCGGGAGGCAACCTGCCTTCATCCATCAAGCAAGCCCTTGAGACCTGCCCATAACCCCTTCAGGGCCTAGGAGATGGCAGAAGAAGTTGCCCCCCCCCCATTTCTAGGTTTAGTTGTTAGGAATGGGATGGGGGATGAGGAGGAGCCTTTCACAGGGGAAACAAACATTTGCAAAGGCAACCGTTTTGACTTTTGGATAGGCATTTGCCAAGCACTTCCATAATGATACTACCTAGCCATAAGATGCCAACTGTTGGAAAATTGTGTGATTACCAGGGCATATGATAGCAGTGTATGGCAGGTGCCTATGTAATACCCATTCACAAGTCAAAGCTGTTGGCTTTGTCAATGCTCGTTTTGACCAGCACTTCAGTGCAGAGATCCAATATAAATCAAGGCACACTTGGATAAGGCAGTTTTATTACATTAGTAGCATATTTACAGCTGCAATTGAGCCATTACTCTTAACAGACTGCTAAGAAATACCACTGGTGGACCAATGTTTGATGTTACTGCTTGTTAGAGCTACCTAAGAGAAATGCTAAGAGAGCGTGTTTTGGAGGTAGAGGGTTGGGGGCTAGCCATAGGGATTAGCATGTATATGAGTACTCAATGGGTGGGTCAATAATCAACCATCACCCACAAGCTATGTGTCCCTCCTCACAGGTCATCTCCCTTCAAGCTGAATTCCAGTGCTGTAGTTTTGGCTTAAGGGTTGTGCACCATCTAACAGCAAAACACTAAAAAGGGTTCTAAATATTGTTGTGTCTCATGTTTCATAAGGGGCATAATAGGTCCGATTTGTAAATAGCCCAAGGCTACTCTGCTATCATACATGCACTTACCTGTGATGATTACTTCCATTCTTCCACTTGGTTGCAGCATAAGGGAAACAACTGTACTGTTTTTCGATGGTCACAGTGCTGTACTGCAAATAATCCCTCTACCCAGGACCTCCCACCCTATGGCTGCACAAGGGCTCAAAATATACTGTTCACCAAAGATCATAAGGATGCACAGCAATGAACTTTTTCACCCCATGTGCTATATATGTTTTATAATACCTCCTCTTTCCCTTGACCTTGGAGCAAAGGTAGCATGAACCCCTTTTCTCAATTGTCTGACTACTAATTGCCCTTCACCATCTTGACTCGTCCTTCGGCTCATTTAATAATTAGATCACTAATGCTGTAACCTCTACTATTCCTCTCAAGAGTTTGTCATGTAGCATCCACACACCCCATCCCAAATGGTTTTTCCCCTGAATTATACACTCTTAAAACAGCTACTAAAGCCACCTTCAGTGCAACTTGTATTCCCCGCATCCAAATCCCACTACTGCTCTCAACTCAAACGCTTTACATCTGCTAGTATCTCTACCAAATGCTCTTTCTTCTGCTCCTGCATTCAACTGGTTAACATCCCATAAAAATAACCTTTTCCAGTTCCCCCAGGGAATTCCTCATCCCCCTATCACCATGTATTCTGCTCCCCTCCCTTGTGATTGTCTTTGCTAATTCTTCATTAAAAAAGTCACAATTATTCGTGCCTCCATTACTTTCCTCTCTGATCCTTCTTCCTTAGCTGCTTCCCTCACTCTTCTCCAATTCTCTGCTTGATTCCTTCTGTCCTTGATTCTTGAATGAGATTTCTCCGGATTTATCTAAACTTAGATCTGCTTCGCTGTGGGGTGTAATCAAAGTACCCAAACCAACAGAACGAAAAGCCCAGAGGGGAAATGAGCTGCTAGCATTCAGAAACCTACACGCAGAAAAGGGGCCTATTTTGGCAGACTATGTATGTGTCTTTCTGCAGTTGAAATCCAGAGAAATCTAAAACAAAAATGTTATACAAGTGCAGATTGAAAAAGCACATTGTAATTGTAATTGGTTATTTAATACCCAGAGGCTTCTAAGCACAAACTCGGGGATCGAACCTGTGTTGCTCTACGTCACCTTACATCCAAGGCAAGCACGTTTCCCCTGAGCTATCCTCCTGAGACTATCACATTACAGGCTGAGAAATAAATGCAGCATTTCACTGAAACTGCCAAACATCAAAAGGTGGTGCTCTGTGACAATTCAGACCCACTTTTCAGCAGACAAAACAACAGCAGATAATTAAAAGTGTATTTTATTAATTACCGAAAGAAGCAGCCCTGTACTTTCAGCGCAAAAGCAAGTGAACCCTGATCAGGAAAACACACTGTATGTCAAAGAATCAAGACAGATGTTAGCCCCACTGAAAGTCTGGCTTGCATCCCAACTGCAAAAGAATGTGGCCTGTATGAAGGGTGTTGAAAACCAGGTTCCCCTAGACCTGCTATCTCTGAAGGCAGTTCTGTGCAGACCAAATGTTCCAGCTGGTGCATGACCGGAATGTTGGGGGGAGTTTTGAAAACAGGGGCAGCAATCAAGGCTGAACTCTGAATTCAAACAGTAAAGAGGCTTATTAAAAAAAACTCTGGTCACAGGATGGCTAAGAGTGACAAATGGCCTGGAGTAAGGGAAGCTCATATTTCCGCATATGAAGATTCCCTTTGTTTAAATGGACTGCCACAATTGTTGCATTTTCCCAGAAACCACAAGTCGCACTGATTACATGTATGTTTCATTTTTTAGATAATTTCCAGGTGATTCTGTTGATATTAAATTCCTCCACCTGCTACTTAGGGAATTGTAGTGACCAGCTAAAAGGTGTTCCTAGCTGCTCTGAACATATTCTGAATTTGCGAGTTGGCAAACTGGTGGAAGGTAAATTAGGAATGTGGGGAGTAAGTTGCATAACTGTTATGCTTTTTGTAAAAATAGCGGAAAATTGCCAAATGCCAGTGCAACATGGTGCGGATCCAGGTGTCATTTTATTTATGGCAGTTACTAGTAAATCACAAAGTTTTGACACATAACTAGATTTTTGCCAAAAGTTGGCATGAAAACCGGAATTGCCAAGTGTCTTCTCCAGACTCCTAAACAAATCCTTAGAGAGAGGCTGGACTAGAGAGAAGGGTAACTGTCCAATACTGGTTGCGAGAATTCTTGCAGGGCATCACCAAGTATTGAAATCTTGATTGTGTCATCACTAGTATATAACGTGAATGTGCTATGAGTGAGGGGTGCGCTGCTGAAATAAACGTACCATCTGACTGTGGCAAGGAAACTCCAAAAGATGATTTTGCTAAAATTGCGTCTGGCTGGAATTGTCTGTTGCTGGGAAGACCAAAAAAGACCAATGTGTGAATGTTTGAAAGGTTGTCAGGAGCCGCCTTGGAGAAATTCCTGCCCACTACCCATGGGTCGTCAATCAGACCGGACGGCAGAGAGGCAGATTAGAGGGAAAAGGGGTTTTAAGGACTTCAGCAGATCAACAAAGTCTAAGTATAGACTCATCCATACCACAAACAATGGGAAGGGAAAGTTGTTGTTTGCTGATTGTTTTGTGTTGTTGTAAAGAAAGGAAACCAAGAAAAGAGAAAAGAACACCTGTATTCTAGGCGCGTAGCATGGTTTATGAATGGAAAACAAAGAAAAGACATAAAGACTACGGGCCTCATTATGACCCTGGCGGAGTGGGTTTACGCCAGCGTTATTCGCGGCGGACCCGTCCGCCCTACTACGAGTTTCCGTAGCGCCATGGAGCGTTTTCCGCCTGGTTTTTCCGGGCGGAGAAATCCATGGCGCTACGGGACCTTGTCGTTAATTACGCCACCGTATTTTGAGGTGGCGTAATTAACGCCTTCCCCACTCCCATTATACCCTATGGGGCAAAAATGGGAATGGGGAAGGGTAAAATGGGGGATGGGGATTTACCGCCCCGCCAAGGTCGGAATGGGGCGGAAAATCCGCCAACCCCCATGGCGCTATCGGCAGCTTTCCGCCGTGCTCCATGGTGCATTTTGCACCGCGATTTCCGCCAGGGTCGTAATGAGGGCCTACCTGTTTTACGAAGAGAGCTTAGTTACGGATGATTTATATGTGGAAATCCTGTGTCTAGGTAGTAGCGTAGCTCCCTTAGGTCACTAGGGGTGGCTTCTTAGTTTATCTCATGGAAATGTTATCCTATGTGACGGTATAGAAGAGGAACCACGTATTTGTTGGAAATCCCTTGTTGAAGGCAGGAAGACGGCCATATATATGTTATGTTATGTTCGTGTTGTTGTGTTCACAAACAATGGGAAGGGAAAGTTGTTGTTTGTTGATTGTTTTGTGTTGTTGTGAAGAAGGGAATCAGAGAAAAGAGAAAAGAAAACCTGTATGCTAGCCGCGTAGCATGGTTTATGGATGGAAAACAAAGAAAAGACAAAAAGACTACCTGTTTTAGGAAGAGAGCTTAGTTACGGAAGATTTATATGTGGAAATTCTGTGTCTAGGTAGTAGCGTAGCTCCCTTAGGTCGCTGGTGGTGGCTTCTTAGTTTATCTCATGGAGATGTTATCCTATGTGACTGTATAGAAGAAGAACCACGTATTAGTTGGAAATCCCTTGTTGAAGGCAGGAAGACGGCCATATATATGTTATGTTGGTTGTGTTGTGTTTTGAAGTATCAAGACCTTTCCCTTAGATTTGTGACATCACATATAGGGTTCATCAATAGGACACAGAGAGTTGTGGTGGAACTGAAGACCCATAGTGGAGCATAGACGTGGTGACAGCAGAGTTCAAAAGAAAAAAGGTGATGGTTTTTAACATGGCGAAATGATGGTCGAGCGTTATAGAGGATTGTACCCTTTCGGGCGAAGCTTGATGAGCAAATGAAAGAATTGTAGGCTGGCCTTTAAGGGTGGAGAGCAGAGTGTGGGCAGTGCACGGAGCATGCTCTTGTTGATGGTGGTGAGCCAGAGAGGTTGTTGGAAGTTTTGTGCAGATTTATTGTGGCTTTGAAAGAGCTGACTGAACATTGATGGCAATTGAGAAATATACAAATTGGTGATGTGTTAAACTGTGTACAAATAAATCCCGACTTGAAGCCAGGTAATTATCGGCAGTCTAAAAGTGACATGCCGTCATGTGGACACACGCTTTCAACAGCCTGGTACGTGTCCAAGGCTCCAAGGCTGAGAAGCCCATGTCTGTCCAATCCCTACTCACCTACATCTGATGAGTTTATACAAAGTTGCACTGGCCAACCACCTTTCACTAACCTGTAACTTTGTACCTAATACTTTTGGAGGTGGTCTCAGGAGGAGCCACCAGATATGGTTAACCAGTGGTTACACTAACACCTATAGAAAAGTTTATTTAACTCACCTTACTAACCTATGCCGGTCCACGTTAGGTCTTTGGGATGTAACTGCATTTTGTGACATCATTAGTGAACAAAACCAGCTGACAACCACCTAGACACTAAGAGTGAGCATGGAGCATGTTATGTTGTTCATGCTGCAATCCCTGTCATTTGAATGCGTAATAAAGATAGTTGAACTTTGCTCTATGGCTGGGTCTTCCGTTCTTGGTGCAAGGGATTTCCAGGGCCCAGTTCCTCTTGCCTGTACATCGTGAGGCTGCTAATAGTCCCCTTGCCACTTTTACAGGTGCTAGCGAGAGGATGGTTTTTCAGGACCCTCAGCAATAAGGCCACCTTATCCCACTGTGTGCCCGAAGAGCTGCATCGCGACCCTCGAGGAACAGACCAAAAAAGACCATGCGTGAATGTTTGAAAGGTTATCCAGAGCCACCTTGGAGAAATTCCTGCCCGCTACCCATGGGACGTTAATCAGACCGGACTGCAGAGTGGCAGATCAGAGGGAAAGGCGGTGTCCAAGGACTTCAGCAGATCAACAAAGTGTAAGTATAGACTCATCCATACCACAAACATTGGGAAGGGAAAGTTATTGTTTGCTGATTGTTTTGTGTTGTTGTGAAGAAAGGAAACAGAGAAAGGAGAAAAGAAAACCTGTATTCTAGGCACGTAGCATGGTTTATGGATGGAAAACAAAGAAAGGACAAAAATACTACCCGTTTTAGGCAGAGAGCTTAGTTACGGAAGATTTACATGTGGAAATCCTGTGTCTAGGTAGAAGTGTAGCTCCCTTAGGTTGCAGAAGGTAGTTTCTTGGTTTATCTCATAGAGATTTTATCCTATGTGACATTATAGAAGAAGAACCATGTATTTGTTGGAAATCCCTTGTTGAAGGCAGGAAGACGGCCGTATATATGTTATGTTGTTGTGTTTTGAAGTATTGTAAGGCTTTTGGGGGTGTATTTTGAAGTATTAATACCTTTTCCTTAGATTTGTGACCTCACATAAAGGGTTCATCAATAGGACACAGAGAGTTGTGGTGGAACTGAAGACCCATAGTGGAGCATAGAGGTGGTGATAGCAGAGTTCAAAAGAAAAAGATGATGGTTTTTAACATGGTGAGATGCTGGTCGAGCATTGTAGAGGATTGTACCCTTTCGGGTGATGCTTGATGAGAAAATGAAAGAATTGTAGGTTGGCCTTTAATGACGGAGAGCACAGTGTGGGAAGTGTGCAGAGCATGCTTTAGTTGATGGTGGCGAGCCTGAGAGGCTGTTGGAAGTTTTGTGCAGATTTATTGTGGCTGTGAAAGAGCTGACTGAACATTGGTGGCAATTGCGAAATGTACCAATTGGTGATGTGTTAAATTGTGTAAAAATAAATCCCGACTTGAAGCCTGGTAAGTATTGGCAGTCAGAAAGTGACATGCCGCCATGGGGGACACACCGCTTCAACATGTGTGCAAGTCCTCCCACCGTTTCAAGACAAAATATGCAAGTATGGCGTGGAATAGACTTGCGATACTGAGGGCAAAATGGCAAAGCCATGGCCCCAAGAGGGCAGTTTTTCCAAATGTGTGCTGCAACATATGACCACGTATTTATATGTCACGTACAAAGGGAAAATATTGAGTATGTGGTTAGCCATATTGGTGACTGGAAAATGTTTGAGGACAGGGAAGAAGACCCATCCCAGAAAGCGTGGCTGCTGAGCCAGTGTGATGCAGGGGGGCAAAGCACGAACAGGTTCTCTTCCTCCTCCTCAAACCGTAGACCCACAACAGAAAGACAGGGATTTTACCCCTTGAAGGAACTAAATCCGGTTCATGCATCAACCGTGTACAGCCATGAGGACATGCAAGAAAGAGAATAGACACCATAAGCGACGAGCGCAAAGAGCGCAGCAAACTGCAAGCAAATTTGACAAAGAATGATCAAGGGGTGTCTAGAAAACATTGGAGATAGCAAAGTGATTGTGTCTTCAAAAGAGTGGGTAGGAGGACAGATATTGCTCAAATTAGATGGGAAGAACGTAAGTGAACACACAAGTGCATGAGGAGGAAGCTCAGAGATGCAGAAGGAAGGAAGAAGAAGATAGAGAATGACAGAGATAATGGAGGAAGTAGAAAGAAGAAAGAGAGAAACAGGAGTGACTGAGAAGGGAAAAGGAGAAAGCAGAAGAGAAGGAAAGGGAGGACAGAGAAAAACACAGACAAAAAGAGGTGGAGGAAGAAGTACAGAGAAAGGCAGAAGAGGAGAATGAAAGACAATTGCAGTTGAATAAAGAGAAAAGAAGGTCAGAAATTGAAATGCTGGTGAAGGTGCATCGGCATAGAGAAGAAAAAGAAAGGGACAGAAGGCAGGAGCGGGAACAGGAGAGAAGCAGAGAAAGATGCCTTAAGGAGGTAGCAGACATTATGACAGGACTAACATGGTTAAATGGTGATGAAGAAAAGGGGATACGGAGGTGAATAGGGACACTGTATAGGAGCAGGAGGGATAACGCCTCTGCCCCAAAGCTAAGCAGAAGCATATCAGGGTCGCTGTTGAGGGGGGTACAACAGCTCAGGAGACAGAGTAACAGGGAAACAATGGGTGAAATACCTGGTAAGGAGACTTACCTTTGAAGATGAAGGAGAAGAGGACAGCAATAATAGTGGGGGAACCATGGGACCACATAAGGACATAGGGCCAAGTGATGTGCTAAAGGGAGAAGGCCATGCCTCCTATCCAGGAAGATAAGCTCTGAGTGGGAGACATCATCAGGTGGAGAGGAAAACCTCAGGAAGAAATAGATAGGACCAGAAATCCACCTTGAGTATCCAAAAGGTAGATTGCATAGTGCAGATGAGTTTACTCCATATGCACATAGGATAAGAGCTTTACCCAGATGGAAAAGCGTGAGAATGACAAGGGCATTCACTGCCACCAAAGACATAGGGGAGTACCATAGGCGAGTAGAACTGACACAATTTCCACTGTTAGAGAAGGGTGGCGGACGACCACAATATATACTGTGGCAAAAAATGGGCAAAGATGGACAAATGGACAAAGATAATTGGAGGTGTAAACTGCCTTCATTGACTGCAGAAGCAGGAAAATGGATATACAAGTTAGAAAGGCTGACAGCAGGGATGAGACTAGCATTGGGTGACATGAAGAGCTTACTCTCAGCCATTCTTGAGGAGGTAGCTGATGATGTGTGGTAATGGACAAGGTATTCTGGAGTGACACCACAGAATACTGTGTATGATGGCACACCGTTTAACAACTGAAGAGCTGCAGTATGGCAGGCTCTGAGAGTACAATATCCAAACACATCTGACATATGAGTGATTATGACACGCAAAATGCATGAGGACGAAGATCCACTTCAGTATATTCAGGAGATACAAGAGCATTGGTGTCTTGAGATGAGGAAACCGTGGGACAAAACAGAAGGGTTATTTTTATCATATATTGAGCCAAGCGCTACCAGAGCAAGTTCAGAAACAATTAAAGTAGTTAGTGGGAATGGAAGCGAAATCATGGTCAGAAATTCAGTTGACTATAGTACATTACTGCCAACTAATGCAGGAGAATGCGAAAAAGAAATGCGAGAAAAGGAAGCAGGAAGATGCACAATTAGTACAGATGAAGCTATCGAAATACACTATGGAAGGGGCTATGTTGACGAGTGGAGCGGGAGTAGTCACTCACAATACACAGAACCAACCACAGATGACAAGAGGAGATTTTGCACGAAGGTGAAATATCAGTCAATGGCCACAAGGAATAGGGATGCCCTGGGGAAGAGTGTTCAGATATCCAGTGTAGCAAGGCAGAAACATATTCACTGGAGGACAGCAGAGACCTATGGGGGTGTCCACCAAATTGCCGGACGTGTGGTAGAGTAGGTCATACAGCCAGACAGTGTAGGAACGAAGGCAGAATACAACAGAATGGAGGGGCGACATACCAATCTTCATATAAGAACGAACAGTCTGACTATTATGTCCAAGATCACACTCAGATTCAGACATACGTGCCGCAGATGACACCAGCACTGCAACCATCAGGAGAGCAAGAAAAGCACATGGGACCACACAACAGACAGACACAGGGACACACACAGCCCTTGCGAACAACTCAACTGACGCTAGTACAGCAGAATGTCATAGCTACAAGACCCATAGACCCCACACTTCAGACTCCAGTAAGGAACCTACGTGGGCGACTGTAATAGGAGGCAACCCTTTCACTGGAACATAGATGACCATTTATCCACAATACGACAGCCACAGATGGACCTGATGTGTTCAAACCTATCTGTCACACCCAACCCAAACGAGGAACCATATGTAGGTGTGACCATAGGTGACAAGACATTCTCCTTTCATACGGACATGGAGGGACTCGATACTGTATTATGGAGGGGAAATACCCAATGTCAGGTGTTGCCATGAATGTGCAGGGACTCTCTGGGGCTACAGACTTGGTTGTTTTCACCAGCAAACTCCCAATTTGTATTGGAGAACATGACCGTATCATGCCACTGTTATACTCTCTACAGACTCCAGTTAACATAATGGGGAAAGAGATGATGAGCCGACTCAACATGACCATTTCATTTACAGAACAGGTGATAGTGTGCTCAACCCCAGGAATTCACTACATGAATGCACGAGAATGTATTCAATCCTTTTGCAGGCTTACGGTGCAGAGAGGGGTGCCAGTGAAACTAGAGTTATTTCAATATGGAGTGGAAGTACTACTAGCATGGCTTCCAGGGATACAAGGCAAATTACTCTGCCTACCTAATGAGTTTTTATTCAGACCATAAATCCCCTTAGATGAGAAGGAAGGACAAGTGTTCCCAATGGAACTAGAAGTAGCTATAATAAGGGAACAGAGGGTAGTATTACACGGGACCGATGACTCAGGACGGCCATGAAGAACAGTAATCATGGTCGGAGAAGGAAACAGACTGACTGACTTGACTGACGAAGAGTTATTCTAAGACATCTATTCAGATCTTGAGACAGTGTTCTGCATGAGCATTACTTAGTGGGTAAGAATTAATTATAGGGAATTGACACAGAGAATGGCCATGTTGAAAAAAGCACCAGCACCATTTCTCAAACAGGATTTAGTGTGAATACCGAGAATTCTAATAACCAATGGCCCATATGGTGTGGGCTTGTTGAGGGAGTTGGAGCTATTAAGATCAAGCTCAAGCCAGGAGCAAAACAATATCCTTTGTCCGGGGAGGCAGACAAGGGCATTTTTTAGATGATCTCTGCATCAATAAAGCAAGGAATGTTGGTATCATCAGATTCACAATGTAACACAGCAGTGTACCCAGTGAAAAAGGCGACAAGGGGAACATGGCATTTTATTCAGGATCTGCGTTCTTTGAACAGCATTGTCGAGGCAGAATTTCTACTAGTTGCCAACTTAGCAACAATATTATGTAGCATTCCTCTGGAAGCTACTCACCTCAATGTGATAGATTCGAAAAATGCTTTTTTATATCCCACTTCATGAAGAGTCACAAGACTTGACATGGTTTCTATATAGAAACACCAAGTGAAAACACATGAGACTTCATCAAGGGTACTGTGAATAAACCCCCAAATTCAATAGGGTGCTTCAGATGGACATAGGGAACATATAGATGGAAAGCATAATTATCCAGTGTGTAGATGCCATCTTGATTTGTAGGAAGAGCAAAGAGCAGTGCAGGGAGGACTCTGTACGATTCTTGACTGTGTTAGCAGAAAAGAGTTACAAGGTAGACAAGGCAAAACTACAATATTGTCAGAGGGAAGTCTTGTATAACGAACAGGTGATATCCCAGGAGGGCAGAAGGTGATCTTCAGAATGCAACCGCCATAGATTTTAAGAGAGAGGCAGCAATTCTTAGGCCTCTGTAATTACGGCAGAGCTTGGATGTTTGACAACAGCACATACACAAGACCCCTTTTAAGCGAGCGCCAGGGATACTCAGAGGGGGGATGGTAAACTGACATGGACAGAAGAGATGACTGAAGCATTTGAAGAACTGAAATGGGCAATATGTACTGCCCTGGTGTTAAGGATTCCTGACCTGACTTTCTCAAACAGTTCTATTTATTCTCACACTCCAATGGAGCGGTGAGGACTGCGGTGCTCATACAGAAAACAACCTTAGGACACAAGCCAATAGATAAGTACAGTGAGCGATTAGACCCAGTGATGAGAGGACACAATCCTTGTGAACAAGCACTGGCTGATGCTGCATTTGCAGTAGAGAAGTCAGCAAGCGTGACAATTGGTTGCGGTACCACGTTATATGTGGAGCATGCCTTTTTTGCCATTCTTGAAAAACCCAAGAGCACACTGACCACACAGAGAGCATCAGGATAGAAGGTCATTATCTCTAATCCAGTGATAAAGGTAGTAAGGTGCCAAATTATAAATCCAGCGTCATTTATAGCAGAACCAGGAGATGAGGGAGACTATGTACATGACTGTACTATGTATACAGCATTTTATGATGTCATCCCTAGGGTAGGAGAGAACGTACTCAAGGGGGGAGAAGTACTCTTTATTGATGGGTCTTAGAGAATAGGCTGGACAGGAGAAAGACATACTGGGACGGCAGTGGTAAAAATAAAATCTGATGGGAAAGTCAAAGAAATAGCAAGCGAGCAATTGCCTTCATATCTTTCAGTGCAAGTAGCAGAACTAGTGGCTCTCATCATTGCATTAGAAGAACAAAAGGAGGAGGAAATCAGTGTGTACACCAACTCCACCTATGTGATGTCAACAGTACATTCAGGCTGTCACATTGGAAGAGGAGGGGCTATTGACGTGGAGACGGCACACCAGTGCAGCACATGGCTCTATTGGCCAGAGTTATAGACACACTACAACTCCCATCAGCCATAGAAGTTGTGCAGTGTCAGGCGCACATGAGAGAGGAGGACATGATCTTCTGTGGCAACAAAGCCGCAGACAAAGAAGTGAAGCGTTCAGCATATTTTACAGACATAACAGAGTTTGATACCCCATCTAACCTGCAAATGCATATGCGTAACTTGATCTTGAAGGAAGGATAACATTAATTGCCTGTTACCCAAATAACAGCGTTCCAAGGACAAGCGCCAATAGAGGAGAAAGAATTGTGGATAAGAAGAGGGTGCTCGATATCCCCTATGGATGCAATGTGGAGACAGAAGAGCATGGGAAACCCTGTGATCCCTATGGCCTTGCTGCAGATTGCACTCACGCAGCTGCACTATCCAACCCACCTTAGTAAAGAAGTTCTTGCTGCACACAGTAGGGAAGACTGGTTCCATACAAATTTGGCAGAACTTGTCACCACTTTCATGAGTTCTTGTGTGATTTGTCAGAAATACAGTGCGGGCCACACGTTGCGTGTAGTGCGAGGAGCAATAACGTGCCCTAATGGGCCTTTACAACAGCTCCATGTAGATTATGTGGATATGATCAAAGTATGCCAAGGATACTGCTACATGATAGTGGTCGTATGCCCATTTTCCTGATGGCTCAAAGCTGGTCCATGTTCTCACCCCAATGCCCAGAGTGCACTGACATTACTCATCAGAGAGGTGCTCCCATGAAGGGGGATGTTTGAGGTGCTGCATTCAGACAATGGATCCCACTTTGTAAATGAAACATTCGAGCACATAACAACCCTATTGGGGATTATGCATAGGTTTTCCTGCACTTATCACCCGCGCATGGGGTTTGTGAACACCTCAATGGTTTGCTTGAGGAAATAAAATTGTAAAATCAAAGCAACACTAAAGAATGGATGGCTCCATTGTCTGTCCTTAGCCTTGGTCCCATTGCCCAATCAGCTTAGATCCGACCACCATTTAACCCCTAATGAGGTAGTGACAGGACGCCGAATGCGACACCCACTTGCTTCTCCCACTAGAGCACTGACAGATGCCCAGAGCACCTATACTGTCCTAGGTGATGAAATGATCAACTATGTTGCTTCAATGATGGCTAGTGTTTCTTTTATCTCTTGACTGCTCCAGTGTTCCCAGCAGATCGAAGAAGGATGAGGAAGATAATGCCTAAGTAACAGACTCTGCACTGCTCAAACAGCCTCTGCTATATCCAGGGGATCAGATTATCATACAGAATTTTACACACACCTGGTATAAGCCCCGCTTTGAGGACCCCTTTGTAGTGGAGCAAGCGATGCACAAGGTTGTGAAGCTTGCCGGCAAAAAGGCCTGGAACTATATTGGAGACATCCTCTTATATTGGCGGACCTCCTCTGCCCAGCTCATACATGATTGAATGCAAAAAGAACCACCACAACACATGCAGGCGAGATTGCAGACTAGAGCTAGGCAAGAGCAAAATGAACAGCTAGTAATGGGCACACTGTTATTTCCTTACATTAAGCATTCATCGTGAAAGTTGAACTGATTTGTGGTGAATCATTTTCATGCCTGCACACCTCTGAAGACCACACTTTCCTAAATCCATCATGATGTCTAAGCCAATGATCTCGTCTAAAGTATTGTTTTATGCTTTCCTTCTTTATGTTGCACACACTTACCCAGCGTTAACTCAAGGTAATCCTTAAGTCATTGCACTACTCAATAGTATGAAGATTAGATTCATTTGGGAACAAATGTTTCTTGCAGCACTTGCACAATACTACTGCAGCAGAGCTTGAATAACCTAATACAGCAATAATAATGTATGGCAAAGACTTTTTTAAATGGTTTCAAGGACTTTATGGACAATATAAAAGAAATCCAGCAATACAAAACACAGAAGCTGCCGCGAGATTCATTGTGATGATATGTTTTGCCTTCTGCCTTGTGCTGTCTCTACCTCTCTACCCTCACTGCATTACAAAATATTGTGTTTTCTGATGCATGTGTTTTGGTACCTGCTAAAACCACCCCTACTGCTGCCATCATGGGAACCATATCTGGTCAAATGAGTAGCACTGCCAGAGAAGTAAAAAGACTCAGTTGAAGCTCAGAGATAGATTTTGAACACATCAGTGCATACCTTGCTGATGTGGCCCATGCATCTAACAGTGTGTGGTACAAGCACACGACCAAAGTGGTGAGAGAGACAATGAAGGAGAGCTACTATGTATGCTCCCTCATCCACTATGCCATGAGCAGTTCCAGAACATTCAGAGCAACAGAAATCCCAACGGCCAGAGCACAATGAACTATGCACCTGTCGCTCTACACCACAAGAGGCTGGTGTCAAGGGAAATGGGCTACACTAAGATCGATGTCTCATAAGAAGTTCCCATATGAAGACAGCTACATCAAGACTCAAGAAATAATAGATGACTATTGGAGCACTGACAAGGCGATAAAGTACATCCCTAATGGACCAAACAAAGGGGAAGCCAGAATAGTGACACAAATGGAGTTACAATGCCCAAAGACAGGACAAAGCGAGATAGGAGGGATGCCAGGATGCTGGGAAATACCTCATTTGCTAGTATATGGGCAAATATTCACAGAAGAAAGATGGAAAGAGGGAATGGTAGGAAGCAAAGCACATGCACACCTGACAGTTCCAGTTGAAATAGTGCAGCAGGAAAATAATGATTGTCTCAAAGAATGGGCAGCAAGTGCAACACTGCTCACCTGGATGGAGAATGAATCAGGCCCCATGCCAATTATACCACTCGACCATGCTTCCTTATGCTTCAAGAATGAAGGTCCAGTGAAGGTTGGCCAGAATAAAGGATGCAAGTGAATATCGAAGATACCAGCCATGAAGGTTGGCACAGCAGCACTAATGGACCACTATTGGGCCTGTGGTTCCAAAGCGTACATGCAGCTACCGCCAAACTGGGGAAGAATATGCTCACTAGTGCAACTTAATACACCAGCATTAGTAGTGCCTCGGTAAGACATACAAATGGACAGGTTTGCTAAAATGGAAGCACACCATAGAAAGAAAGAGTCAGTAGAATTGACAAGAGTGAAGAGAAGTAACTACATCTAGCCCAAGATTGAAGACGCATTACACTCAATACCAGCAGAGCACAGACTGTTTAGTAGAAACAAAGTGTTCTTTGCATCGGCGATCCCAGGAATTTAGGCCAGTACAAAAGCCAAATGGTTCTTTATCACCAAATGGAAGCTGTTGCATATGATAAACTCGACCGTGAAGGAGTTCAATGCTATCAAGGAGGAACAGATGGAGGAGCTGTTAGGTTGATGACCCTACAGAACAGATACGTCGTGGATCTGCTCACCGCTATGGAAGGAAGATTTTGCACCAAGATTGGGCCTTCTTGTTGCAGGTATGTGTCTACCCACGAAGGAGAAAATGGAACACTCATGAGGCGATCAAGCAACTATACAACCTGCAGGCTAAGATGGAGGCAGTGACAAACCCGGTAGAAGTAGATGGGGAATGACTGTCATACATCTTTTCCTGGATACAATCATGGATGGCTAGTGGTCTGAAAGTGCTGATAGCTTTAGTGCTAGTATTATTCGCCTTCTGCATTATCAGGTTAGCAATAGCTCAATGTAAAAAGACCACTAAAAAGACAATAGGGATGAAAATCTTACTGGACGTGGAGACAAAATCAGAGGGAGTAACACTGACTCTTGAGGAATTGCAATCACACCTGAAGCAGTGTCCTTTGTTCCTGTTAGGTACAATGTCCTCCTTTCCTCCAGACACACACAACTATTGGGGAAAATGGGTGTGGTGCAAACCTGATGGAGATTGTTGCTACATGACTTGGAGTTTGGACAAACAAGTAATGTGTGCTGGACATCTAGGAGGCGTGGCAAAGGTATGGATCCCAAAGCCGTACCTAACTGGATAAAATAGTTTTCGGAGTGTGGTCGACTTTCCGACCAGAGGGGGGATTGAAGAGGGTGACCTAAACATCACCCTGGTTGCAACTATCCCACTCTCAGCCCGTTGACTAAGAAACAAGACATGTATCATCGCTTGTGACCCACTCCTCTCCTTTATCGATGATGACAGGCGTGAGAGACAATATTCACTCAGACAGCCATTCAGACCATATCCTGACAACGTCACAGAAGAGACGAGCAATCCTTCTATAGAACAAGTCAACTGACTGCACTCACATGGAGCTGATGAGGTCACAACTGACATCATAATAATTTAGCATTTATATAGCGCTACGAACCCTCAGGTATCTGAGCGCTGCTTATTATTACCCACAGTGTGTGGTGCTCATTTATCAACCTTGGAAGGATGAAAGGCTGAGTTTGGCCCTGCCGGGATTCAAACCTGCGTCAGCATGCTCGGCACAGATGTCAACGCGAGCGCTCTACTCGCTGTGCTATCGGACCGGCTTTTATATATGCGTTAGACATGAAGCAATAAAGAAATAAAGAAAGTTGATCTTTGCTCTAGGGGTGGGTCTTCTGTTCTTGGTGCAGGGGATTTCCAGGGCCCATTTCCTCTTGCCTGTACATCAGGAGGCTGCTAATAGTCCCCTGGCTGTTTTTACAGACGTACAATGCCAGAGGTGAGTTTAAATATAGGACCAGTAGGACATGTCTTTGTGCTTCATCTACTACTATTTTGATAACGGTTGTGATTTCTGTGAAAGGAACATATTCCCAAACCCAGCAAACACTTTGCCTCATTTCATCATTACCTCACTGATGTCGGATTGTTTATCCATTAGTTACACCACTCCCTTTTTGTCTGCATTTTTTTAATCAAAATTGATGCATCATGTTTAAGAGAATTCAAGGCTGAAACATCCTGTATTATATTAGACCTTAACAGACGTTTTGGGGGAAAACAGTCCACTGACTGATTTCTGAAACGCATTTTCAAACATGTTAAGTGGTTTTAATTTTGACACGTGGATCAACAAATCATTTTGATCTAAATTCCACATATTCACTTGCAGAAACAATAGTCAAACAAGGTTCCCTAAAAAACTCAAAATGCAAAAACAGTGGCCCTACCACCATTTGAGAGGACTGTCATATATGTAAACCAGGGGTTTAACTAACAGAACTGTAGGCCTTTGGTGGTGTTAGACACTAGCCAGTCATGGGGTAGAGGGAGGTCATGACATCTGGAAGATTTGGGAGCAGTATAACCTGAGGTATCCCACTGCTATGCAAGCATGGCACAGCGCCTGCCGATGGGCATCACAGAGGAGCTCTGACACTGTCCCTCATCCGGTACTTATGTTATTTGATACTTGTATAGCGCCTACTGCCATCAGTATGGCTTAGAAGCACTGTTCCAGGTTGAAATTGCAAACACATGTTGGTACTGCATCTTTGAGCAAACTCTTCTGAATAATGCAGATGCTTTGGCAAAAATATAAGGCAGGCCTGTAGAGCAATATAGTGCTACTGTGCCACTATTAGGAGGGTTGGCACAGTCCCATGGAAAGGGTTTGGCAGCTCAGTTTAATGAGATGGATACTATATAAATGACAGATTATTACTGACACTTATAAATATGTAACTTATCTGCTGAAAAATACTGGTAAAACTGGCCCAACTAAAATAGAGCATCCCTGCTGAGAAGTGTGGTCCTAGACAATTGCAAGGACATCAGCAACCCTGCTTGGAAATGCTGCTATTGTCCAATAAATGACCCCCAGTAAAGTTCTGACAGAGGCTCACACTAACTCCCAGTGTGCATTCTGCCTGTCCAGGAAGGTTGCAGGAGAGTTCAGACTGTGTGCCTGTGACAAATCAACTTCCGGGGCAGCAGTGGTCATGGGATGAATATAGTTTCTACACCAACATTCAGCCCGACACCTCTAGTACACCAGAAGGGATCTGAACTGATTGGAAACACAAGCAAACCATAAACCTCCTTGCCCAATTTTGGTAACGTGGACGGAATGGCAGGCTTATCTTCCCAAGGTCATGGGTCATTGGTTATTTGCAACACAGAGAAAATACAACTATTACCCAATGATAAAAGGGACTGTCCAGTCAAGGTTGTATACAAATATCTACGTTATTGTTATTCAACAGATAGTTCTAGCATGCTACAAAATACAACCCACCCTGTAAAGGAATGCAGAGGACAGTTTCAAGAAGGAAAAGGGATGCACTCTGGATACTGACAGGAGAGTAATCGGTAAAGTAATTAATCGCAAAAGTTCAAGTAGTATGGAGCTTAAGAGGTTTGTCCTGTACCTAAGGATTAATGTGTTTCCCACAATGGAATTTAGAGGAGCATGGTCAAATACCCACTATTTAGAGAGATTATGTAGGTTTGGCAATAAAGAGATTGAAACATGTCGGCATGCTTTATCAGGCTGTAACTCTTTGAAGCACTATATATTAGGGTAAATGAACAATTTTCAAAGGATTGCTCAGGAGACCAATTTTGGTCATATATCCACGGGGCAACATCTGTAGTGGTATGCACAGCTGCATTTGATATTGGGAAAGAGATCTTGAAGAAGGGGATCTAATTTTTGGCTGAATGGAATTAGGATTATGGCCGGCAAGTTGCGGTATTGTTTCTTTTTACTTAAATTATGTTAGGAAAAGAAAAATCAGGATGTACAGATGATATAAATTGTATAAGTTGTTTTGAATTTTAATAAGTTCATGATTTTAGGTAAAGAAATTAACTGTAATGAAATTGTGCATTTTTCTATATTAAAATGCATGCTTAAAGTTTTAAATGGATGAAACTAATTGCACAATAAAAGAAAATTTAAAAAAAAAGTTCAAGGATACATGCCCCTGACCACCTCATGTAGAACAGCCCCCTGGCAGCAGTGGGGCCAAAAGCCCTTCATACCGGCCCCAAGGGCCTTAAACCTCCATCAGAAACATACACAGAGTCAGTCCTGGCGCCTTTGGCGCCTTTGGCGCCAGTGTCATTATCAGGAATAAAGCAATACCAGTTTTGGACCTTAATCCAACATGGAGGGCTATTACACAGCTCAGTTCTTTTGAGCCAAGCGGTCTAGTGTTTTGTGTGTGGCTGGGCCTGGAACTACTTGATCTGGAACTACTTTACCTAGGCTATTTAAACCACACCCAAACAGCAGAACACGCTTCACGTTATTCTGCACTCCTGCAGCGTAACGCTCACTGTGTCCAGCTTCTGCTCATCTGCTTCTCCGGCGGCCCGATCCTGAAGCTCTAGATCCGGATTCCATTAATAACCTGGAAGAACAAGAACAGCATTTACGAGCAAGAACACCTACCTGTGAAGTAACCGGCCTGAATCCATCCTGCGCTTCACTTACCTCGCCCATCTCCGGAGTTCGCCACAACCTGCAAAGGTAAAGAAACAAGGACAGCATTAATAACAATTCTTACCTAGGCAATCAGCGAGTCCTGGCAGGACCCTCCGCTTCTCTTACCTTGCCCATCTTCGGGTTTCACCGCAACCTGCAAGGGAAAAGGAACAAGATCAGCATTAACAAAGCACTTACCTGGGCAAGCAGCGCTTCGATCGCTCATCACTCCGGAACATCACCGCAACCTGTACAAAGAAGAGAAGAGAACACAAGTTAGCAATTAACACCAATAAACAGCGCAGTGCTCCAGAAAAAATGGAGGGAAAGAAAGAGACAGAATAAGGACGGAAAAGACATTATAACTCACCTGGAAGACAGGAAGCAGAGTCGGAGTCACAGCCGGTCTGGACCTGACATAATGGCACACGGACCAGTGAAGCAACTAGGTCCACGGAACGCCCGCACGAACCACGCGCCCCTGCACAGAGACGCAGGACAGAGAGTTCAACGCACAAAAACCTAAGGTGAGCAATAACCCCAAGGGAGGGGATTTAGACCAGAAGGAGGTGGGAGTCCACCCATCACAGAACCGGTATCTTAACTCGCCATTCTTCTGTTATAGGTGCTACCCAACGTCTAGCACATAACCAAGCAGAGAGGGGTCCGGGATAGCACTTAGACCTCCATCCAGTATTGTGTGGCGCCCCCATGGATACCAGGTGAGTGTAACAGTTTCAGCACAAAGGGAGCAATGGGTCATACCATTTCACTAGGGGCCTTCAGAGAAAGGCCAGGAAGACAGAACCACAATGCACCTTGTGCTTGTAGAAGTTCTTGGTGCTCAACAGAGTCGAGTTGGTTTCAGGGGGCCTTTTGCAGCTCCTGCGACAAAGTTCAAGATGGGAGACAGCTGCAGGTATCAGTCGGCAGGCAATTCGGCAAGGGAGGCTGGACAGATGGCTGCAGGCTGGACTACACAGCAGCTCCGGGTCAGGTATTGTTATCTCATTGCTCGTTGGCGGGTCTGAAGCACTGGTTGAGGCGTCTCAGACGATGTTAGCGACTGCATCATGACAAATGTCAGCGGTGCAGTCAGTTTCAGCTCGAGGGACTCGACTGGCCTGTAAAACTCCTTTAAGGCGGACGCTGGTTGATGCTTGTCGATGCACTCCTCCTAGCTTCTTCACTGAGCTTGTGTTGTCCTTAAGGCAGACAGCCCAAAGCAGAGGAGAGTGTTGCAGGCAACGACCTTGTCCTTGGTTTGGTTCAGAGTCTCTCTGGCACTTCCCACTTAGGAAGCTTGCGTGCAGAGGCTAGCAGAGCATGCTGTGTGCTGGCTGGGTACTGCATCTGGAGCTGCTGGAGGGTCCTCTGGATGAAGTATCTCCCTCTGTTCCCTAGGAGATTTTTAGGGAAGGGATATTGCTTCCCTCTTTGGAAATCCTGTCCTTCCTTCACTGGCGGAAGCCGCAAGGCAGACTGTACCTTCAGCCAGGGTCCAAATTAGTTCTTCTTGTTACTCCTTGCAAAGTCTTCAGATGATTTGTCCAAAAGAGGGGCTTGCCCCTCTTTTAAATCCAAATGTGCCACAGTGATTAGTGTAGGCTAAGCCTACCTTAATGAACCAATCCTGGGTCCCCACTAACCATCTCCTGTATGCATGAGTTCATAACCAGAATGCATTGCAACAAAAAAGGTAAAGGGGTGAAAATCTGTAATACTAAGTCCCACCGATCTTCCTGTCTGTTGTGGCTCAAATGGTCTCTCTGGTTAATTGAGCTCTCTGTATTTCCTGATTGAAGCTTCAGGTCTCTCTTGAAGCTGCAGTGAGACCAGACATTCTCTGTCAAACAACATACTCGTACCTTGTGAATGGGGTCCCCCGCTGGGTGATGACTACTGTAAACAGCTCTCCCAGACATGACAGGTCACTGCCCTTTATGCTGAAAGGCAGGAGCTGACTTCAGATTGACACAGGCATATCAAAGGTTGTTGGGGTTTCATGTCTCCTTTGTTAACCACTGCAGCGAGGCCCCACATGGGCCTGTTTGAAGTATACTCTATAAGTATGTTAATTTAATTGCTGCCATCATCTGCAGAGGGTAAACCAACGGACAGGGCAGATCCATGAAGCCTTTGTTAGTTAATTAGGCTGGCCATGGAAGAGGGAAGGTTTGACCCTTCCCCTTCTGGAGATGCATCATGTACTCCACTTGCAGATCCCAACAAAATATGGCAGGGGGCACTGCGCCTGTAGGCTGTGAGCATTAGAGCGCTTTTTGGTAACATGCATGCAGTGGATGGGAGACAGAATAACTCTGATGCCAAATAATCGAACCAACTCAGGAAGATGGCAAAGTATTTCTATTTTATTATCCATTATCCAAAACACAGAGGTTACAATGGACATCAAAGGACGTTCGCTCGAGTTCTCAGCACAAATCACATAAAAACAGTCTTTTATACTAAATATTTTCATAAGTGACGTAATACTATGTGACAAATAAGAGAAAACTACAGGGGATTGTGATAGGACACGTTCACTGCCTTTGAGAATAGATAACCGGCCTTGGCTTGCTCCAATTTTGACATCAGGCCAGATAGCTTCACCATCAAGGTCTGCGGTCTCTGCTAACTTCTAGCTGTGAAAAAGCTCTTGACCCTTCTTTCTCTGTGGGTTCGAGTTTACTAATATAAGACTCTGATGTCCAGTTTATATATAATAGTGGCTTTGCCTGCAGTCTATTTACTACGTATTGCCAGCTTCTATGATTACTTACTCTACTTGCGTTACTGCATCTACAATTATTGAACGATTTGTTTCTCTTCAATACGTCACACACATGCAATCTTCTTTCTGCATATGAGCGTTTACTTGATTCTTAAATTCATCATCAGTTTTGATATGATCCATACATTCTCTTCAGCCGACCTTCTTGGTGCGTAGCTTCTCGTCCCTCGTGACATCACTAACTCCTCTTTCGTTGTTTCTCATATCCCTTCAGAGAGTTCCTCTCTTAGATTGTCATCTCTTCGGGCATACATCTGTTATGGTTTTCTCAGTGGATATCTTTTCTCAAACACTCACCGTGGTATGGTCATAACTACTGGTGTCAAGCATGGTGCAGTCTCAGGTGCCCAACATACTGGCAGCAGGGCGGTGGGACTTCCTGCAGAGGCATTCAGCTGCTCCTCTACAGATGCGTCCACCCAGAGTACACGTGCCTATGTGTATGTTGTGTGGTGAGCATAGGAAAATGTGTGCAGATTAGCCCCACACATTTTTCTGAGGTTGATCTACCATCATTCAATTTTATATACCATTTCAAAAAATCCCAGCTGAGCGCACCCCTTCCCCCACCCTGTGTGTATGGTCGAAATCGTCACAGTACCCAGTCATTTTTGGCTCACTCTGAAAATGTCAAACAGTTGTCTGTGCCTATCACACACAATCATCGAAAACCATGCACACGGAACACATTCAGATTAACGTAATACGTTTTTCACTGTAAGGCGTGACACAGGCAACAGACACATAAGACTTCAACTCATCTAAAAACTCAAGCTAGTGAATGTTGCGTATGTACTACTGAAACAAAGAGAAAAGCCTGTTACTGTTTCCTGCTAAAGTCGGCGCCTGCTAAAATGTCACAAACGTGGATAAAACAATGGACCTGATTTACAAAAAAAAATCAATGGGACTGTCCCATGTTAAAACGTGTGTAAATCAGGCTCAAATGTGTTTGTAGCTGAGCTGCCTACATTACAACCAATGAAAAACAACGCAGGAAAACAAGTCAAGAATGGAGCCCCAGACGAAGGCACGTTCCATAAAGCACATACGTCTATTAAATCAAGCCCAATAAAAACAAAAATGCTAAAAATATTCCCAAGCGGCCAATAAAACAATGTTAAACAAAACGTAAGGCAAGATATGCTCTCCGCGCATTATAATGAAATACAGAATAAGCCAAAGAAATCTTGGAAGCTGAAAAAAGGGAAAAATATCTAACGAATTTCCAAGTTCAGCACAGAATCTCCCGCGCTCTAAATGACCTGGTGACACATCTATGTACACAAAACTAGTCACCTACAATTATAAACAGATGAAGGGGTTACAAATACACAGATCGGGACTGCTGTCCATTCCTCTAGCCAAGGAGAGAAGCCTCTGCATGCAGTGTTAGCATGTTGCGCTTTGTTATGACGTGTTTGTACTGCGCCAGCACCGGTATCGGCAGACGGTGAGAGAGAGGTGGCAATAGGACAAGGATGCAATGAGGTAACACATACAACAGAATTGTGGAAGAGGGAATATGATAGTATGAGTAATGATAACGAGGATTCCAGTGACAGTGTTTTCAGGTATTGTGGAAAAAGCCCTCGAATGAGTGGAATAATGGTTTGAGGTGGCCAGAGTTGTGCTCAGCAGGCCCTTAAAGTGTGAAGGGCAAAATTGTCAGGGAAGGGAATTCAGGGGGTCCTGCAGAGCAGGCTGTCAACAATGTCATGAAGTGATGGTGCTCCTCCAAGCACCCCTACTTTCTATGCCATTTGGAAAATGTTTCTTCTTCAATTAAGGGCACCACAAATGACTGGAAGAATCGATGGTATTGTGGCAGAAGTACCTCGCGGCAAACGAGGACACAGGAGTCACTTTTTGAACCTGGATGCATATGTGTGTCATTGAAAGTCGTGGCATCATGCGCACTGCACGCCTTTAATCAGTGCCGGCCTTAGTGGCAGCAGCGCCTCGGGCAGAAAATTAACAATTTGGCGCCCCCCATCCTGCTGCACCCCTGGGAAATTGGTGGGGTGGGGGGCGCGCCAAATGTCTTTTTGTGGTGGGAGAAATGTCATTTTAAAATTAACTGCGCTCGCGGGAGCCGCGCTTTTAACAACAATATGGTGCTGCGGCACCCTATTATGAATATCGCCCCACTCCTGCGCAGGAGCAGGGTAGTAATTATCTGAATAGGATGCCAGCACCCTGTTGTTGTTAAATCCGCCCGCTCCCGCGAGCGCATTTAATTTCAAAATGACACTTCTCCAACTATGCCAGCTCGGGGTACCCCTTTTGGGTGCCGACAGTAAGGTGTTTGCCTCTATTCTGTTGGAACACCTTGAGCAGTGGGAAAGTGAGACAGGGAAAATCGAAAAATGCCAGATTTGGATTTAGGAGACAAATGGGCACATCACTGAACGGTCTGATGATGAAATGCATACAGCATCTAGCATGGGAGGGGAGGTATGATTCTGTTTACATTGCGTCCATAGACCTTACGGCTGCCTTCGACACAGTTGATCATAGTCTTTTATGTCTAAACTGAGCATGTGAGGCATCCTCGTGAACGGTCTTTTAAGGATGCTAATCGGTCTGCACGCCAATTCTAACATTCAGGTCCGACTGAATCACTATGGGCAGCTGTCTCGCCAAATTTCCTCTTATCACTGCATTTTCAGTTCATAGATGGCTGACAAGACCGTTTTGAGTGGATTGCGCCGACAACCTCCTGATTTTCGACTGCACCCCAATAGGATTGCAGAGCCTGATCGATGGTCTCTCATCTTTTATGGACAGACCTTCTTATAGATGAACCCAACAAAATCCAAAATGATGCCATGCTCTAAACGCAATAAGCACTCTACCTTCCGTTGGCGTATTGGGACTGAGATCATGGGAAATGTTGATGGCCTCATCTATTTGGTTTTTTTTTTAATCACCACTAAATCAAGAAAAAGAAAAATACATAAGTGGTTAAAAAGTCATGCCTCTGCCCTGTAAATCAACCATCTAGGGTGGATGCGCGCTATGGCAAATTCTCTCTATTACCATCCATTCGATATAACGAGAGGAAAGTTATTCCCAAGATCCTATATCGGGTGGAAGTGTATACCTTATACATCTTAGATTATTTGCCCCTGCTTGATCGCCTGATTTGGAGGAGGGTTCTTCGTATCCAGGGCTCGGTTCCTTTATGTGCCATAAGATATGAGCTCAGTATTGTCTAAATGTAGGCAAGAGCACAATGGAAACATCTGTCCCTCCTAAGGAAGATCTTGTGCCCTAGTGAAGGCTCCTTGTTTGCCGATCTTAAGGTAGCCCTGTTGGAGAAAGGTTTCTAGCTAGTGGTAGATCTCTGAGTTTGCCAGTGATCCTCTTGTTAAAATTGATCCTCACTAAGTGTACTAATAGGAAATCCAACTGAGGTTAAACTATCTCTATATAATCTGATTGGATTAATACTACAGAGGCTATGCACACATTGTATTGTATTTGGTTATTTATATAGCGCTCTTTCCCCATTTGTATGACCTCCATGCGCTTTGTGGTTGGAATGCCCTCAGTGACCGTAGTCAATGTTGTGGAGGTTCGGAGGATGTTTGGACGCTGGCGGAATCAAGTAGTTCTTCTCCGTTGCCGCCTAGGGCCATACTGTCCACGGTGGATGGATCTGGTTATCGCTCATTTCCGCCGACAAGATTCCTGAGAACTTGTTGGAGGGAACTATGGGAGAAAAGTAAGCGCAAGGTATGTGATAATGATTATATCCCTATCTGGTTGAATCCAGGTATTTTGCTGAATGGGAGGCCGCTTTTGTGGTTGAACTGGCTCCTGAGTGGTGTACTATGGTTGAGTGATCTGATGGAAGACGGCAAATGGATCAGCTATAGAAGACTTTCACAAATTAAAGATCTCAGAGACTGTACAGTGGGTGAATACAGAAAATTGAGAGGTTTGCTGCGGAACCAGAGAACTGTTGATGGCGGTGGTTGGCAGTTATGGCTACCTGAATATAAGACATTAGGTGGTATGGCGTCCAAAGTATATAGAAATCTGAGCCAACAGTACACGCCAGCAGAGGGGTTGTTAACTAAGTGGTCTGAGGTCCTTGGCTCTGATATGACTGTGGAGAGGTGGAGGTTTCTTTGTAAAAACGTAACTCTGACATCCATTAATCTTGGAGAACAATGCCGCCAAATCAAAATTCTTAATAGAGTGTTTTGGACTCCCCAGAGACTTTATGCGAGAGGGATGATTGACTCAGAGGCCTGTTGGAGGTGTAAGCATGATGTCGGCTCCTTTGAACACTTGATCTGGGACTGTTATGAACTGAGGACATTTTGGAGGAGTGTCACTGAAAAGATTAATGAGGTTCTATTAATGCAAGAGGATTTTGATTATAACACTATCATCTTGGGTGAGGATGATAAAGTGGAAGATCTCACTTATCCACAGAAATGCTGGTTTTTTAGGGCTACAAATTCTGAAAAAAAATTGTTTTGAGAAAATGGAAATGTGATGAGAGACCGACCTGTTCAGAATGGGTGGAGGACTTGAGGCAAGTGGCCAGAATTGAGAAGGTTATCCTTCGCAGGAACAAAAAGTTGAAATTGTTTGATGATATGTGGGGTGGGTTTTTGGATGACATGTGATAATAAGTTGGCCTGTTTTGCTTTTTAGATTCTGTGAAGGTTGGGGATGGATATGGGGTGTGGATTCTATGCAATGAGTTCTACGATTACAATGCTGATAAGTTTGTTGCTTGTATGTTTTCTATAAAATTCAATAAACTTAATAATAAAAAAAAAAAAATGTTGTGGAGGTTCAAAGGGTTTTAGATTAAGAGATGCCTGTGTGCATTTTCACCGTTTTAGGATTTAGGTGGCAGGCTAGGCTCCACTAAGCAGCCCAAAGGCAAGGCACGTGGGTGGGCGCTGTTGGTGGTTTGCGGTAGACTGCTATTGATGAGAAATCGATGTGTGGCAAGCTATACCGAATACTTTTCGTTGGTAGTCTCTATGCTAGTAGCAGAGGAGGTGTTGAGGTACGTGAGGTGTTTCAGTGTGGACGTCTATGTGCGCTGCTAGACCAGATGGGCATAGCCATAGGTGCATTCTACAGTTCATGGATGCTTGGCCGTGCCTGCGGCCTGTGTCCACAGACGTGCTTAAAGGTATATGTACCGTATACTTTGATGTAAGTCGGCTGCAGTGTCCTTTGTCCAGTGTGGCCGGCATGGTCTCATTATTCGTGGTCTCTCTGGTGCGAAAGTCTTAGTGGCGAGGGTGAGTAAGGTTAATTGCGGTATGCCACAGTGAAAGCTGCTGGCTTCCCTGGTGTATTTGTCCAGTAGGATGTTGTTCGCCAATGGGCAATAGGGTTTATAGTGATTTGGTCGAAAACAAAAATGTCGAAAGTCAAAATGTCGAAAAAAAAATGTCGAAAAAAAAAAGTCCAATTTCTTTTTCAATACGTTTCTATTTTTTTTTTATTTTACCTCTTTTTTTTACTTACTGAACCCAAAAAAACATATAAATAAAAAAATAATAAATTCGACTTTTTTTTCTCGATATTTTGTTTTCGACATTTTTGTCATTCGACTTTTTTTTCCTGACATTTTGACTGACCACTGGGCAATAGTTTGTCAAGGTGAGCCGATGCCAATGCTGCTGTTGTTCGTGTTGTAGTTGGAAGAGGAGTAAGGTGTTTTTGCAGTGTGCCTCAGCGAATGCCGCTGACTTTCATGCAGTATTTATCGGGAGGGAATGTTGTTGTACATGTGCAACAGTTTGTCTAGGTGAGCCGCTGCAAATGCTGCCGACATCAGTTCTGTGATTGGTATATAGGGATATTGGGTTCAGAAGTGTAGTTTACAGAGGGGAAGGAGTTCAGGGGGAAGAGCCAGGTTGTTAGGGCCTTTCTGAATTTCAGGCAATTTTCAGTGTGTGAATGTGTAGGGGTAGGGAGTTCCAGATAATTGGCGCTTGGACGTAGAACAGGGACCCACCCAGCCTGGAGGAATTATGAGGTGGGTGATGCAGATGGCTTTAAAGGTAGTGCATCTACCAGCCAAAAGCCAATGGAGGACCTTTAGGGTGGGACTGATGTGTTCTCTGGGCGGTAAATTAATGAGCAGGCGTGCTGCTGCATTTTGGATTCTTTGGAGTTCCCTTAGTTGAAACGCTAGGGCGCCTAGGTAGAGGCAATTTGCGTAGTGTAGGCGGGACAGGATAATGGAGTTGATGGAAGAAAAGCTGTGGGTATAGGTAATGTAAGGGAAAATACCCCCTGAGAAAATACGAAAATACGCCTGAGAATCCGTAGATGTAAGAAGCAGGTTTTGGATAAGGTGGTGGTGTGTCCAGTGTGCATCCTAGGTTTATTACCACTTTCGAAGTTGCTGGTGCTTGTCCTAGGGATTGAGGCCACGGAATCGGTTGGGGAAGGAGGGCTGTTTTCCTGCAAAGTAGGATGTTCCCAGGTTTGAGAATGAGGTGGTTGGTTGTCATCCAGTGGTGAATATCCAAGAGGCATGACGACAGGTCCAGACTGCCGAAGCCTTGGGATTTTGGGATTTTAAGGATGATCTGGTTGTCGTCTGCGTAATTGTAGCATGTAACATTGTATGAGCGGATGATTGCGGGTAGGGGTTTTAGGTAGAAGTTGACGATTAGGGGAGATATGGACGCTCCTTGTGCCACAGCTTTCCTTACTCATCGTAAGGTGGATGTCAACTGGTGAAGGTGCACGTTCTGTGAACGATTTGAGATGAAAGTGGAGGTCAATGAGAGGGCTGTGTGTCTGCTTCCTAGTTTTTGTAGCCTGTCTAGTAGGATAGTGTGGTCGATGGTATCGAAGGCTGCAGAGAGGTCCAATAGGATAAGTACAGCGCAGCCTTCTGTGTCGGATGTACTTTTTAGGTCGTCCCAGAGAGATACTAGGGAGAATTCAGTTCCTCTGAGTGACCTGAAGCCCGGTAGTGCAGAATCTAGGAGGTGTTGGCTTCAGTGAAGAGGCAAAGCTGCTTGTATGCCGCACGGTCCATGAGTTAGGGGTGGGGGGTGATAGGTAGATATGTTTGTAGTGCTGAAGATCGCATCGAGGGTGTGACCTCCCATGTGGGTGGGTGTGGAGATGTATTGTGTCAGGTTGAGTGATTCTAGATTGTCTGTGAGTGATCAGGTCATAGGGTCTGAGGGTGAATCGAACCATATGTTGAAATCCCCTAAGATGGTTAAGTGTTGGATGTTGGATGTGGCCAATGCTTCACCAGGTGTATCTGCAAAGTTTATGTTGTAGCCAGGGGGTCTATAGATGAGTAGGAAGCTGTGGGAGGTGGAGGGTGAGAGTTGCAGTTTTACCATGAGGGATTCGTAGTCTGTGGTATCGGTAGAGGTGTCTTTAAATATTAATGGGAATTGGTGTTTGTGTAGTATCGCTAGCCGCCCCCCACCCCTTCGCGATCTGTTCCTGACAGTAAGGTTGTAGCTGGGTGGGAAGGCCTTGTGCGCAATGGGCTCTTAATCATCAGCAAACCAGGTCTCAGTAATGAAAAGGATGTCTGGGTTTTCTTCTGTGATGAGATCAAAGATGTGGAATTTATTTTTGGATACTGCCCTGGCATTGATGAGTACGCAGGATGGTTGGTGGGGTGTCTTTGTGGGTGCTGGGCGGGTAGGTTTCTGAGTGGTATGGGGGCTGGAGTGAAGGGGGGCAAAGCGGAGGGTGAGCAGGTTGAGTGGTGGACGTGGGGTGTGGAGAAAATGGAGTAACGGGAATGGGAGATGAGGGGAATAGGACTAGGACCAGATTGGGTGTTGGTGCGGAGATTTGTCTCTATAGTGTGGTGGCAGTGTTTGCAATCTGGGCTGTTTTATGGGTGATGCTAGGAGGGGCATTAGAGATGCCTTTGGTCTGGGCCTTTCCTTGACTTTTGGACAGTCCAAGGGGTGTGGGTGAGAGTGGGGGGGGGGGGCTGTGGAGCTTGGGGTGTTGGTCAGAGCTGCCCTTGCTGCGCAAAGGCTGGATAATCGCAAGTTGGAGGTGCTACGTTATTCGGAGAGGGTGTGAGAAGATGATGCAGTTCAGTGGTTGGTGGCTGGGGTGGTGTGTGATGCGTGTTTTATATGGTTTGTTGTGCGGTCTGGGATGTTCTGGGGGACAGTGTTCTCTGCTCCCTCTCTCCATCTTGCTGTTCTTATTTGAGCGGAGCAGGATCTAAACAGGGGGATAGTGGGTCATGCCTCATTGGGACACCTGAAAGAGACCATAAACAACTGCGCACCCATGCTCCTTCTCTAGCTATTTACCCAGACAAGAGCACTCGTAGTCTCTTTCAGTTTTTTCGTTGGAACCCTTGTGCTGACAAAACAGATTCCAGTCAGATATGGTCTGCTGTCTTCCGAGCAAGCTGTGTGCAGATTTTGCAATGACAAAGAGCAATGTGAAACACTAAAACATCTTCTGGTTTCGTGTACAAGCCCTAAGGTGGAATACCCTTAAACAATTCTTGGTCTTGCTCATTCTGGGCGAGGAAGACTGTGTCTGGCAAAGGTGCTTGGCTGGATGTACTACATACACAGTTGTAGTGGTAACCGGCTTCTTAAAATCTCTAAAGCTTGAATTTTCAACCGACACAACTGTTGTCTCAGTTATGCCTGATTCTGACGCCCTGTAATGGCTTTATTTGTGCGTGAGTGTTGTCTAGTACTTGCTTTGTGTAGTGAAATTGCTGGGTAAAAGTAGATACCTTGTGGTTGATTAGTGCTTTTGGAAACGTATAACTGCTTTTATTGTCTTCTGTTAAGCATTATATGCTTTTACACTGAAATGAAATATAATTTGTTGTATTGTTTTTTTTAAATTATTCTAAATTTGATTATCTTTTCTTTAAATGTTAAAGGTAAAATTGTTCTTGTTTTAACCACGTAACATTAACTTAAAAAATAAAAAAATAAAATATCTTTATGTGTGCGTGTTTTTTTCTACAGTTGATAGCTTAAATGATAGCCAGACTTGCCAGTCACAAGCAGTACTGATTTCCCCAAATTCTGAACCTGGAAAAACATGTCTTCCTGGATTCTGGCTCTCATGATCGATGAAACAAAAAGGCCCTACCCATGTCTGAAACACCACACACTCGACTCGCAGTGATCAACTGTTCCCAACGCTCAAAGACACTTGTACACATTAAAGTCGTGTGAGATAGCTGCAGACATAGCAACAAGTGGGTGATTATTGTCCCTTAAGAAGGGCGGATGGTGGGTGATTAGGGTTGGGAGGGTGCATACAAATGCACGCTCTGTGAAATAGTGACTTTATTTAGGTGATTGCAATGCATTTTCTTTCACTGTTTCTTTCAGTCTTGATAGTAAATTTAACCCCAAATTAGATTTCTTTCAGGCTAAAATTAGTTTGTAGGTATCCATTCAAGATGTGGAAAATACAACACCTATCATTCTCTTTTTTTCCAACATGTTACAGTAACGGTTTATCTGTTGTCAGGTCGGTTTACTATGAGATCTGTGCACACTTAAAGACATCTTTATATAACACAGTGTTATTTTTTTGTATTTGTGTTTTTATACTTGACTGCCAGGACTTCACCTCTGGCTCTGCCCCCTCCACTCAGGACTTCACCTCTGGCTCTGCCCCCACCACTCTGAGCGTATCCCCGCTCTAGTCCTCATTACCCCATTGTACAGCCCCCCAGTAATCCTTTTTCATTTCCAGCACTTCACAGAAAAGGAACATGAAGTGGAGGAAAGGAAGGGGGTTATTGAAGACGTTCCTTTTCATCATCACCTTTTGGCATGGCCCAGGCAGATGTAGTTGGTGTGAGTTAGTTTACAGCTCTGGCCTTGTTTGCTCAAGATAAGATATGGTGGCTTGTCTTAGCAGACACTTGGACGCACTGCTGGAAGTTGTCAGACAGCAGAGCGAGCCAAATCAGTATGCAGTCAAACGGACAGTGCTTCAAATATGTAAAAAGGTGATATTGTAGAGAAGGGAAAGGTCTGCAGGAAACGACATGGCCCGCACTTTTCTTGGGGAGGCAAATTCTGCAGGAGAACCCCCACATGCAAAGCGGACAGGCTTTGATGATCAGAAGACACTGGAAGCAGCAATCGGACACAGCAGAAGGCGGTCATTAAGAAAGAGTGGACATCAAGCAGCAAATTGTGGCTAGACACTGTGCAAAGACTGCACTGTGAAACAAATAAATGATCCAGACACTTACCGGTAATCTTCATTACTTCTAATCCTACTCTTCCTTGTCACAGTACTTACTTGTGAGGTTCCCAACCCCTGTCTCAGGAATCCATTCCATCGTTTAACAAACACCCATACCTGCCCCGTTCCTCCAGGGAGTACAATGCACCCCCACCACCACCACAACATGTTAGTTATTTTGTTTTCCTGCAGACCTGTCAGGATCTTGGGTGGGTGGCTGGGCCACCTACTGCTCATCATGTTCCTCTCTCTGCTGGACTTGCAGGGGCAACTGTAACTTGTCCTGCCCCCTGCACTCCTTGCTGAGCTTCGGGGTGCATGGGGGTTAGAGTCTTCGGTCTCCCAGGAATTTTTGCTGTGCAGGCGACCTGGCTGAGATCATGTCTTAGCTAGTCCTGCTGGGAGGACCGGCTGCGATGGCCTCTGCTTTTCTGCTACCCGTAATGGAGAATCGCTTCAGTAATTGTGGGGGGCTTAGGGTGAGGCCCTCGGTTTCCCTCCTGTTGGCAGAGGGACGTCCTGTTGCTTCATTCCAGGGAATACCAGGCGCTGTGAACAAGGGGCGATGCTGATGGAGGGGCTTTGCTGGTGCAGCTCCCTCCTCTGGATGCCTCAGTCGGCTCGGGTTGTTGGCTTTGGTCCCCGTCTCTGGTGCCACCACCGACCCTGGGCCTATGTTTCGCTAGGCCATGAACCCAGTGCAGCAAAGGTCAGTAACCGGTTGCCAACATATATGCCAACATGTATACCATTGGCGTGCAACCCCCCCCCCACCAAACCAAAAACATCAACTGTAGCTACACATACAATCCTACACAGTCCATTCTGAAACCAAACGATTGCTCATTGGTTGCTCCAGTGGAAGAAAAGTATTTTGCAAAGTAACAACATTCTTAGCATCACTGGCAAAAAATGCACATTAGCACAAAAGCCTTAGGTCTAAACCAGAGGCCACGGCAATCACACTATCACATGAAAAGCAGATGTAAGTCTCACATCATGCAAGTACTGCCCTGACAGGTGTTTAAAAGATGTTATTACCGAAATTGACCGTTTACAATTGACCTTTTGCACAATTGACTTAATTATAGTGGTCCTAATTGACCTCTGCACAATTGACCTTTATATTATTTTAGTTATTGTATATATGTATTGGGTTAGTTTTGGATTAAAAATAATATAAGGGGATTGGGTGGAGGATTGCGGGGGTTTTGGATTGGGTGGGGGGGTTGCAGGGGTTTCCCCCCCACATATATGTCCTAATTGACCTTCTAAATTATGTCAATTCTCCCAAGGTCAATTCTCCTGAGGTCTATTGTGAAAAGGTCAATTAGTATACAACCTAAAAGATTGACATACAAGCTCTCAACCGTAAGCAGATGATTGATTTGCTTCAGGAGAGATATTTTCCAAACCTATGAACAACACATATTTTCCAAACCTGTGAACTAACTCCAGTTCAAAAGTTTTGATAACTTTTATAAACTTTTGAAATATTTTGGATTAGCCATTGTTAGTTCACACAAGTGCTCTGAAAGTTGAGGACACGTTTGTTAGTTATATTAACTCGTCCCCTAACACTTGGAACTGTTCATTGGACCCCAGAGACCCTACCTTAATTGTTTCCAGATTCACAAAACTGTATGGAACTTTCCTGAACTTCTGGGCACAAGGCCCCACCCATCTTAGGGATGGACCTGTGAGGCTTGGATTGTAACTCTGTGGATCTGTCGTTCTTATACTAATCTGTACCTTTGTTTTCAAGGGTTTGATATGTATTTTGCCCTACTCCAGTGATGGTGTATATGCATCTATTATTAGTGTTGTGTGATATTTGTACCTGTTAGTAGTCATTTTTCACTCACTGTGTTATTTGGCCATAAATAAATATTTGTATATCTGTTTGTCTAAGTATGTCCCTTGACTGTTTCACTTTGTGTGCTCATTGCGGACCCCTTACAAGCTGACCACAGCTTGAGACTTAGCCTAGACCACTCGTCCACCTACCTTGAACTGGTTTGCTACAGCTCCCAGAATTGTCCCTGTCACAATACTAGATTGGCCTCTATACATCTGTCCAACAGGCCAGGGTATAGAAAATCAGTCCTAACATGCAGGACATGGCTTCCTTTCCTTCCCATGTCAAGGAAAGCAGTTACATAGGCACGCAACATTCACTGTGCGTGTGTAGCAGTTGAAACGTGCCTTCTCTGACCGTTCACTCACATCATCATTCTGGAAGTGGGCACGTTGAGAAACAGGGCAACAGGGCTCCTAAGCCTAATGAGCCAATGTCTTTCGGACACACAGGGCCCACACTCCAACTGGCAGCGCATATTGACGGCATGTGGGCCCACTAAAGGAAACCATGAAAAGCTCATGAGGATCTTCTTGTGCGGAGAGAGCTCTGTACATGGTCGGAGTTTACAGCGTGTACGCTAAGCTACGTTCATTTGACGAGACATCCTGGCAGGGGCTCTCTCATTAGTTTAGGAACATCGCACAGGGGGACCATCAGATCGGCAGCTGTGTGAACACTTCTTGCTCTGTCTTCCTTGGTTGAGTGGTGATGTCATTAAGTTTCCAGGTATGGAATGTTGTGTAGGTGTCACCAGCTGAGTGTTTTTGGAATGACAGTTGGAGAGAAGCTGCTGGAGTGAAAGGGTATTGCGTTAATGTTTCCTCACCTATGTGTGTGCTGTGCAACGTTTGGGACTTCCTATATGACGCTGTAATTGACACTAAAAAGCTTTTCTTTTTTTACAACTGGCTCCTGTCATCTTGTGAAGGGGTCATCCAGATCAGGATTCGAATGAAGACAAGCTCTACCCTTTGTGATTCAAGGCAATGTGGTCCATTATATTGCAAGGTGCAAGAGGAGGTTTCTACAGTATAACGTTTCCTGGCAAATGTTTATTAATTGTACTATATAACATTGTTAAATCACAAACCTCCATGTTATATGGGCTTTGAAAGAAATATGTGTATTCTGTTGAAGGGATGACTACTACCTGTGGTCTACGAATACCTTATTTGTAAAACCATTTTTATTAAAGATGTACCACATTGTATATTTTTTAGAGGACTATTTGTGAAATAAACACATTTATTTTACTGATGATGGAAATGGGCTTAAAAGATCCTTCGGAATTGAACTAGGGTGTCTGTTAGCCTTCAAAGCACGACTTATAAGGCAAGATTATTTCTTGCTGCCAATTGTTTATCATTGGTTAAATGCTGTTGTAGGGTAAAATGAAATCCTGGTGAGTGGAGCATGACAAATCATCTTGGCAGGGGATGGTGATAAGTTCATCAAAATTCCTGTGCACATGTTGAATGGTGCACAAACAGGTTTTGAAGATTTGATCCATAAGACGTGGGGATATCAAACATATGTAGATACAGTCAATCACCCCAATGCATGGGGAAAGCCATCAATCGTACAGACCGCTTCTTTTTCTTTGGTCAATTCAACTGCACAACAATGATTACGGGTCGGGCGGTCTGCTATTAACAGTGGCGGTAAACCCGCCGCCACTGTTAATTCCGGACCGCCCGATCCCAAGTCCTGCAGGCGGGAGGTGATCTTCCCGCCAGGTCTGATGTGGCGGGTTGAACACCTCCCGCCTGCAGGCGGATGTGGAAACACCAGCACCATCACGAGATGGTGCCGATGTTTCCACTTCCCCATTCCCATTGAGTCCTATGGGACTCAATGGGAATGGGGATTAACACCATTCCGCCTCCGTGACTCCCGGGACACCGGGGCTGTAATGCCCTGGTAATTCCGGGAGTCACGGAGGCGGAATGGTAATACGAGTCTGGCGGTAACCATGCGGTTTTACCGCCGTGGTTACCGCCGGACTCGTAATGAGGCCCAATGGACCTCATTACGAGGTGGGCGGAATGGGTTTAACGGCACCAGTAATGGTACCGGTAAACCCGTTCCGCCCTACTACGAGGTTCCCTTGCAGGACCCACTCAGAACGTCTGGTCAGACCAGACGTCCTTTGCGGGTCCCGCAAGGGGACCAGGGAGCTAATAACGGGCCTGTTATTAACGGGCCCGTTATTAGCTGCATCCCCATTCGCATTGAGCCCAATGGGGGCTCGAATGGGAATGAAGATGGGTTTTGTGAATGAGGAATTACCGGGTCCTCCAACGTTGGAATGACCCGGTAATTCCTCATTCGAGGAACCCGGACCCGATTTTGGAGGCAGGCATGGCGCTAATAGCACCATGGCTACCTCCAAACTCGTAATGAGGCCCACTGCATGAATGTGCAGATTTCAGCAACGAACAATGTAATATTTTCAATCCATCAGTTCAGTTTATTTAGAAAACGTCCAGTTATTCCATTAAACCTAACAACAAAAGTATCACATTACATTTTGTTAGATGGTACATCAGAGATGCACAAACAGTACTAAAACTATCACACATAATTGACAATTGCGAAATTAGACACGAGTATGATAATTTAAGCAGAAAAGATAACATTAATTTATTTATTTTTTAAATCAAGATTATCTGCCCAAGCTGGGTAAAGTATTTAAATACCCTGACAAACTAAACATCGTCTTTCCTCTAGTCTGTATATTTCTTTAGGTTTTAGGTGGCCTCTACGGATGTGTCCCAGGGAACCAGTCTCCTTTCTGAGCCTTTCATCTTCCTTATACCTATCAGATGCACCAGGAAAAGCCCCAGGGTAAAGTATGCAGGTATTTCACTATCCAGCAATAAATAAAGCATACCCGGTGACATTGGCCCTCATTCCGAGTGGGGCGGTAAGGGATACCGGTCACCGGTAAGGAGACCGGTGCCGGCAATCCCTTACAGCCCTACTACGAGGTCCCTTAGCGGGTCCCTTCCTTAACGCCTGTTCTGACCAGGTGTTAAGGACGGGACCCGTTAAGGGACCTGGGCGCAAATAACGGTCTTGGCATATGCCGGCCCGTTATTTGCGCCCTCCCCATTCTCATTGAGCCCTATGGGGGCTCAATGGGAATGGGGAATGGTTTGGTAAATGGGGACTTACCGGTCCCTCCAAGGTCGGAATGGACCGGTAAGTCCCCATTGAACCAGACCGGACATGGTACCGTTTTTGGTGGCAGTCATGTATCATTTTACATGACCCAGGGGAAAAATCAAAGTGTTCCCAGATGTAATTTAGCCAAGGGATTCTAGCCACAATGTTAATTTTCAATGAATGAGAGACACTGGTCTATATGAAAGATGCTTTTTTGTTACCCTGACGTCCGTTCATAACTGAAGTGTTTAGAATGCAATGAAGACCTACCTCTATTAATCGAGCCTATGGGAAAAATATAAATCACACAATTCTGGAAAACTATCTAATAAAACATATCAGAAAAATTCATAATTAAGACAGCATAACTGAAACCTAAAGAAATAAAACTAAATTAACTAAGGAAACTGTATACCAGGAAATGTCACATTACACATGTACACATAAGAACATTATGGAGCACAGAAGTAAATCAAAACATTGTAATAAGAGATGCATAAATAGAGAAGCATTTTACACAGAATAAAGAAACAAAATACTTTAAGGTGAACGTATAATTTGATAGACAAGTGCACATAATCCCAGACAATACAATCAGAAGCTAATATACACTTTAAACTAGTTGATGAATCACAAGTAATATTGGAAGGATTTTTTAAAGTATCCAATACATTACAAATGGCTTTCATGCCATCTCTCCAAGAGAGACATTATTTTAGAAAGACTCAGCAACCGGTTTCGACGTGCACAACAGATTGTTTTGCATGTCTTCATCAGGATGAAACTTAACTATACAAAAAAGAGGAAAGCTCGACTTAGAATATACTCTGCAATATATGTCTAATATTGCAAGGATTTAATCATTTGAATACCTGGTGAACCAAAAGAAGGAGTCAGATTCGAGGACATCACTTCAAGGTTTTTTTTTAACTTAAAAGATAAATCACTATATGTCCCTATTGCTAAGAGGTATTCCCCTTCCTTTCAACTAAACTAAAGGTGCTCGCCTTTAGTCAAAAGAAAAAATAGTCTCCAGTCCAAAACCTATTAACTATCTGGCCCTACCACTTTATGAAAAACAACATAAAAATAAGCCAGCACAATATACTCTCTTCTCAGGCTTCTTCAGTCCAATCGTACTGGTGTCTCTCACGGTTTCTCCCTGAATCTATGTCACAGATCCAATGTTCGTTCTTGACAGTTCATCAAAGAAAAATTCCCATGTCTTTCTTTAGAAACCTCAAGGAAATTTCTATTAAAAAAATTATAGAGACTCGCTTGAATATTTGCAAACACGCTGAACAACTGACATGTATCACCATTTTCTGTCAATTTAGTAGATTCTGCAACAAATAGTGCATTTTACATGCATTTGACCCCACTTTTCAACCCCCCCAGTTTGCGTTCCGCAAAGGAAAGAGTCTTAACCAAAAATTGGCAAAAGCTTCCAGGTCCCCATGTCCAAAATCCAGCCTATTGATCCCCAATATGTGTAATGTGCCGCTAATAGCGATTTGCTTGCCAACACATGTTCTTACAGGGAACAAACTTAGATTTTCAATCCTAAACCTTTAGAAGGCTGGCTCAACCAACTGGAAGAATGGCAAGCATTTGTGCAGTCCATTCCATCCTTTTTTACTGTGAAATGCATTAAACTTTGGGTGTCAGTATTTAAAATGTGGTCTTTCGTATCCATACCAATATGGCCACCGTGTGTGGTTATACTTTGAAGCCAGATTCTTGTAGTCTGCTTTCATTTCTATGGAGTTTTGTGAAGGCATTATGAAGAAAGACACAGACAACAGATACAAAGTTCAAACAAAAGATATTAACTCAAATGTCAGGATGGTGTAAGGCCTAACTTGTCCTATACTAAGGTGGGATTTCCCTACCTAAAAAAACTAAGGATAGTCTGAGTTAGTAAGTTCAACTACAGAGTCTGTCTGTGTCCAATACTTGCCCTCACAACTAAAGCTAAACAATGTGTAGGGAAGTCGGTAACCAAAGAAACAGGGCCTCATTACAACTCAGGCGTTAAGGGTTAACGCCACCGTTAACCCTTAACGCCTGATTCTGATTTTAACGCCTGCTTTTAGCAGGCGTTAAAATCCATGGCGCTAACCTGCCATGGTGCTAATTACGCCGCCGTAATTTACGGCGGCGTAATTAGCGCCTTCCCCACTCCCATTATGCCCTATGGGGCAAAAATGGGAATGGGGAAGGGAAAATGGGAAATGGGGATTTACCGCCCCACTCACCTTGGAATGGGGCGGGAAATCCGCCATCCACCATGGTGTAAACGGAGTTTACACCATGGTGGTAAAGTTGGTGCACTTAGCACCAAGGTTGTAATGAGGCCCACAGTGTTCAAACTAAAGTTCTGAGCTTCTTACATCTCCTGGTCTGCTCTTAGCTCCCTTGCCCAAGTTCACGAAAGTTCCAACAAAAATGTGCCTTGGGGTTCCCTTCCCCATGTTCAAAACAGTTCCACAAAATGGTCTTGGGGTTCCCTTAGCCAAGTTGAACACAGTTCTACAGAATGGTCTTGGGGTTCCCTTCCTCAAGTTCAACACAGTTCCACAGGTTTTAAATTCACAGTCACATTTACTTGTTTAGTTCGCCTTCTCGTTTTTCCCCTTGAACAATCTTAGGCAAACCAGCCTCAGCCTCTAGGCTTCTCCTCTTGGTTTACTGCAAGGGCTCCTCAGTCTAGGCGCAGTTGTCAGACCACACAGTTCGCCCATCACAGGACAAGCAACCGATAACCCTTGTCATTTTACCACAGTTCATTCTTTTCATAGAACTTCCTTGATAACACAGACTTCCTTTCTGCACCTATGTCATAAGTCCAAATATGCTACAGGCTTACTTCAGTGGCATCTTGCCTGTACCAACATGTGATTCTCGCACACCTTCGTTTGTGGTATTTCTCCTGGTTACGACCTTGCTTCTACGCTATTCAATAGTGTTTTGCTTCTTACTCATTTCACTTTGTTCCCAAATGCTTTTTCTTTAAATTCACTTTGTTTGAAAATGTGCATCACTTTCTGTTTCATTTGAGTGTTTTTTTCATATCTTTTCCTTTGTTCTGCTTTCAACTTTCATTACGTTCTTGACAATCGTATTGGGTCTCCAAACACCTTTTCCATATCATTCAAAGCTCATTTTAAGCTTGACAATTCGTTCGGTATTCAATATGTTCTGATTGGGTCCCCAGGCCCCGTTTCCATAGAATTTCGCTTGACCGGCATCAGCTTTTACACACACCATGCTCGTGGAGCAGCCCGGCCTGAGTGATGCGTCCCTTTCACCCACCGGTGTGTGGCTGCTCCTCCGGGTGCTCTGGTCTCGTTGTGTGGTTCCTGCTAGCTCTGGTCTCTCTATCGTGGAGCTGCAGTGAGCATGGCTCACATTCTCCAGACCTTCTGGCAACGTTCAGTGGCTTCTCTGTGTTCCCCACTCCCAAAGGGGAACACATGACAATGGACTCTGCTCAGCTCCAGAACCTCTCATGGCCCGCTCCAGCCTCAGCGTCTTTCTGGCTTCTCTGCGGTCTGCGCCCTTTCCACCGGCTCATGATCTGCCTGCCCCAACTTGGCTTGCTGTGCTCTCCTGCCCGTCTAGTTCTCTGCTATGCTGCTTTCTTCCTCTTTTATACACCTGCAACCCTTTAACAGGTTGCAGGTGACAGTCCTTAATTCTCATTGCATGACCATAGTTAGTGTGACATGCCTGACCCTCACAACAATTCTCAGGCCTTCTCCTTGTCTAAGTACCAGGGTGGCAAAATAACATGTTAGTGTGCTCTGCTCCTAGTCACCTATTCCTCATCCCAGTATTATGATGGTCTGAATGGGGAAAAATTATGGGAGGTGGTTTACAACAGCCTATAAATGCAGGGAGAGGGTGAAGTTGGTTCTCATCAGAAAAAGTGGGGATACCATGTCTCGCCTGCTGATATCCTCTCCCTGATCCCCAAGGACCCGCCACCCAGGTGATTCTCCCTTGCATCTCCACCCCCAGGGTCAGGATGCAAAAGTGATGGCCTTTCCCTGGCCACCTGAGGAGAGGATCCAAGGGGAGTAGGTGTGAGGATACCCTCAGGTTTCTCACAGTTTCTTCTTTTCGTAGTGTGTCAGAGCTCGTTGCACAGGCATTTAACTGTGCCAGTGGGCAACTCGCTATGCACCGGCCCCTCAGTTATCGTGCTAAAAAGATTCTCCTTAAAGGATGTACTGTTCCATAGTTTGCATACGACTTGCTTACTGTGCCTGTTGTAGACACGCTGTGCACTGGTTTCTCAAGCATTGTTGTTTTTAAGAAAAGCATTCTTTAACAGAACGTCTGTTTTTTTTATATCTTGTGAATCCTATGCTCCAAATTTACTTTTAGTTGGTTGATTGTTGTTGTTTGTTGTTGTTTGTTGTTGTTTATTCATTTATAATGTGCACCAGACCCGGGGGTATCAGGGCGCAGCATTTACAGGATATGCAAGGTTTAGGCTAAAGGTTTCAGAATATGAACAGAAGTAATACAGGTACAGGCAGGAATAAATCAATAAATACATTAAGGAGAATATACAAATGCAGTACAAGAGTATAAATCAAACATGAACGGGCCTTAAAAATGTGTAGACTTGAGCCAGTTGATGTAGCTTAGTCTGAAATTCAGGTAGGGTTGATCTTCTCTAATGGGGTGTGGCAGGGAGTTCCAAAGTTGGGCCGCCATGACGGGGAAGCTGCAGCCACCAACCTTAGAGAGCTTGAATCTAGGGATGGTGAGGCAGTTGGTGTTGATTAGTCTCATGGGTCTGGTGGAAGTTCTCGTGTGGAATCTATCCATGAGATAGCTGGAGGTGGCATTGTTCAGTGCTTTATGGGTAAAGGGTGCTGTTTTTAGCTGGATTTGGTTGTAGGTTGACGGCCAATTATTTTGGCGCCTAATCACAGATATATGTGATCTTCTAGCCACACTGAGTGCCGCTCTTAGAGCATTGTTTTGGAGGATTTGTATCCTCTGGATAATCGATTTGTTGGCACCAATGTAGAGGGTGTTACAATAGTCTAGCCTAGAGAGTATAAGGGATCTGGCCAGGATAATGCAGTTGTCGTCAGAGAGAAAGGGTTTGCCGGTTCTGATGAGCTTACAAGTGTAGGCAGTGGCAGAGGCCATAGAGTTAACTTGTTTGGCGAAGGAGAGAGTAGAATCAAGGTAGAAACCAAGGGTCTTTACCTCTATGCCACTTTGATGAGGTTGCCATCGATTATGAAGTATGAGTAATCCTGGCCTAGTTTCTTGAGGTTGGAGTCGGTACCCAAGATGATGAGCTCCGTTTTGTCATCATTCAGGGATAGACCGTGGGTCGCTATCCATGCCTGAATGATGAGGTACACTCTATTCACCAAGGCCAAATCCTTAACGTAATGCCCAGAATGTGGGCGGAGAATCTGAGTATCATCTGCGTAGTTAGTGTAGGCGATACCAAGAAGGTCCAGAACATTGAAAAGGGGCTTAGTGAATATATTGTACAATGTAGGGGAGACACAAGAGCCCTGGGGCACCCCACACTTGATAGGGTTGGTGTCTGCAGCTGCTGAGGGGGAGAAGAGCCTCATGGTTCTGCCACTCAAGAAAGACTCATTCCAGACTATAGCCTCTTTGGAGATGTGGGCGGCTGAGTCTATGTGGCTTCATAAGACCGTGTGGTCCATGAGGACGAATGCAGCCAAGAGGTCAAGCAGTAAGAGGAGGGCTGTTTTCCCTTTGTCTCTTAGCTCATCGACTTGCGTCTTCAGGTTAAGGGCGGTCTCCGTTCCATGTTGGGGCAGAAGCCCGATTGTCGTGCTCCTAAGAGTTTGTGAAGTTCTAATTTTTTTTGGATTTGAAGGTAGGCAACCTTGTCAAGTATTTTTAACAGAAACGGGACTGTCGTAATAGGACGGTAGTTGGTGGGTATGAGTGGATCAAGGGTTTGCATTTTTAGCAATGGGAGCACCCAGGATTGTTTGAGGTTGGTAGGGATGGTGCCAGATGCATATGAGGCATTAATAAGTTAGGAGATAAAAGGGGCACCTCTTGTAGCATCCCTTATGAGCTGGACTGGGCAGAGGTCACCATGGCAGTTCGAAGGCTTGAGTGAGAGAATAACATTTTCTACCTCAAGAATGGATGTTTAAGTGAAGTTAAATTGGGCATGGGAGTCGGTTAATGTTTCCGTAAAGGGGAGGTCAAGAGTAGTGTTATTTGGATGAGATAAAGAATCTAGGGAAGCTTTTTTTAAGGCTATTTTCTTTTGGAGGGTAGTTACTTTATTGAAAAGTGCCTGTTGTATATCTGAACACCAACACCAAGTTTTGTCTTTAGTACAGATATCGGGAGTAGGGATAGGAGACTCTATTTCCTTCAGGATGGTAAATAATTCCTTTATGCTAGAGTTAGCGTTAGAAATGCTTTTATTATAGGAATTACATTTGGCTAGGCAAATTTCTTACTTATATTGGGATGAGATTTCAGTAAATTTGGTTCTGTTGGCTTCTGAAGGGGGTGATCTCCAGGAGGTTTCACAACTCCTCTTTAATTGTCGTAAGTCCTTGAACTGTGGGGTGAACCACTTGTTCATGTGAGTTTTAGGCTTGCTAGTTCTGAGTTTGATTGGGGCAATAGTGCCGAGCGAAGTTAGCATCATTTTATTATACTCATTAACAAGCGTTCCTGGATCTAGATTGTCAGCATGCAAGTTAAGGGTAGGGAGGATGGCGGGGATCACTTTGTCCACAGTGATGTGCCTTTTGTTCCTTGTAGGGCAAGGGGGGGCAGCAGGGGTAACTGGAGGGAGTGGTCTAGTAGTTGAAAGTGCAAAGGACAGGAGGAAGTGGTCAGTCCAAGGTTGCGGGGAGATGGAGGTGATGTTGGTGGTACAGGTGTAATCAGCCACCCAGTCGAGGGTTCTCTCTTTGTTATGAGTAGGTTCACTGATTGTTTTGGATAGGCCAAGTTCGGACAGGATGTTGGCGGTTGCTGTGGCATATTTGTCTAGTGGGTCATTGAAACCCAGGTTGAAGCCACCTAAGAGTAGTAATTGGGAGGTGGTTTTGAGATTATTGGAGAGTATAAAGTAAATGTCCTCCCCAAAAGTTCTGATTGGGCCAGGGGGTCTGTAGATTAAGTGAATAGTAAGAGTCTGGGAGTTGACTAATGGAAGTTTGACTGTGAGGACTTTGCAGGATTGGATGGTTTGGGAGGGAGCAAGTCTCATAGAGAGGCTAGATTTGGAGATAATGGCAATGCCTCTGCTCCGTGCTTTAGATCTGTCCTGTCTAAGTATTGTGTAGCTGTCAGAGACTGCTAGTGAGAGCATAGGTCCTGCCGCTTCATGCAACCATGACTCAGTGTTGGCAAGAAAGTTCAAGTTTTTGCCAGTAGCAGGTCAGAAATGTCTGTAGCATGAGCAACCAGCGACCCAGCATGTATTAGAGCTCAGTTGAGAGGGTGGGCAATGGTTGAGACTGTGGCAGAGGTAAAGGTAGTGGTTGAATCTACTTTCTTAGGTTTGTGCACAGTGTGGTGCTCAGTGGTGTCATGAGGGCATGGCCTGATAATGAAAGGGTTAGCACTAGTGGCATTCTGGCTGTTAGGGAGGTTGGTTTTCTTGTTTGCCAAGGGCAAAGATCTGGTGGGGGTTCGAAGAGTTTAGTTAATCTGGAACGGAGTCTGGAGTTCCTAGCACCTATAGTACAGGGATTTCTTAGGAATAGGCTCAATGTGATCACTGAGACACTTTGAATTACCTTGCAGCAAAGGCACCAGTGGACTATGCTTTAATTTACATGTGTGTTTCTTATTGCATGCCTTGCATTGAGTCCAGGGCCGTCACGAGGGGGGTTCAGGGGGGGCAAACTGCCCCGGGCCTCGCGCTTGCTGGGGGCCTCGCGGCCCCCTCCTAAGTGGAAGGCAGCACAGTTTCCCGTGTCCTTTATTCACACGGGGGACTGTGCTGCCCCTGCAATGATTTTGCTGTTTCTTGTGAAGCCGTTTGGCTCCGCAACAAACAGCAAAATAATGGGAGACAGCAGGGCTCAGAAGTGAGCTCTGCTGCCTCCCGTCATTCAGCTGAAAACGTGGACATGCTGAATGACAAGAGAGGACTCCTCTCCTGTCAGTCAGTGTGTTCACGTTGCTCAGCGTGACCACACTGACTGACAGGAGAGGAGTTCTCTCTTGTCAGTCAGTGTGTTCAGGTTGTCAGTGTGACCACGCTGACTGATGAGAGAGGAGTTCTCTCTTGTCAGTCAGTGTGTTCATGTTGTCAGTGTGACCACACTGACTGATGGGAGAGGACTCCTCTCCTGTCAGTCAGTGTGGTCATGTCAGCGTGATCATGCTGACTGATGGGAGAGGAGTTCTCTCTTGTCAGTCAGTGTGTTCATGTTGTCAGTGTGACCACACTGACTGATGGGAGAGGACTCCTCTCCTGTCAGTCAGTGTGGTCATGTCAGCGTGATCATGCTGACTGACAGGAGAGGAGTTCTCTCTTGTCAGTCAGTGTGTTCATGTTGTCAGTGTGACCACACTGACTGATGAGTTAGGAGTTCTCTATCGTCAGTCAGTGTGTTCATGTTATCAGTGTGACCATGCTGACTGACAGGAGAGGAGTTCTCTCTTGTCAGTCAGTGTGTTCATGTTATCAGTGTGACCACTCTGACTGATGGGAGAGGAGTTCTCTCTTGTCAGTCAGTCTGTTCACGTTGCTCAGCATAACCACGCTGACTGACAGGAGAGGAAACCTCTCCTGTCAGTCAGTGTGTTCATGTTGTCAGTGTGACCACGCTGATTGATGGGAGAGGAGTTCTCTCTTGTCAGTCAGTGTGTTCACGTTGCTCAGCATGACCACGCTGACGGATTGGAGAGGAGTTCTCTCTTGTCAGTCAGTGTGTTCACGTTGCTCAACATGACCACGCTGACTGACAGGAGAGGAGTTCTCTCTTGTCAGTCAGTGTGTTCATGTTGTCAGTGTGACCACGCGGACTGATGGGAGAGGAGTTCTCTCTTGTAGGTCAGTGTGTTCATGTTGTCAGTGTGACCACACTGACTGATGGGAGAGGACTCCTCTCCTGTCAGTCAGTGTGTTCATGTTAGCATGATCATGCTGACTGATTGGAGAGCAGTTCTCTCTTGTCAGTCAGTATGTTCACGTTGATCAGCATGGCCACGCTGACTGACAGGAGAGGAGTTCTCCTGTCACTCAGTGTGTTCATGTTGATTAGAGAGGACTCCTCGCTTGTCAATCAGTGTGTTCACGTTGCTCAGCGAGACCACGCTGACTGATGGGAGAGGAGTTCTCTCTTGTCAGGCAGCATGTCTACGTGTCGGCTGCATGGATGCTTTTTAAGGGTGCATGGAGGTAAGGTAAGTGTTTTCTATTTTAAATTAAAAGTGTATATGTGTACTTAAATTAAATTAGTATGTATATGTGTATGTATGAATGCATGCGTGCATGTTGAGGTGTGTGTCAATGCTGTGTTTGGTTTTATGTATACATGCATGTATGGAGTTGTGTAACTGGTGGTTGAATGCATGGGTGAAAATGTTTTTTGTGAGTGTGTGTTCAGCACCACCCCTAAATGTAGCCGCCCTGGGGGCCACTTCATTAAGGGGTGGGTTCATGGCATCAGAGGTGCACCTAGGCTAAAATGTCAGGGGGCAAAGGGGACTAATACTTCAAATGTTGGGAGATGTGCTAAAGTCAGTAGCTGTGAGGAAGGGGCAAACTTCCTTGTGTGGGGGCACCTAAAATCTTTCCACTTTTCAAATGAGACTATTCTGGTGAAGCTTCAATGTTACAAGCAGCTACCTCTTGCCTTCATTTCTGAAACATCACACTTAAGGACTGCTGTGAGAATGAGATGTCTCATGTCACCACTTCCCTTCTAATCACTCCCCTAGCATGCAAGTGCTAACCCCACATCACGATTTCAATTACCTAAAAATGTATGGATAGGAATGCAGGTGCTAACAGTGAAGTGACTTCTCATGGCCATGCTAATGCCTATGGCAATTCTCACCCAGTTCCTGCCCTCCCCACCCAAAACACCTCCTCACTGGAACACTGAGCTAGTTTTAAACATGCCTTGCCATCAAACCTAGCCCTCAATGTGCCTGCATGTGTTCCTCAAAGGAGTCATCTGAGAGTTCCTGACTTCATTGGAGTTGTAAACACGTAACTGGTGTAATAAAAATGTCTTAATCAGGTCTGCCTTTAGCCACTCAATTTAAAAACACCCTGCATGTCTTTCGCTGAAATTCTTTTAAAAATAAGCATTGGCAATGCCAACAGTTTTGGCTTGTGTATAAGTATTAGGCATTTACGAGGCACTGCTATTAGCTGCTCAGGTACTCAAACCATTTTGCACTGGCACTATCAATGGCCAGCTAATACCAATACAGAAGTGCCTTTACCATGCCTACACGAATGCCCAAACTGTTGCCATTGCCAGTGCTCTTTTTGCTTTACCCTTGATGCACAGGACTATGCATCAAGGTTAAAGCAAACATACTACCTGGCTAAATTGGCCCACTTTGAATGTAGGCCAATCTAGCCAGTAATAACACTTATGGTACACAGTCAGCCTGGATATACTTTCTGTGGCATGGCATTTTTACTGGTTGGGAATCCGTATATGGTAATAATGGCAAATATTGATGCAGCCTGCATCAACATAATTAGAACAGCCAGCATGAATATATGTTTATACTAGCATATCTCGCGTGGAAAGGCGGCATGAAATGTATTGGAAAATGTTCCTATGCACAATTTGTGATTTGCAACTATTGGGAATTTCCATGTGCTTCCATACAAAACCAATTGCAAACTGCGTGGATTTCTACCCAATTTTGCAAAGAAAGTGCTGTAAAATGCATACTTTTAACCCAATGTTTCAAACATTTTCTTGGGAGTGAGAACCCCCCCCCCCCCCCCCAAGCCACCCTTGTTTGGTTTGGGCTCCCTCACTGTGCTCTGTTGATCTTGACTAATTGGAACACACATTTAAGCCTCTTAAGTTCAGAAATGTACCGGCCTCCACTGTACATCATTTGTCACTGTGTATGATGTGCTCCTTAATGATATGATATGGCATTTATAACGTGCCTGTACGCAAGTGTTTCTAGGCGCGACAAGGCAAGGAGGGAGAAACAAAAGAGTAGGACAAAACACAGATCTTACTAGGCCTTGTGTCTTTCAGATCGTGCAAGAGCATGGAATGGGGGAGGGAAGAAGTGCCGAGGGTGGGGTAGGATGCAGAAGTGCAGGAACAAAGGAGAAACAAGAGTGCAGCCAACTGGTGGCAAGTGTGAGTACTCATAACTGCAGCCAACGGGTGGAGAATAAGAGCAATAGCAGGGACTGTAGGGGTTACAGATACAGACCACAAGTGCAGGGGAGCCAAGAGGCAGTGCGGGATTGCAACAGGACAGGCAGGGACCTGGGCCCGAATTCAGAGCTTGACCAGGTGACCAGTGCATGGATCAGACAGGTGATCAGCAACGGAGAGGAAGAGGGAAGGCAGAAGCAAAGAGACAAGTCTTGAGATGGTTCTCCTCAAGTTTCAGCGAGGCAGGGAGCTGTTTCCAGAGGGAGGCCCCAGCCGAAGAAAGAGATCTGCCCTCAACTCTTTGCTTGGAAAAGTGATTGACCCTCAGAGAATTGGAGGTGGCGCAGTGGAGAGCTCAAGCCATCTTATATATATTTATTCATATAATAAAAAAGTTAGTCTGGCATGAACCTTTCTTCAGTAGAGAAAGTAGTAATAAACCATATTTGGGATCCTGCACACAAACTCAAGGGTAGATTTCTCAAGTCTCCTGTGTGCGGATATGCCGCCGCTGGCCGAGTGCAAAAAATTGTAAGGGGGCCTCACCAAATGTTTTGCCCCGGGCCTCACCACATCTTCTGACAGCCCTGATTGAGTCTGATTCATAGAACTTCTGGCTTAGGTTTATCCCCAAGCATGTATTGAGTTAATTACATTTAACAATCTCTTTAGTTTCTAGTAAATATTTGATCCATTATTCCTGAAGGCTTAACTTTTGTACTTTTCCCTCAGCCTGTTGGCCGTGTCATGAGTACTTTTTGAAGGACTGTGCCTATTGTGATGAATTTAGGGATTTGTCACTTCTTCCGCCGCGCCGAAGTGGTCGCGCCAAACCGGCCCGCGCCGAATCGGCGGTGCCAAAAAGGGGTGTACCGGAGGAAAGTAGCAGCTTTCCGAGACAAGGGATGGGCACAGTCAGACTGAAGGTTGGAGACAAGAAAAGGGTGTGGTTTTCGAGCGACAGGCAAATGTGAGAGATCTCGGAGAGAAATGGTACAATAGGGTGGCATTGAGAAACACGCAGAATATGGGCAGTGGCAAAAGTTAAACCTAAGGGTGCACTTTGGTGGCATGGACTCTTCAGAGGGGGTGTACGGATGGCTGAGGAATCAGGACGACGGAGCCATGCAGCTGGGACCTGACGCAGGGCCGAGCTCTGTCCTTTCATAGGAAAACGTTATCCCAAACATAGGAATGCTGCCCACTCTGAGGGTTTAGTCCCGTCCTTTCCCCGTCTCTTGTGTTTCTAACTTTGCTTTGTTGTTGGCTCTGTCTCCCCCTGTTTGTCCTTCACTCTCCGTTCACCCCCTGTAACTCCTCTTTCCGCTACTCGTGCCCCTTCTTCCTTGTTCCCACCCGCCCTCCTCCCTCTCAGCAAGCGCTCGGGATTCAGAAAGGCAGATGTGGGGAGGAGGGGGCGGGGGGCGCTCACAGCTGTGAGCAGGGACAGACCTCAGACCGAGTGCCAGAGCTGAATAACAACACAGAGGGGGACCAGCCGAGCCAGGCAGCAGAGAGCGGCAGACCACGTCAAAGAGCAGCAGCGGGGCGCAGCCGAGCCCAGCAGAGAGCAGCCGAGCCCAGTAGAGAGCCCCGGAGAGCAGCCGAGCGAAGCCCTCCAACGCCAGGACTATGGGAATCCATGCGCGCCGCTACACCTCGCCTGACGCGGACATGTCAGTCAACTGCCCAGACACACCGGCCAAATAATACACTACGCCACTGGCAACTTCTTCAGCAACTCCTGCCAAAAACCGTTCCACGTGCCAAGAACACGCTGCATTCCGAGGGCGCTTCGCAGCCTGGGGTCCCCAACTTGGAAGCATATGTCTGTAGGGGCCACACTAACACACGAACTTCTTCCTGGTGCCTATTCGTGTTAGGCAAGGAAGAGGCCACGCGTGATTCCGTTTTTACTTTTGCACAAGACAAGTCTTTCCATCGCAACGTAACCAAACCATCACCAATAACACCCGTTCCATCTGTTGCTCATCCACCCACCCACAGCCGGTGTTACCGGTACATTCCACGTGTCCTGCAGCTGAAGGGAGGACACTGCGCGAGATCCTGGGTCATTCACCTTTCCTGCTTCCTTCTACCTTTCTACCGCCCTTTGCGTCCGGCCCCGTTTTGCATTTTGCGACCCTCCTCTACCCACCGTGCCGTTCCCTCTTCCCATTGTGCTCATATTCCGCGGCCTCTCGGGCATGGGTCGCCCTCGGTGCCCAGGACCTCCTCGAGGTATGCGTGAACTCCGCGGGGAGACCTTGTTGCTGAGGCCAGTTCTGCTTCTCTGCACGATACTGCAACCCGTGGCTGCCACACCTGTGCCAACGCCGGCCGACGAGAGCGGGGAGGTGGTGGTAAGTTTGCAAAGTGTATTGGGGACTTTTTATGCTCTAGTGTGTGTCCGCGCCGGTGTGTTTTTCTTGCATGCCTCCGTGTGTGTGTGTGTGTGTGTCTGTATGTGTGAGAAAAGTCATTTTGGAATGGCGAGGGCAGCTGACCATCAATCGATCATTTCGGTAAAGATGTGAGGATTGTATTCTAAAGTCACCAAGCTTTTGTTGTCCTGGATTTGCAAGAAAACAGTCTAGCAGTGAGATATCAGTATTGGGGGGCATGGTTGCCTGGGCTGCAATGTCATTTCTGGGATGTGAGGTCTAGTGGTGGCACCACATGTGTATGTATACGGGTTCCTGGGCCGTCGTCCCATCTGGGGAAGCTGATGCCTAGTGACAGGACATGTCTGGGAGTAAGTGCTCCTTAGGTCTGGCCCCATGTGTGTGAGCTAATGTGTAGTGTTTTCATCATATGTTTTCATCAAAAAATATAAAATTCTGCATACCTCACTCACACAGAAACCTACACAACCACCTCTCGCACAGCAAGGCGCGCGCACTTCTCCACACGCAACAACAAACAAGCACATAAGTCGCACCAACAGCACACGAGGCCTGATTTCGATCCGATACGCGCACCAAAGTTCAGCGTATGGTGTATACCGAACTGAAGTCGCCAACAGGACACCACTTCTCTCACTATCCTACTCTGTCTTCACCTTACTAACCCAACCTGCCTTCTCGTTTACAGATCCGCCTGAGCGCCTGGGGACCAATTTCATTGGTGACAGTGAGCTATGCAAATACCTTTAACATATGTCTCTGCGCGAGGCCTACTGGCCCAGTTGTGAGAGATTAGGTCTAGGAGTGATAGAAAAGGTCTGCACGTGGAAGTAACCTTTCTTCCTGTGCTTTTGCCCCGGTAGTGAGAGCTGTTGTCTAGTGGTCACAGAATATGTCTGTGAGTAAAATGTCCTGGGCTCTGGTCACAGTTGTGAGAGATGGTTGTATTTGGAACACGATACGTCTGTGTGGAAGAGCTCCTGGACTCTAGTCCCACTTGTCAGGTGTAGTGTGTGGAGGTGGCAGCAGGATGTGTCTGTGAGCAAGAGCTCCTGGGCTGTGGTAGCACTTGTCAGAGGTGGTGTGACAGAACATGTCTGTAAGGGTTCCTGGCCCCTTATCCCAGATGGGGGAGCTGATGTCTTATGTTGGCAGAACATGTCTCTGAGTAAGATTTCCTGGGCTCTGGTCCCAGTTCTGAGAGGCAGTGTGCAGTAGTGACAGGGCTTGCCTGTGAATACGCACCCTCGTCTCAGTTGTGAGGCATAATGGCGAGTGCTGGTAGTGAGTAAGGTGACCTGTGCTCTGGTCCCAGTGACACCGAGTAATGGTGTACAGAGGTCATAGGACATGTCGGTGAGTAAGGTTTCCTGGTCCCAGTTGTGAGAGCTTTGGTCAGGCAGTGGCAGAACTCGTCTTCTGCAAATGAGGGATGCTGGGTTCTGGCCTTAATTAGCAATGGTTTGCAGGGGATGTGAAGTGGTGGCAGCACAATTCTGCTCACAAGGAGTGAGTCACAAGCCTTGAGCCGAGCTTAGAGGGGTGTGGACCTGTGAGTGGGTGAACACCTGTGTACATCTATAAGGTGCCTCTGCAATGCACGTTTCCTCTAATCCCAGTTTACTGTAATGACGTTTAGTCCTGTTATTGATGGTGTTTGGGCCTTTCTCTGAAGATTTTATTTTTGGACGCTAGTCTAATAGATGTGAGCACCTGGCGCGGCGTGCCACACCGTGAGATATGGCTGTATCCCCTCCCTTCCAGGACAGCTGATCCCTCCTCCCCGAATGCTGGGCTTCCTGCTGTTTCCACCTCTCCCCCCCCCCAACTTCCTGGACACCTCCCCAGCCCCCACCGTGCTTGATACGCTCTCCTTCTGCTTCCCCAACCTGGCTGAAATGGTAATTGCGAAGGGATTTGCCCCCCAAGCTCCTCAAGAATCACCATGGAGACCATCTTGCCTTGGGCTCATGTCGCCTTTCTTGGAGGGGCGCAGAACCATTTGTGCCCATCCATCAAGGGGAGCATCAAGTTAGCAAAATAAGCACCTTTTGCGCCCGGAGTAATAAGTCGGTGCTAATGGCGTTACGCCCCGCATTTTGGGGCCACTGAGTCAAACATTTAGCTCAGGCCTACTTTGGTGTTGGCTAGTGGGCCGTTACTACCCAGGCCCGTCCCAGAGCACAGTGATTAATGGTATAGGGTGGAGGGGTCAACGTTCCAAACGGAGGGCTTAACGTCTCTGATGACCTCTAGTGAATAGTTCCAAGCCCAGTGTTAAGGTCGTTGATGACCTTTTGACCTTTTGACCTTTAGCGAGACACCAACGAATGACTAACTGCAATTCAGAGGCTGAACGTAATATATGTATTGTCATGTAATGATGGATGTAACCTGTTATACCCTTAAGAAAATGAATGCAACATTCTCCAGCTCTGTGGATCGGGACACTCTCTTCTCCTGGTAGCACTGGAGGGTGGCACTACAGAGGGCAGTGCCTGTTTATGGCTACAGCAGTGACGAGGTTTACAAGGGGAACTCCAGGTGCTGGACTCGGATCATAAAGCCGATTACTCTCCTTGGCCGTGTTGAGGACGGATAGAGCCTGTCTCTAGGGTCTCACTCGCCCACTATGCCCAGAGCCTGCCTCTAGGGTCTCACTCGCCCACTATGTCCAGAGCCTGTCTCTAGGGTCTCACTCGCCCACTATGCCCAGAGCCTGTCTCTAGGGTCTCACTCGCCCACTATGCCCAGAGCCTGCCTCAAGGGTCTCACTCGTCCACTATGCCCAGAGCCTGTCTCTAGGGTCTCACTCGCCCACTATGCCCAGAGCCTGCCTCTAGGGTCTCACTCGCCAACTATGCGCATAGCCTGCCTCTAGGGTCTCGCTCGCCCACTATGCCCAGAGCCTGCCTCTAGGGTCTCACTCGCCCACTATGCCCAGAGCCTGCCTCTAGGGTCTCGCTCGCCCACTGTGCCCAGAGCCTGCCTCTAGGGTCTCACTCACCCACTGTGCCCAGAGCCTGCCTCAAGGGTCTCACTCGTCCACTATGCCCAGAGCCTGTCTCTAGGGTCTCACTCACCCACTATGCCCAGAGCCTGCCTTTAGGGTCTCACTCGCCAACTATGCGCAGAGCCTGCCACTAGGGTTCACTCGCCCACTATGCCCAGAGCCTGCCTCTAGGGTCTCACTCGCCCACTACGCCCAGAGCCTGCCTCTAGGGTCTCACTCGCCCACTGTGCCCTGAGCCTGCCTCTAGGGTCTCACTCGCCCACTGTGCCCAGAGCCTGCCTCTAGGGTCTCACTCACCCACTGTGCCCAGAGCCTGGCTCAAGGGTCTCACTCGTCCACTATGCCCAGAGCCTGTCTCTAGGGTCTCACTCACCCACTATGCCCAGAGCCTGTCTCTAGGGTCTCACTCGCCCACTATGCCCAGAGCCTGTCTCTTGGGTCTCACTCACCCACTATGCCCAGAGCCTGTCTCTAGGGTCTCACTTATGCCCAGAGGCTGCCTCTAGGGTCTCACTCGCCCACTATGCCCAGAGCCTGCCTCTAGGGTCTCACTCGCCCACTATGCCCAGAGCCTGTCTCTAGGGTCTCACTCGCCCACTATGCCCAGAGCCTGTCTCTATGGTCTCACTCGCCAACTATGCCCAGAGCCTGCCTCTAGGGTCTCACTCGCCCATTATGCCCAGAGCCTGTCTCTAGGGTCTCACTCGCCCACTATGCCCAGAGCCTGTCTCTTGGGTCTCACTCACCCACTATGCCCAGAGCCTGTCTCTAGGGTCTCACTCACCCACTATGCCCAGCTGATTGATCTAAATGACGCCCATGCACTGCAAACAATGCCCAGGCCCATAGCATTAGCATCAATGTGGGCTGAATCCGCCCCCTTGCCAGCTTTAATGCCCAGGCTTCTTAAAATTGTGGTTATAAAATGAAATGCACTTAAGACCTTCAGCACCCTCTCTTTCTGTGCTCTTCTGATGACCTTGCCAGGCAGAAGGTTATAAAATCACCTTTTCTGGCAAAACACGCTCTTTACTTCTTTCCCAGTAATGATCCTTCTTTTGTCCAGGTGACCCGAAAGCTTTCCATGCAGTGGGGAGGGTTATCAGTGCTGCACTGATTCTTCATGTTCAGCGGGTGGGTTTCATGAGTGACAGAGGGTTCTCCTTAACTTTCTTTAGAGTGCTCATTTTTGGGCAAAATAATCTGCTATACAATAATATTTTACATTTTATATATGCCTCCTCTCGAAGATCCAAAACATGTATTTTAAGAAGTTTAATGCAGGAATCCAAAATAAGGATCTGAAACAGATGAATGCCACCGTATAAAGCTTCAGAGCAGTTGATCTGACTGGCCATTAATTCACTGACCGCTATGCGGCACGTGTACTCTTTGAGATATGAACACATTTTGCCCCCTAGCTTCTTGATACAGAGGTAGCAATTTGCTGATCCAGCATGAGATGGGTGTCTGAAAATCGCACCCCAGCTTTTTACATTTTGCTGAGGTTAGAAGTTTATTTTTTTTAAATGGGAGACATGGAGCAGACCAAGACCACAGCGGTTCCTGGTTCAGGAGGACCGAGGATCAGCAATTTCCCTTTGGACGGGCGGAGCAAGCCAACTCAGCTGCACCCACTGAAGTGCAGTGCATCCTCTAGACGGGGGATTGATCTCCTGTCTCACTTACGTTGATCTGTAGATACGTGCAATCTGCATAGGGTCAAAGATCACATCAATGACAGTTCAGCAGTGGGGCCAAATAGATATTACAGCAGTATGCCCAGAGAACCTCGCCAGGTACCGCTTGCTCAGCTATTGAGTCAGGAAGACCCCTTTAAAGTGATATATATGGAATGTTATCACTTCATTTTTCAGAAATAGAAGACGGTCAGAGAATCTGAACACATACTTAACAATGACGATTCAATTGGTTAATACAAATAAGAGGAGTACAGATACAAACCAAATCTTATCAGACCAGTCACACACACTGCACTTAATAGGAGGGAAATCACTTGGTAGGCATCCACTGACTCTACCGGTTCTAGGGTGACTGTTTAAAATTTGTTTTACACAAATTTGATGTTTGGGTTTTTAAAGGGTTCATGGATTAAGCCTGTACTTAGTTATGAGCTGCCAATGATGGATGGGGCTATTTTGAATCCAGTTATTTCCCAGACATAAACTAGAATAGCATCCACTGGGGACGATGTGGGTTAATGGCTGCCAGATTAAGAGTTGTCAAACCTTCTGACCTTGCAGGAGAGAATCCACATAACTTCGTTTTTATGTGTTGGATGTCCAGATTGTTGATAGCCAGATAGTTGCCCTCAATTATGTTTAATGATTTGTTAATGATTAATTATTGATGCTGTGATGGGCCCCTTTAAAGCACTTTTAGTAGGGGAAACAAGGGGGGTACTAAACTATTTATTTATTGCTGATGAACATAGATGTTACATCAACACAACACCAATATGCAAGGGGATAAAGTTCCTCAAGCAATCCTGGTTGTGTTGTTTGGAGAATCGATGGAGAGAAAACATTAATGTTAAAAAAAAAACCTGGTACCTGCTATTAGTGTTGAGTAGAAAAGACCAATCTCGGGCATCAGACCGGAAGGAAGCATTCACTTATTGTAGCCGGTGGCCAAATAGGGCTTGGCCATAGATTGGCTACATGCTTGCCCCCTAAGGGAAACTCTAGAAATAAAGACACAGACAACAGGGTTGCAAATGCAATACTTTCATTAAACGTTGTAAAAGGTTTATGGAAATAACAGATTTAAATGAAGATGATTCGCTCCGTGTTGTGAAAAAAAAAAGATTGGAAAGTGGGACAAAATTGTGGACAGTGAAGATCTATTAAGACTGAAATTATTTAGTAATAGATCCCTTTGGAACATTACCATGCCGGACATTCAATTATATCTAATGAAATTTCCATTGCACATATATAGAGCATGGTTTGTGACATTTCGTCTATATTGCCTGCCAACAGTGGAGGTTATGGGTCCACGATTAGGAGGGTGAAAAAAAACATGTATATAATGACATGAGGTTACATATATAACAATATTGAAATTCTGTTGAAGGTCTAAATGAGTGAATTATAAACTTGTTGAGAACGCTGTATTAAAGAGAAAAAATGGAAAAATAAAGATACACATATTTTCATATTTTTGTGTTTTTTACATAAAAAGAATTCTAGTTTATACGTTAAGTTCAAGGAAAAAGTTTGTCTGAGTATCAGCGCAAAAGTGTGTATCTGTAATGTCTGCCGTTGTTGACGGCTGACCCTTTCTTTCTGTACACTTCTCTGCTCTGGTAGCACAGACTCTATACAGATTGCACCTAAATAACCACAAGTGAGTTAAGTAATTAAAATTTCAATAACCTATGAGTGCACCTCCTCATCCAAATCCCTCCACGATGGAACATCCCACGCAAATTAAGATCTTGTGGATTCTGTACTATAGGCTGCAGAGAAACTCTCTTTCATGTTGTAATGACATGTGAGGCTATTGTAGACATTAGAATAAAGCACTTCGGTCCCTTTATCAATTGTACTTCCAGAGTAATAACAACTGACCTCTGGAATTGATTAATGGATGGAACACAGCTGTCCTTAGTACTTGCGTTAGGGAGTTTTAATGGTTATTTTTACAAAATTGAAATCAGTTGCGAGTGAAGGGGAGGAAAGATTACAACAAATATGTGGGAACGTCCAATGAATGCAGTAGAATTGTTTTTTTTTCCCTTTGTGTATTCTTCTATTTACTTCTGGCCGTATTATCAAATAGAATGCGATATGGATGATTTGTAATTCCCTTCTGTTTCTTTTTAAAGATCAGATTGTAATCGGTTATATTTCATCTTTATTTCCTTTCTTTTTTTTTTCTAATGATGAAGTATAATAATAGTAGGTGTTTTCTGTAGAACAAATAAATTGGTAACTTGTTAATTGTACGGTTTTATGAAGATTTGTGTGTTTCTACTCTTAATGTTTTGATCTCTTTTTTTAATTGTTATAAGTATAGCTTGTCTAAGGTATGATTTGTACCATAAACACAATAATAAAAAAAAATATGATAATAATGTATTAAATATAGTGTGTGTGCGTTTGTGTTGAAATGTTGTGAATGATGAAACAAAGAAAAGAAAGGAAATTATCTCCCCTGCCCAAGATTGGGCTGCGCAGGGGAGTAAATAAAAGCAAGAAATGAGCATCGAGAAGAAGAAGAGAAATAGAAGAGAAGAAAGAAAACAAAAACACCTTCCTGAGGGCCACGGCCATGAGCAGCCCCCAGGGCCTACAGACCCAGGTATGGGGGTAACCTGGCTTAGTCTCCGTGGGTCAGTGTTAAGTGCCTGGAGCAGCCCCGGCACCCACAGTGCCATAACGCCAGCCGGCCAGCCCAGGGGTGGGGGGACAGACCGTCTGGACCTATTGATATTAAATGGCCTGAGCAGCGTGCGCTGTGCTGCCTAGGCTGAAGAGCTGCCCACTCCGGGCTGCATGTGGGGGAGGGGGAGTTGAAAGAGGCAACCCAATATAGAAAAGTCTCCTGGGACATGTCTGCCAGACAGCACAGGAGGTGAAGAGTGGCGCAGGAAGCCCGCAATGAAGAGAGAAGTCCCCGGCTGCACCATCATCGTGGCACAGGTGAACACAAGTCCCGAGCTGCTCTGGTATTCCCACCCGGGCACACCCCCCTGTGTACCTCTGACACAAAGCAGAGGGGGCGCAGCCACAAGGAGCGTCTTGGCTTGGCACAGCGGGCGTAGTGTTGATAATGACAGAGTCCCCATGGTAACAAGGACACCCTTCCTGAATTTAAAATGGCGCTGCAGGGCATGCTGCGAAGTGGGTGGCCCCCCAGGGCACGGCGCCACCCAGAAGAGGACAAAGTGGCCTTGTGTGCCACAGTGCGTGTGGGTGCACCCTCCAGGTTATGGGGGCCACCCTTAAGATACCGATGAGCTGTGGGCCACTGCGCTGATGTGGGGCCGAACGCCAGACCACGGGGCTGACAAGAAGAACTGGTGTGCCGCAGGGCCACGGCTGTGAAAGTGGATGCGCCCTTACTTGAGCAGGGGTGCACCCAACATCATTTGAAAGCACAGGTCAAGCGCGGTGCATTCGGGTGGTTCCACGTGGCGGATCTGGACACCCAAAAGAAGGACTACCATATCATCACTCTCATAAGATTTCTGTATGTGTTATGTCACAGTGTTCCACCTGGGATCAAGAAGGACATCAAGACCAGGTGCCAGTCTCCACTATCTTGTTGTTAAGGGTCCTCGTACAAGGTTGGGAAACTCAAATAAAACAGGATTTTCCTAAAACAAAAATACATGTCAAGATGGCTTCCTGCAGCATGCAGTCTACTGGCTAGGAACACCCTAGATGAGCTTAGGGGTTAATCTCTTTCACTGGGCACACAGAGAATGCGTAACATTGTATTCCCAGTAGGAGAATTTCTCACCTGGGAATTTCTCACCGGAGTAGAGTGTTGTAGAGAGTATTCTTCCCACACTGGATTCTCACGGCTTGGGAAGTTGCAGTTCCTTGAAGGGCACTGAGGGTTCCAAAAGCCATTGGAGAAATGTTTCTTGATTTATCGAGTGTGGGTGTAATACCATCTTCATGCTCATCACCTTCAGCAAAGGCAGGGGAACGCTTTCCCTTGAAGAAAAAGCTTCTCATTTTCAAATCATGACTTTGGGCCTGTTTTGTAAGAACGTCAGGCTCCGTCAGTTGGGGAGGGGGTTTCTGAACACTATTTTGTAGGCTCTCCCAATGGGTTTTGAAAGGGACAGGCCACCCAGGGCTATGTTGTCCTTGCTGGTCATGAGGTTGGCCTTCAAGGCTTGTTCTGAGGAGCAGTACTGTGATTGTCCTTTACCATTTAGTAGGGGATACTATGTATAACCCCCATGTGCCCAACATTCACTCACTCACCCACTATGCCCAGAGCCTGTCTCTAGGGTCTCACTCGCCCACTATGCCCAGAGCCTGTCTCTTGGGTCTCACTCACCCACTATGCCCAGAGCCTGTCTCTAGGGTCTCACTTATGCCCAGAGGCTGCCTCTAGGGTCTCACTCGCCCACTATGCCCAGAGCCTGCCTCTAGGGTCTCACTCGCCCACTATGCCCAGAGCCTGCCTCTAGGGTCTCACTCGCCCACTATGCCCAGAGCCTGCCTCTAGGGTCTCACTCGCCCACTGTGCCCTGAGCCTGCCTCTAGGGTCTCACTCGCCCACTGTGCCCAGAGCCTGCCACTAGGGTCTCACTCACCCACTGTGCCCAGAGCATGGCTCAAGGGTCTCACTCGTCCACTATGCCCAGAGCCTGTCTCTAGGGTCTCACTCACCCACTATGCCCAGAGCCTGTCTCTAGGGTCTCACTCGCCCACTATGCCCAGAGCCTGTCTCTTGGGTCTCACTCACCCACTATGCCCAGAGCCTGTCTCTAGGGTCTCACTTATGCCCAGAGGCTGCCTCTAGGGTCTCACTCGCCCACTATGCCCAGAGCCTGCCTCTAGGGTCTCACTCGCCCACTATGCCCAGAGCCTGTCTCTAGGGTCTCACTCGCCCACTATGCCCAGAGCCTGTCTCTAGGGTCTCACTCGCCAACTATGCCCAGAGCCTGCCTCTAGGGTCTCACTCGCCCATTATGCCCAGAGCCTGTCTCTAGGGTCTCACTCGCCCACTATGCCCAGAGCCTGTCTCTTGGGTCTCACTCACCCACTATGCCCAGAGCCTGTCTCTAGGGTCTCACTCACCCACTATGCCTAGCTGATTGATCTAAATGACGCCCATGCAATGCAAACAATGCCCAGGCCCATAGCATTAGCATCAATGTGGGCTGAATCCGCCCCCTTGCCAGGTTTAATGCCCAGGCTTCTTAAAATTGTGGTTATAAAATGAAATGCACTTAAGACCTTCAGCACCCTCTCTTTCTGTGCTCTTCTGATGACCTTGCCAGGCAGAAGGTTATAAAATCACCTTTTCTGGCAAAACACGCTCTTTACTTCTTTCCCAGTAATGATCCTTCTTTTGTCCAGGTGACCCGGAAGCTTTCCATGCAGTGGGGAGGGTTATCAGTGCTGCACTGATTCTTCATGTTCAGCGGGTGGGTTTCATGAGTGACAGAGGGTTCTCGTTAACTTTCTTTAGAGTGCTCATTTTTGGGCAAAAGAATCTGCTATACAATAATATTTTACATTTTATATATGCCTCCTCTCGAAGATCCAAAACATGTATTTTAAGAAGTTTAATGCAGGAATCCAAAATAAGGATCTGAAACGGATGAATGCCACCGTATAAAGCTTCAGAGCAGTTGATCTGACTGGCCATTAATTCACTGACCGCTATGCGGCACGTGTACTCTTTGAGATATGAACACATTTTGCCGCCTAGCTTCTTGATGCAATTTGCTGATCCAGCATGAGATGGGTGTCTGAAAATCGCACCCCAGCTTTTTACATTTTGCTGAGGTTAGAAGTTTATTTTTTTAAAATGGGAGACCTGGAGCAGTCCACAGCGGTTCCTGGTTCAGGAGGACCGAGGATCAGCAATTTCCCTTTGGACGGGCGGAGCAGGCCAACTCAGCTTCACCCACTGAAGTGCATCCTCTAGACGGGGGATTGATCTCCTGTCTCATTTACGTTGATCTGTAGATACGTGCAATCTGCATAGGGTCAAAGATCACATCAATGACAGTTCAGCAGTGGGGCCAAATAGATATTACAGCAGTATACCCAGAGAACCTCGCCAGGTACCGCTTGCTCAGCTATTGAGTCAGGAAGACCCCTTTAAAGTGATATATATGGAATGTTATCACATAATTTTTCAGAAATAGAAGACGGTCAGAGAATCTGAACACATACTTAACAGTGACGATTCAATTGGTTAATACAAATAAGAGGAGTACAGATACAAAACAAATCTTATCAGATCAGTCACACACACTGCACTTAATAGGAGGGAAGTCACTTGGTAGGCATCGACTGACTCTACCGGTTCTAGGGTGACTGTTTAAAATTTGTTTTACACAAATTTGATGTTTGGGTTTTTAAAGGGTTCATGGATTAAGCCTGTACTTAGTTATGAGCTGCCAATGATGGATGGGGCTATTTTGAATCCAGTTATTTCCCAGACATAAACTAGAATAGCATCCACTGGGGAGGATGTGGGTTAATGGCTGCCAGATTAAGAGTTGTCAAACCTTCTGACCTTGCAGGAGAGAATCCACATAACTTCGTTTTTATGTGTTGGATGTCCAGATTGTTGATAGCCAGATAGTTGCCCTCAATTATGTTTAATGATTTGTTAATGATTAATTATTGATGCTGTGATGGGCCCCTTTAAAGCACTTTTAGTAGGGGAAACAAGGGGGGTACTAAACTATTTATTTATTGCTGATGAACATAGATGTTACATCAACACAACACCAATATGCAAGGGGATAAAGTTCCTCAAGCAATCCTGGTTGTGTTGTTTGGAGAATCGATGGAGAGAAAACATTAATGTTAAAAAAAAACCTGGTACCTGCTATTACTGTGGAGTAGAAAAGGCCAATCTCGGGCATCAGACCGGAAGGAAGCATTCACTTATTGTAGCCGGTGGCCAAATAGGGCTTGGCCATAGATTGGCTACATGCTTGCCCCCTAAGGGAAACTCTAGAAATAAAGACACAGACAACAGGGTTGCGAATGCAATACTTTCATTAAACGTTGTAAAAGGTTTATGGAAATAACAGATTTAAATGAAGATGATTCGCTCCGTGTTGTGAAAAAAAAAGATTGGAAAGTGGGACAAAATTGTGGACAGTGAAGATCTATTAAGACTGAAATGATTTAGTAATAGATCCCTTTGGAACATTACCATGCCGGACATTCAATTATATCTAATGAAATTTCCATTGCACATATATAGAGCATGGTTTATGACATTTCGTCTATATTGCCTGCCAACAGTGGAGGTTATGGGTCCACGATTAGGAGGATGAAAAAAAAATGTATATAATGACATGAGGTTACATATATAACAATATTGAAATTCTGTTGAAGGTCTAAATGAGTGAATTATAAACTTGTTGAGAACGCTGTGTTAAAGAGAAAAAATGGAAAAATAAAGATACACATATTTTTCTATTTTTGTGTTTTTTACATAAAAAGAATTCTAGTTTATACGTTAAGTTCAAGGAAAAAGTTTGTCTGAGTATCAGCGCAAAAGTGTGCATCTGTAATGTCTGCCGTTGTTGACGGCTGACCCTTTCTTTCTGTACACTTCTCTGCTCTGGTAGCACAGACTCTATACAGATTGCACCTAATTAACCACAAGTGAGTTAAGTAATTAAAATTTCAATAACTTATGAGTGCACCTCCTCATCCAAATCCCTCCACGATGGAACATCCCACGCAAATTAAGATCTTGTGGATTCTGTACTATAGGCTGCAGAGAAACTCTCTTTCATGTTGTAATGACATGTGAGGCTATTGTAGACATTAGAATAAAGCACTTCGGTCCCTTTATCAATTGTACTTCCAGAGTAATAACAACTGACCTCTGGAATTGATTAATGGATGGAACACAGCTGTCCTTAGTGCTTGCGTTAGGGAGTTTTAATGGTTATTTTTACAAAATTGAAATCAGTTGCGAGTGAAGGGGAGGAAAGATTACAACAAATATGTGGGAACTTCCAATGAATGCAGTAGAATTGTTTTTTTTTCCCTTTGTGTATTCTTCTATTTACTTCTGGCCGTATTATCAAATAGAATGCGATATGGATGATTTGTAATTCCCTTCTCCTGTTTCTTTTTAAAGATCAGATTGTAATCGGTTATATTTCATCTTTATTTCCTTTCTTTTTTTTTTCTAATGATGAAGTATAATAATTGTAGGTGTTTTCTGTAGAACAAATAAATTGGTAACTTGTTAATTTTACGGTTTTATGAAGATTTGTGTGTTTCTTCTCTTAATGTTTTGATCTCTTTTTTTTTAATTGTTATAAGTATAGCTTGTCTAAGGTATGATTTGTACCATAAACACAATAATAAAAAAAAATATGATAGTAATGTATTAAACGTAGTGTGTGTGCGTTTGTGTTGAAATGTTGTGAATGATGAAACAACAAAAAGAAAGGAAATGATCTCCCCTGCCCAAGATTGGGCTGCGCAGGGGAGTGAATAAAAGCAAGAAATGAGCATCGAGAAGAAGAGAAATAGAAGAGAAGAAAGAAAACAAAACCACCTTCCTGAGGGCCACGGCCATGAGCAGCCCCCAGGGCCTACAGACCCAGGTATGGGGGTAACCTGGCTTAGTCTCCGTGGGTCAGGGTTAAGTGCCTGGAGCAGCCCCGGCACCCACAGTGCCATAACGCCAGCCGGCCAGCCCAGGGGTGGGGGGACAGACCGTCTGGACCTATTGATATTAAATGGCCTGAGCAGCGTGCGCTGTGCTGCCTAGGCTGAAGAGCTGCCCACTCCGGGCTGCATGTGGGGGAGGGGGAGTTGAAAGAGGCAACCCAATATAGAAAAGTCTCCTGGGACATGTCTGCCAGACAGCACAGGAGGTGAAGAGTGGCGCAGGAAGCCCGCAATGAAGAGAGAAGTCCCCGGCTGCACCATCATCGTGGCACAGGTGAACACAAGTCCCGAGACGCTCTGGCATTCCCACCCGGGCACACCCCCCTGTGTACCTCTGACACAAAGCAGAGGGGGCGCAGCCACAAGGAGCGTCTTGGCTTGGCACAGCGGGCACAGTGTTGATAATGACAGAGTCCCCATGGTAACAAGGACACCCTTCCTGAATTTAAGATGGCGCTGCTGGGCATGCTGCGAAGTGGGTGGCCCCCCAGGGCATGGCGCCACCTAGAAGAGGACAAAGTGGCCTTGTGTGCCACAGTGAGTGTGGGTGCACCCTCCAGGCTATGGGGGCCACCCTTAAGATACCGATGAGCTGTGGGCCACTGCGCTGATGTGGGGCCGAACGCCAGACCACGGGGCTGACAAGAAGAACTGGTGTGCTGCAGGGCCACGGCTGTGAAAGTGGATGCGCCCTTACTTGAGCAGGGGTGCACCCAACATCATTTGAAAGCACAGGTCAAGCGCGGTGAATTTGGGTGGTTCCACGTGGAGGATCTGGTCACCCAAAAGAAGGACTACCATGTCATCACTCTCATAGGATTTCTGTATGTGTTATGTCACAGTGTTCCACCTGGGATCAAGAAGGACATCAAGACCAGGTGCCAGTCTCCACTATCTTGTTGTTAAGGGTCCTCGTACAAGGTTGGGAAACTCAAATAAAACAGGATTTTCCTAAAACAAAAATACATGTCAAGATGGCTTCCTGCAGCATGCAGTCTACTGGCTAGGAACACCCTAGATGAGCTTAGGGGTTAATCTCTTTCACTGGGCACACAGAGAATACGTAACATTGTATTCCCAGTAGGAGAATTTCTCACCTGGGAATTTCTCACCGGAGTAGAGTGTTGTTGAGAGTATTCTTCCCACACTGGATTCTCACGGCTTGGGAAGTTGTGAACTTGCAGCATTGTTTCTGCAGTTCCTTGAAGGGCACTGAGGGTTCCAAAAGCCATTGGAGAAATGTTTCTTGATTTATCGAGTGTGGGTGTAATACCATCTTCATGCTCATCACCTTCAGCAAAGGCAGGGGAACGCTTTCCCTTAAAGAAAAAGCTTCTCATTTTCAAATCATGACTTTGGGCCTGTTTTGTAAGAACGTCAGGCTCCGTCAGTTGGGGAGGGGGTTTCTGAACACTATTTTGTAGGCTCTCCCAATGGGTTTTGAAAGGGACAGGCCACCCAGGGCTATGTTGTCCTTGCTGGTCATGAGGTTGGCCTTCAAGGCTTGTTCTGAGGAGCAGTACTGTGATTGTCCTTTACCATTTAGTAGGGGATACTATGTATAACCCCCATGTGCCCAACATTCACTGGCTTGGAGGGGTCCCGGTCCCCTGAGTCCCCACATTGTCGGTCTCCAGAACCAGGTGGGGACTTCATTACTGTTGACTACCTGAATTTGCACTTGACTTCTTGAAACTTAGTGGCTACTTCCTAGACCACCCAGTCAGCTGTCTCATTGTTTCCACTACCTTTGGTGTAAAAGCCCCAAAGGTGAACTCCAATGGCATCTAAAGTTGTGTAAAAAATCGATGAAATAGTTTTCAAATTCCTGTCAGAGACCCAAGATGTAATCTATGGAAGAGACGGATGAAATATATTTTAATTTAATTTTATTGTTTAAACCACACATCTAGCTCACTAGCAATGGATTGCTGTAAAAGGTTTGGATAGCCAACGTTTAGGCTGAACTCTTAACAGTAGCGCATTACCGTGAGTTCTGCTCTATGAATCCATTGGGATAATTCCTTGGTCAGATGCTGTTGAAAAATTCATGTTTTGAGAGATTTGCGAAATTGGAGAATTATGGGGGCATTCCGAGTTGATACTGGGATCGAGTTCCTATGGGTGAGTGCGTGACAACAGAAGGATTGTTTACGGGTCCTCTATTTTCAGACTCGTTCGAGTTGGTTGGTTGATTTTCTACGCAAGGAGCGTGCGTGACCAGATATGTGGAGCTTAACTGCCAGGTACACTGGCGTGCTACCTGTGACTGCTTTGTAGATGACACATGCCGTCTTGAACAGTATCCTGACCTGGAAAGGGAGCCAATGTAGTTGTTGTAGGACTGGAGTGATTCGATCAAATCTTTGCACACCCATAATAAGACCTGCTGCAACGTGGTGGATTGCTTTTAGGGGAGCCAAGTGAGAGGCTGGGAGACTTGTCAGCAGGGCATTTCCACCATGGATGTGCGAGACCACAAGCGCCTGCACTACGGTCCAGAGGCGCAATTAATATATATATCATTATTTTCTATTTTACTGATAAAATAACTAAATTAACTACCTCAGACTGAACTCATTATATTTCTTGTCAACATTCCTGAATGCTAAGAAATTAAGCTTTTTGAAATAGCTACAGCATAGCCTCTGTTCCCCTCATGCTTTTCTCTCCTCAATCACACAATTTGTGTCCAGATGCTAAGGCTGCTGCCCCTCTCACACTTCTACCATCTGAATGCTCTTACGACTCTTATTGTGAAAGTACAACTTCCCCTCATGCACATCTTTCACATCCTAATGTTATCCTGGTGGCAGGGTGTCTCCCCCAGACCCACTCCTCACCTCACCCACCTCTGCGTTAAGTTCATGGCAGCTATGGTATAGGAGAGAGTCCCCACTGAGTCACTAACTGTTCAGGCTGGGAGATTCCCGGCAAACACCCACTGAGTCTCGTGTCCAGCCCAGTGACCAACTCATTTGAGCTGAAATGAGAAGACATGAGCACTCCAGTGAATGGAATCAGTGTTAGTTGGCTCGGCCATAAGGTGCATCTGCCACCCGACCTCCCTGGCACCAGTTATGCCATTTTCGTGTAAGGTTTCCTGGGCCTTTTTTCTTCCCAGTAGTAGGCAAACACATTCCATATGCACAGTGCAAACCTCTCTTTGGGGTATGCCGGCATTTCATCCCAGGGAACTGGGCAGGCAGATCAGCGTGCCTTCTCACGCGCTCCACATTTGCGCGAATCAGGATAATTTGGGTCATCCTGGGACTTTGATTTCCAGCTGTTGCCTCTCTCGGAGTCATCAGCAATTCCCTGGGAGTTTTAGAAAGTGTCCCAGGGCATCTAATTCTGCCAAAAAAGTTATTCTCAGAAAACAGACAGATGTGGAAAAACCTACATTTGCAGAATGGTTTTCAGACCTTAGACAGGTGGCCAGGATGGAGAGAACTACTCTCTACAGAAGCAAAAAGACGAATTTACATGAGGATATTTGGGGGAGGTTCCTAGATCTTTTTGCTTGAAGAGTTCTTCTTGGTCCCTACAGTTTGCCTATTGACTTTAAATCTACTGTGATGTATCTGTGATATTTGTTCGTATTTTTTTGTGTTTATTGAACTGATGCTATTAAGATGTGTTTTTGGTTTATGCTCGTAAAACGAATAAAAATGTAAGTACAAAAAAAGAAAGTGTCCCAGCCTCTCCCTTATCATGCTGCCTGGCTGGGAAGTAGTTTGTTCACATTTATCTTCGCTTCATCTCGTGGGCAGGAGTTTAATGGCTGCAGTAGACATGGTGGCCAACGTGCTACAGCTGATCGATGTGCAAATGTCTATGTTATGGATGACAAGAGCATGCATATGTTTCTCAAACGGGAACTGCAAGCAGATGGGGTTATCACAGAGGCTTTCTGGGGGTGGGTGCCTATGTCTTGAACTTAGTAAGAATTATAGGGCAGTTAACGGAGATCTCCACGTTTTCACTGTCAGGTGCGAAATTATAAAAAGCTTTGCAACCGTACGTGCACAAATGTGTGCGTATGTGTTTTCATGCATGTGTGTGTGTTTATGTGTCCATGTGTGTCAGGGCTAAATGCACCGTGTGTGGGCACTAAGTGTGACATAATGCATGAATGTGGTCGGCGCAGGCAAATATTGAGATAGACTTCAGTATCTGATTCAGGCAAGAGTAACATGAAAGGGGGGACGCGCGGGCAAATGCTGTTGAAATGGGCCTCGTGTTTTCGTTGGACACTAGCACAATGAAAACGTTTTTAACACTGCAAGTGCTGGCTTTTTTTGTTGAGAAAAGCATTGCTACCTGCTTTGAACAAAAGCAGTATGAAAAGGGGACAGCCCTCTTGATCTGCGGGGCCATGCGTGCATATATTGTTAAGAAAGGCTATATGTTTTTTCTATAGTTGCAAGGCGCTCCTGTGTACTATTGGCGGCTTGGGATCTATTGGAGTGTGTGTTTCACGTGTTGTCCTGCAGAAGCCAGTGTACATTATATGGGCTCACCACTTCACAGATTCAGCAGCGGCCGCCACTCTGCTGTGGTATTGATCGGAGTGGGCATAGAGTGCCAAGAAGATGGCTGGTTAGGTCTGCCTCCCATCATTGATTGCACACTGGGAGGACCCAATTCCCCCATACACAATAGGGAATTTTTCCATACTGACCCACACTACTGCCATGCTGAATATCTGAATATTCTTCTCTGTATGTTGCTACAAAAAAAAGTGCATTTTGAAAAAGTGCTAGGTTACACTGAAGATGTGGACTCCCTCTACCCATGCTTGTTCGTGACGTCATTCCTGAGCAATCAGGCTGACTGTTTAGGAGTTTCCAGGGGTCGCAGGGGCAGCCCCGGCCACTTACACTCTCTGCTTTCAGATGACAGGAGCCGAGCTAGCGTTGCTTGTGTGCACCACTCCACAACATAACAAGTACAAACTCAGAGCCCATGCCCCTTTAATGTCAGCCTCCCGATTCCCCTTACTCCGGAACACAGTCAATCGGCCCCAGCACATAGTCTCCGAGATAGGCAGGTCTCCCTCGCCCAGCCCTCTGGGGGTACCTCCCGCCTACCTCAGCCGCAGGAGTCCCAGCTGCTCCAGTGCCTCGTTCTGGCGACCCCACGAGTTCCCCCCGGGGGGTATCTTCATCCGGGAGGACAGTCTCAAGGGGTCAGGCGGGAGCTCAGCTCGAGAGTCCCCCAGTTTCTTAAAGAAGCTCACATTCCGAGTGACAGCCGACTTCCCGTCCGAGGCCGTTACCATCGATCCCTTTACTGCCACCACGTCCAGCGGCTCCGGTTCATATGGGAGCGAGAGTTTTCCGTGGGGATGCCGATTCCTGATCAGCACTTCGTCGCCCGGTTCCAGCCGCTGCGGACGAAGACCCCGCCGTATGTTCTCTTGATGTGTCCTTGCCTGTCGCTCCGCTTCCACCCGTTGGTCATCTATTACGCCGGGTTCCTTTTCATGTACCTCCGGGAGGAGACCTCGGGGGCACCTTCGGAACAGGACTTCAGCCGGGGCCACCCCCGTTGAGGCGTGTGGGGTGGTGCGGTACACTCTCAAGAACTGGTATAGCGCCCGCTGGAGGGGCTGGCCCTGTCCCTGGGCTATCCGGAATGTTTTGTTCAATGTCCTCATCAGCCTCTCCGCGTCCCCGTTCGCACGGGGCCACAGCGGGGACACCTTCCGGTGCGCCACTCCACAGCTCTCCAGAAATTCCGAGAACCTAGCGCTCTGGAATGGGGACCCATTATCCGAGCACAGAGTCACGGGAAACCCATGGGTGGCAAAGATTTTCTCCACAGCGCCCACCACGTGCTCAAATGCCACCGACTCGACGAATTCCACCTCAGGGTATCGGGAGTATTCATCCACAATGGCCAGGAAGTGAGTGCCTACGGCCGTGGATCCGAAGTCCGCATGTACGACCTCCCAAAGCCGGGTCCCTCGTGGCATTACTTCGATTTCAGGCTCCCGCTGGACTGGGGAGGCCGCCTGGCACCACACACAGGCCGCTACGAAGTCGTCCACTTTTTTCTCTAGCTCGGGAAACCACACCTTCAGCCTCAGTCTCGCCTTCGTCTTGGCGGCCCCTTGGTGTCCCTGGTGTGCCAGGTTGATGACTTCATGGATCTTGGAGCCCGGCACCACCAGGCGATCGCCCCGCAGCAGCAGGCCCGACTCCGTGAAGGACGGTTCGTCCTTTACCTTCCAGAGTTGCTCGAGGGTCACTTTAGCTTCTTGAGTGCGCCCTGCCACCAATTCCAGCACGGACTTCCAGGACCCCGACCGCATCGAGCTCCTCAAGATGCGGAAACACTCGTCGTTGGCCGCAGCACTCTCCAGTTCGGGTAGCGGCATTGCGTTGGGGGTGGCACCCTCTACCACCATCCTGACGTGGTCATCGGCTTCCTCAGCACACGAGTCTTGTGCGGGTCCTCCACCGCCCACCGGGTGCCTGGACAGGTAGTCAGCCGCATTGTTGGTACCCGGCCGGTAGATCAGGGTGACGCTATACTCCAGAAGGGCCAACATCCACCTCTCGATTCTGGCTGGTGGTTTTGAAGATGATCCGGCCATGATCGGAAGCAGCGGCTTGTGGTCCGTTACCACTGTCACGGGTCTCCCCAGCACATAAAGCCGAAAATGCCGACAGCCCCACAAGACAGCCAGGGCCTCGCGTTCAATCTGCGAGTATCTCTGTTCGGTCTCGGAGAGGGCTTTGCTGGCATATGCCACTGGCCTTACCCCCCCATCTCTGCCCACTTGGGTGAGCACAGCACCGAGGCCAAACGGGCTGGCGTCCACCACAATCTCGGACTCCAGGGCGGGGTCAAAAAAAGCCACGGTATCATCTGCTGTCAGGGCGCCTTTGATGTCCTCGAACGCCGACTGTTCCAACGGGCCCCACTGCCAGGTGGTATCCTTTTTCGTCAGGGCCCTCAGAGGCTCCGACCTCGAGGCGAGATTCCTGATGAAGCGCCCACAGTATGTTACCATACCCAGGAAGCTCCGCACATCTGACGCCGACTCAGGGGGGCGCGCGGTCCTGATGTCCTGGACCTTCCTGGGGTCCGGAGATACACCGCCCTCCTTGAAGATGAAACCAAAGAACTCAATGGTCGGGCGGAGGAACTCGCACTTGTCCTTGTGGAGAGTGAGCCCCAGCGACTGCAGCCTCTCGAGGGTCTTGGCCAGACGTTTCAGATGTTCAAGTTCCGTCCTGGCAAAGACCAGAATGTCATCACTAATGTTTAGGACGCCCTCCAGGTGTGCGAGAGCGCCTCGGATCAAGTTCTGAAATACCTCGGCTGCTGACGACACTCCGAAACTCAGCCGCTTGTATCGGTAGAGCCCCCTGTGGGTAGTGAAGGTTGTAATGTATCGGGACTCTGGGTGGAGGACAACTTGGTGGTATCCAGCTCGTAAGTCCAACTTAGAGAAGAACCGGGCCCCCTGCACTTCAGCAATGATGTCATCGATTGTCGGGGTCAGGTGTCGTTCTCTCCTGATGGCCTTGTTGGGCAGCCTCATGTCCACACAGATCTGGACGGAGTCCGGCTGTTTTGGTTTCCTCGCCACTACGATAGGGGATACCCATGGTGTGGGGCCCTCCACCTTTTCGATTATATCCAGGTTCACCAGGTTGTCTAGTTCCCTGTCCACCTGGTCCCTTAGATGAAACGGGATCCGCCTGTGTTTCAGAGCCACGGGCTGCACCGACTCATCAATGTGGAGCCTCACGGGGTCACCCTTCATTCTCCCAATCCCTTTAAAGATGTCAGCATATTTGTCCAGCAGATCGTTGATGTCCTCTAAGTAGACTGAGTACGCGAAGCTCACTATGCCAAGAGCCTCCGCTGCCGCACAACTCAACAGGGTGTTGCTGCTCACCGGAGTCACGTAGAAGCGGGCCTTGATCTTCGACCCGTCATGCTCCACCTTGGCGACAAACGCACCGTCCAGAGGCAAGGGGCTCCCGCCCGCCAAATGCAAAAATGCGGGCTCTCGGTGTCGCCAGCCTCGGGGGTGGGTTGAGCGCGGCATAATGTCCTCTCGCCATTACGTTGACTGAGGCCCCCCGTGTCAACCAGCACCGGGACCGGCGAGCAGTTCACCTCCACGACGCATCTCGGCTGTCTCCTGCTCCTCCCCTTGAGGACTTCCATGCTGGAGACGAAGAAGATATTCTCCTCATCCTCTTCCTCCGCTTCTTCCGCCGGCGTCTCCTCTCCCGCCTGTTCCACCTGAGCTACATTGGGCGGGCGGTTTTGGCGAGGGGTCCACAGACGGGGTTGTCCCCTCGGAATCAGTACAGGCAGGGTCGCCCTGCACACCCTCGAGAAGTGGTCGGGCACCCCACAGCGTCCGCAGATCTTTCCTATTGCCATGCACTCAGATGAGTGGGGGAGGTCATAGCCGCACTTCTGGCATGACTCCACTGGCTTACCAGCTCTGTCTCTGGGAGCCCCACCGGGCCTTCGCACCCCTCTGCCGCCTCGCCAGACAGCGCACACCTCTTCCGGCCTCGCTGCGCGGGATCCGGCCTCCATCTTGTTGGCACGGGCCTCCGCCACCTCATGGCACCGCCCGAGCTCCAGGATTCTGGGCAGGGTGAGTCCGGGCTCTCTCAGGACCTGTCGCCTCAGCTTGCCAGATGAACATGCCTGGATTAGCATGGTCCTCATCATATCCTCCGCATCCCCCCACGCACACCCTTGGGATAGGCGGCGCAGGCGGCCATAGAAGGTGTCGAGCGTTTCATCCTCCTTTTGTCTGGCCGAGAGCATGACGAACCTCTCATAGTTCACGTTGGCAAGGGGAATGAAATGCGCGAGGAGGGCGGCTTTGGCTTGGTCATAGGAGTTGTCCACCGGAGTTAACGACTCAAATATCTCCTGTACAGCTGCTCCGGCCGAATACAGCATCGTAGCCACCTTGCTGTCATTGTCCGTGACCTGGGCGGCCCGAAAGTACATGTCCAATCCATCTTCTCCATCGGGGGCCCAGGCTGGACGGAGGACCCGTAGCGTCAAACTCCGGAATGGGCTGCAAGGCCGCTTGCGCCCTGGCTTGGGCCATGGCCAGGGGTGGTGGTTGGTTCGGGGGAAGAGCGGCACCAACCGTGGGTGTAGGCAGCCCAGACGTCGCAGGATGTGGGGTTGGCTGTGGGGGATTCTGTTGAAACAAATCTGCCAGGCTTTCGTCCTGCGAATCCTCCGAGGCCGTGGCAGTCGCACCCTCCAGGGTGCCGAAATCACTCATGGGCCCAAGCGCACAGGCACCCTCGTTCTACTCCTGAGGGCCGCAACTTGCACCTCTCCCCACACTGCCACCACCCTCGTGATGATGAAAGGGTTAAAGAAGCTACCTTGAGGCGTCTCGTTCCAACGTGGATCTCAGGAGCGGGCATGCCATCACCCACGTGATGATGAAGGGGTTGAAGAGGGTCCTTGAACCAAATGTTCCAAAAATTGAGCTTCAAAAATGGAGTGGGCTGAGAAGGCCCAGCCACCTCAGTCCATCTTCCAGCTACCACACGACGTTACAGACTGAAAATTGGCCAAAACATCAAAATTCAGGCATGGGCCTGCGGGTTAGGCTGCCCGCAGTCAGCAAATCCAAAAATTGGGCTTGGATGGCCTTCCGACTCCAAACCGGAGCTTTCGGAAGTTCCTCAGCCACGTGCGCAAGATGGCCGCCAGCCGCGTGTATGGTCCGCGGCCACAGCGTGAGACGAAACATCCACGGATGTTTCGTCGTCGGAGAAAAATTATCCGGGATCGCTCTCACCGCCGGGCCCGGGCATCCAACACTCGTCGCCACTGTTGGGGGTCTCTGGGTGCCCCCATGCGTGCCCGTGAGCCCCTCCACCCACAGACTCAGACCAGACACGTCTGTGTGCTTCGGGATCCCCGGTCGCTCTGACGCGGCCGGGAACGCCCCGTTTATTTAAGACGCACGCGGCGACGTGCAACGTCACGTCGCCGCGTGCGCGTCTCCCTCACGGGGCAACGCCTTAGTTGGGTGGCTACGGTCGTTAAAATAGCAATTTTTATACACAACACTTTCGGAATTTTGAAGTTGGGCGATTGGCTCGAACCCCCACCCTTTGAGGTACAAGTCACAACACTTACTGACTGTGCCACAAAGACTGCTTGGAAATGGTGGTACAGCAAGTCATGTTATATCAATCAGAGCAAACGCCTGTTTTGAAGTAGCATGCCAAGATTCACAGACAAAACTGCACAAATGAGATCATATACAGTTTATAGAAAGGAGAAGTGCTGGAAATATGATTGGGTGGTGGTTGTGGGGGCATGTTGGGGGATGGGCGGTAATTGGTGGGCTGTGATGGGGTAGTCCCTCTTTTATGTTGTTGGTTGTCCCGCTTTTTCGTTTTGGAAATCTGGTCACCCTACCAGTAACTGATGGCAGGGGCATCATTTAGGGGCCAACAAGGGTTGGCTTTCCTGTGATTTGGGGCCGTTCTGCATGTATTCATTAGTTGTACAATTACTGTAAGGTACCGTTACATACTGTAGGGGTAATTGTATTAGTGTTAATTGCAGGCAGGGGACCGCCAGCTTCAGAACGTGCGTGCTGTTGGGCCCCCTGCATGCCACCTTTCACAAAACATACCTCATTTTCCATGGAAATGGAAGTGTGAAAGCGAGGTGTCATGCTTTTACACGCTCATTTCCCCCCATGGAGCGACAAGATGGAGGAGGGGCATGGAGCCGAGATAAGACCGCGCCGTGCATTCCCCTCCATCTTGTCAGTGCCATTCATTTTACACCTGCATAACATTTTCATGCAGGCGTAAAACAAATGGAATCTTATGGAATCTGCCTTGGTTTAGCTAAAGACTTGGCAGAGGCCATAGGTATCCATTAGTTAACGCTGCCTGCTAAGCATAGTTTGCAGCCAGTTTAATTTTTGACAAGAGGGATAGGAAAATGAAAGAGTAAAAGCAAGTTCACCTTACTTTACTATTTCTTTCCCCCTCTGCCTTGTGAATGTTTACAATTGCATACAGGGTCCCACAGCATGCAAGTACTGACGTTGGTGGTCCTCTGCATCTAATCAACATTTCATTTTTTAATTTTTTTTTTTTAATGTTGTGGTTTGCCTTTCAAACCTTTCATCTTGTCTGATTATCTTGACTGTTGCTTTCTGTATTTCACTAGATTTATTAAAATCGTTTTTGCAGTGCACCAGTTGTTGAGTGTCATGACACATTATTTTCTTTCGTCCTTGTTTCTCAGCCCATCTGCGCGTTCTCCATGATGTTATTCCAGAAGGACACTACCGCGTATATCAATTTTTTCTCTTTTCCAGCTAAAATATCGATCTTCAGGCGAGAATGTTGTTTGATTCTGTATAAACCATCCTCTGGATAGATTTCTTTTCTCGCTTAGAGCTGGGCATAAAATCATAATGTGTTGCAAGCTTTCAATTGACTCGCCGTCGCCACAAAACCTGCAGAATTTTTCATTGTCTGTGATTGTTTTCCTGGCAGCCATTACTTCACGTATGGGGAGCGTGTTCAGTCTCATTCACATAAAGGTGTCTCTGATTTTCGATGAAGGAAATTACTTTAAGTAATCCGGTAATTTGTTGATTGGTCTAATGTCCAGTTTACAGGGGATGTCCAGTACATATTTAGACTTGATCTTGTTCGTCTTTATCCAGTCGTTTTCTATCAATCTCTTTTTTGCCTTTTGGGGTCTGTTTAGGAGCTGGTCTGTGGAGATTCCTTCAGCTTCACATTTTGCTTCAATTGCATTTTTCAAAATTTCCAGTGGTTGTTCAAGCTTCCCTGCTATCTTGGATCGTAAGATTTCTATCAGTGGTGCATAAGTGTCACTCAATATCTTCCTATATAGATCCATTTGTTTCGAGACGATGATGGATTGCAGTGATTGTAGCGCTAGTTCAGCTCGAATGCGTGGCATGGAGAATGAAGCTGGCAAGTTTAAAACTTTCCTCCAGAACTGGCCTTCTACTAGTAGCCAGATGCTGTTTTCTATATTTAACATTGCTTCTGCACCGAATGTAAGAATTGCCATCACCTTTTGTCTGTAAAAAGTTATAACAGGTATCATTGAACATTTTCTGTATTTCGAGTGTATCTCTTTCGCTTGTCGGGCTAATGCTAGTGATTTGTCTTTAAGGAGCAGTATCAATTCTGACTCATTTGGTGATTGGTTTAGCCATACTCCAAGGTATTTGACCTTTTTTACTTATTCCATTCTTTCCTTTCCGATGTGGAAAGCAGTCGCTGGCCCTTTCTTGCTGTTTTGTTTTGAGTCATGATTTTTGCTTTCGTGACGTTTATTTCAAGCTGTTTTTTTGCCATGTACATCTGTAAATTTACTGTTACTCAGCAATTCCAGGCACTTAGTTTCTTCCAGTGCAGATTTCTGTTGACAGAGTCAAAAGCTAATTTTAGGTCTATGAACGCTGCATAGATTTGTGTTTTAGATTGTATAGCTTCGTGTTTTAGCAAGTTCAGGATAAAAAGGTTGATGTTAGTTCCTACGGTTTTTACAAATCCTGTCTGTCTCTTTGCATATTTTTTTTCTTTGATGGCCCAATTGTTCAAGCTCCCTAGTAAGATTTTCGCAAATACTTTCCCTAGTGGGTCCAGTAGGGCCAATGGGCGATAGTTTCTTGGCTCCTCGGTTTGCTCGTTTTTGAATATGGGAATTATGGTGGCTTGCTGCCACGTTTCTGGTATGTTTTTGATCTTCTGTATGAGTTTGAATATGCTGTTGCATATTGAGCTCCAGGAATCCGGATTCTGTTTAATTATCATGTTGGTTAGACCGTCAGGTCCTGGTGCTCTAGGTGTGTTCAGGTTCTTTATTGCTTCCTTCATGTCATCCAGGTCCCACACAAGATGCCATGAAGAGTTCTTTGGTCGCTTTTAACTATCTTTGTTCTGATGATTTTCTCCATATAGATCCGTGAAGTATTTTATCCAGCTTGCCTCAGGGACATTGGCGATCATGGCATCTTGGTTCTTTGTCTGGACATTTAACAGTGACCATAACTGTCTCGTATTCCGATTTTTCATAGCTTGTAACATTCTCGCTGTATCTTTTTGTAGTATCATTGCTTTATTGTTTTTCGTCCAGTTCCTATGTTGTTGCTTTGCCCATTTAAGTTTTTTTTTGCCAGTCTCCTGGGTTGTCTTTTTTTATTGATTTTATTATCTGTCTTCTTGAAAATGACACTGACAGAGTGCAAAATGAAAAAGTAAAGGCAGGGGAAATCGCCTTTACTCTTTTATTTTACTCGGTTCTTTAAAAGATGCAAATCCTGCCTGTAAATACAACTTTTCAGGTGGTATGTACAATGGAGCTCATTTTGTACGGGGGCATAACGTTAATGGAAGGCATAACAGCCTTGTGTTAGGCTTTTACGCCTTGCCTTAACATTACCCCCATCTTTATGTGTACGGCGCAGAAGAGGGACGAAACCCAACATGCGTTTCTGCCACTCCCTTCCTCGCTGCCATAAAAATGCCCCAGGAGTTGCTCCGGCAGTGATTTTGTATTAAAAGTAAACGCTGCCTCCGAGGGGAGCATGGCGGGCAGCGTTTACTCACTTTGCACCGTGCATCGCAAAAGTTCAGTACAAAAAGCGGCGTACACACCTGTATGCTGACTCTTGCCCTGCACCTTTGCACTCTGCTGTGCAAATGCTGAAAATTTGGCAGCGGGGAGCCGACTGCATGTATGTCCACACGTAACGGCTCCCCATCCACCAAATTATGTTATTCAGGAACAGGGATGTTGCGAGGTCTGGAAAAGATCTGGGGCTAAGCTAATGTCGGGAATGGCGGGATTCGTGGCTAGCTATATCCTTTTGTTTGTAGCCCCTGAGCTTCTATCCGGGGCTACAACCAAAAGACCCGGGGCTATAGCCCCTTTAGCCCCCCCACCCCCAGCAACGCCTCTGTTCTGGAACATTAGTTCCCATTAGTTTTATGCTAGCATGAAATTCTAATGCGAGAATTTTTGCAGGCGGAGCGGCAAGCATAAGGCGCACATTTAAATCCCCATCTGTCTCTGCCTGCAGAACGTTTGTAAACTCTCCTGGAGTGGTAAAGCAAAGCATGAACTGCTTTACGTCTTGGCTTTACGGCTCGCTATACTTCTTCACCTGTTTATAAATTCCCCCCCCCCCGCACCCGTACTGAAACTTTCATGGTCAGTTTATAAGACAGGAGCAGCAAAAAGCAAGGTGGAAAATGAAAGTGCACAGTGGTTTATGCCTTGCTTGACTGCTCTAGGAGGTGCCCTTACTTTTTGAAGGAGGAGCAGTGGTATGAAGCTCAAATAAAGTGTCCACTATGCACTTCTGCTCATCTTCAGAGAGCACATGGTTAACAGCAGCTGCGTTTTCAGGCTGGCATTAAACGAATAGGGTCTCCTTTTAAATGGGGCAGTGCATTAAATGTAGGAGTAAAAGCAAGACAGTATGATTTTACACCTCCATGTGATGCTCTGCCCCATTTTGAAGCAGTGGCAAGACTATTAGGGGATTGGAGCAAAGACAAGTTCGCCATCACGCATTCCTCTTCCGTCTTGCCAGTGCATTTCACTTTGCACAACAACAATTTGATTTCTATGGTACCCACCATGGTTTTGCAGCTGCTGAAGACCAGGGATAGTCCATAGGAATCGATTATTAAACAGCATCCGCAAGACATTTATTTGTTCTCAAGACGGAGAGGAAAATGAAGAGTGAAAGCGAGTTTGCCTCTCTTTTCACTTTCCTTCCCCCCTACGCCTTGTGAGTGTTTAAAAATGTATGCAGGGGACAATACAGCATGGAAGTGCAAATGTTGTAGTCCCTTGAATGCAATTAGCATTCCTTATCAAATAAGACAGATGGTATCCTATGAAATCTGCCTGCATTTCATGCTTGCTAAAAGTAGGAAGATTCTATAGGAATCCATCGTAGATGCTCATTAGTTTGACTATTAGGTGGCGCTGAAAGTGCTACCTTTAAGCCGAAACTATTGTCATTAAAATAAGAGCTTTATCATAAGAGGTTCAAATCAGGGCTTTGAATTAGGGTTTATAATGCTTTTCAATGGAGATTACATTTGAGGAGGGATACACAGTGTATTTGGTGTTATTTGGTTATGGATCCCTCACATTCCCTGCCCCTAGCCATTCTAATCCTATGGGTAGTCCCACCCCTGCATGCCTTTCCCTGCCTCCACACTGCCTCCACACTGCCTCCACAGCACAGGAACTCTTTGAGCTCTTCCGTGGTGGTGGCCATCTTGGATGACTGTCTCCAAGGCCATCTTTGAATGGTATATATACAATGCATCTTCCAAATAAAATTATACATTTTCATGCGATTACCACATTTTTTTCCATTTCCAATCATAACCAGCCTCGCGCCTTTCCTCCTCCCCCCACGTTTCTGAGATTTGAATGATGTTTGCACTCTGGGGACTTTTCCAGCATTATCTGCTCAGAATCGTGCCCACCTGAAAGCCCAGCTCCTTTGGTTAGGTGGCTTCTGGCTGCGGCAATGCTTGCATCCTCTGCTCTCTGTACACAGGACGCTGCGCTGCTGCTCTGACGGGAAGAGCGCTCTGACTGTGAGGTCCGGATCACCCTGTAGAGGCTGTAAAGACAGTGCCTAAGAGCACTGGTATGTGACATGCCAGGAACCCGGGAGGGGGGGCGGGGTGGCATGACGGGAGGAAAGGTAAAAGGTCACTTCTAAAACCTGCTGCATACAAAGCTTTCAATTAGGCGAGTATTCTCCAAGATTTTAAACTGTAGCTAACAGTGTTTAAAATTAGGACAATTATAACAATGGAAGGTGGCATTGCAGTCGGATCGCATTCTGTCACGTGTCTGTGTAAAGGACAAGTAGAGAAATGCACAAAATGAATGCGAGCCCGCAATATTTATACATTTCAAATAACACAATAGGATTTTTGCTGCCTGTGCTGTACTCACAGTTTGTGTGAACTGCCGGCTGCAGTAGCAAGGGGAGAGAACTGTACTGTGCAAGCCAAGCCCTTATTAATCTGCCTGAGAACGCTATCACCTCGACTGCCTGGATATGGAGACTTTCTGTGGCGCAGCGAACGCTGAGCGGTTCTGGTTAAGAGTAGCATGCGTCAAGGGAGCAGTACTGGGCAGGAGGGCCAGAGTGCAACCCCTGTACCAAGTCAACCAGCACAGGAGTTGACCCTCCTTACCCAATACTAGCAGTTTGTTTAGATTGCTACCGTCTTACTTTAGGGGAGCCCTGGACGTATTTGTACATTTTATTGTGTAATAGTCTGAGACATTCTCTAATCCTATAAGAAATAACATATGTGAACTCAACATACATTGCGTTTGGGCCAATTCGCTGTGGAGAAAGACAGGATTCGGTCCAACATACTGAATTCCAACACCTGTATGGTGTACTTTGCCTGGGCCCAGGATGCCCTTCCTCCATATCTTTTTTGTTTTCCCTGCACCTACCGTCCCCAGATACAACCTGAAGAGAGTAGGCAAGTCCAGCTTCCCAGTCATGGCCGCCCAACTGTGTAACACACTGCCCACCGAGATTAAATCTATCCAAGTATTTGCCAACTTCAGGAGAAGTGTCATCTCGTGGCTTCTCAGCAAGAACTAATTTGGTTCCGTCATTATATCTTTTATCAACAAAAATGTAAATGTACCTGTCCATCCATCTATGCATGTATGTACTTTCTGTTCTATGCACTGCTTTCTGTAATCATTGTCTTATCTCATGAGCGTCCAGATACCCCCGGGTTAGGTGCTCTATATATGAAAAATAAACAAACAAACAAACCGCATGAGGAAAAATGCAGTGTAATAAATGTGTCCACTTTGTGGACCATTTATGCATAAAACAACAGGCAATGTAATGAACCTGTGTATTTAGTTTCCGTTATGCATGAATCTACACATTTTTGTGTATTGAGAATGCGCCAAATAGTGCAAAAAAGTACATTTTCCCGGGTGCATAGTCTGAGCTTTACTCGCTCTGTAAGAACTTGCATCGCCGAGTCACTTCTCGTGTGCTCTTGACACCTTCTGACTTCACATGGTTCAGTAAACCCCCATTGTATCTCTTAATGCCATCCCCTTTCCAGCTCATTTATTTTATCTTAGTGTTTGTCCTTTCCTGGCTAGGTCCCATTTACTGGTGTTCATTGAAACTATTTGTTACATAGTCACCATTATGATTTAATGTTCTGTAATATCAGCAGTGCCTGATCATTGTTTTTTTTGTGTGCTTTTTTTCACTTGGCGTTCAATGGTGACTGCACACCAGGATATGCTAAGGGACAAAGCGGTGTAAACATCCATTCATCTCAACATGGGGGGTGGAGGAGGCATCACCACAAAACAGCCCTGTTGACAACCCACATCTCTCCACAGAATATAGGAGGGAGACTCCCCCTAGCACACCACAAGGCACAACACTTGCAGGCTAGTAGGGACACGTGCCACAGGTTCCCAAAGCAGAGGGGGTGGAATGGAGTGCCACCACTAACCAACCCACTAAAAAACTCATCCCTCTGCTTATACCTCTCAAACTCTAAACAAAACACAACCATACCTATAAAAAGCAATAAATCACACACACTTCACTACACCACAACAACAAAACGGACCACACATAGTGTTAAAAAGGTTATTTCATTGCCATAACTCCTTGCAGTCAGCCATTCTTGGAAATACACACACACTGTGCAAGAAAGAGAGACAAAGATGGCCAGCCAGAAGCATCTGTTTAATCAACTGTTTTACAATCTGAAAAAAGAAAGCCTCACTCTTGTTCTGCCTACACCATGCCTTTATAGGATGGTAAGCATTACACATCAGTTCTGTTCTGAAAGTGAACCTTATAACACAATTGGTCACATTTCTACAGGCAAAGTGTATTAACTCTTTTCATTGTCCATAAACACTTCCTGAAACTCATGATTTCTTCTTTCCTGCAATGGCCTCATTTATGCTAATCAGCACGTCTGGTTGTTTCCCAAATTCACTGAATCACAGGGCATATGTTGCAACTTTAAAACTGGAAACAAGCAGTTCTGGAATGATGCACACTTGTGCACATTCTGCTAAGGACATGAGATTTGCTGCTGCATTCTCATTGGTTACCTCGCCTAGCTTTTATACTGCTTATTTTGCTGCCAAGTTACATTTACAAAAAACCCTTAAGCACCACCGCTGAAAAATGTATATTCCTACCATTTAAACTACTAAATCACTGCACCTTGGCTTCTGTTCAGACACTCCATTTTCTCAAAAACCTTGGCATGGGTTGCTATTTGTCTGCACTCCACACAGCCCTATATTTTCTGTTTGTTCAGCACTTTTACATTTCTTTAAGGCTTAAGGCCTGTATGTATTTGTAATGCATGCCATGGTATCCATTTTGGGAAAGATGGTTACCTTTTGCTATGGCAATTGTTAGGTCAGAGAGCTATATTCTGTCTTATTTATATTATGCTCAATTTAATATTTTCCATATCTCCCAAATAAATGTGTATATCTATACCTCTTTCACCTATTCTCTGCCACCTTCAGGTTACTTTGTCCCTATTTCCTAATGTACCTGTTTGGAATAAGGGCAGCATGGCTGCCTCAATGGACAATGTTTCGGACTTTTACAATGTTAGACAGGAGGGCGGGACATGGGCCTTGCGTGACATGTTCATCTGTCCTTCACCAGAGGGAGGGAGGTTCTGCTCCTCTTCAGTAGCCTTGCTCAACAGCACATGACAACTACCGACCGAAGAATCACAACTATGCACAGCGAACAGTGTAAACCGAACTGAAGCGGCCAACAGCACATCACAGGTCACTTGCACGTTTTCCATCTCAGTCCTACTAACATACCCACCATCCTGCTTTTTAGATCTGCCAGAGCACCGGGGGACCACTCAGGTGATGATACTGTGCAGTATAAGTATCCTTTGACATAGCATAAAATAGTGACCATTTGTGTGCGACTTCAAGCTCGTCCATCCACATTCCCAGAAAAGGGTAGATTATGGTCCTGATTGGCAACCTAAAAAATACTGGAATTCTCCAAGTATGATTTTTGTTGGAACCTGGTCCTTTTATCCTATCCCGCAAAATTACTGCTCATGATCTCTCTGATGATATCGCAGCTGCCGTTATGTGCCCCCTTGGTTTGACCTGTGCACTGTCTATTTTTCCCACACTATCGATAGGGCATGTTGTGCTGTGATTCCATTGGGCACTGCATGCCATTACCATCTCACCAACACACCCCTGGCATTAATTGTATTTGTGTATTTGTCATATGGAACATAGGGGTTTGGACAGAAACATTATAGAACAAACATAACCAAGAGCGGAACAAACCTCTGAGGTGCCTTGAAGTAGTGAGGTATTGTGATCAAAGTGTCCCATAAACCATGTTGTGAGGAGGGAGTAGGACCATGAAAGGGGGGAAAACGTTTTTTAAAAAGTTGACACGCCATACAACAATTTCATATTGTTTTTCTTACAAAAATCTTATCAGATTCTTATGAGGTCTTAAAGAAATCCTACTTCAAACTTTATAGTCTATAAGAATCCTGCAAGTACTATGGTGTCATATAGGGTCTTGTAAAGTTTTTATTATTGTTCAGAAAATCCCTCTAGTTTCTCAAAAGTTCTTATAAGCCAATATTGCTATTAGATGGCCATGTACTTACAGTTTTCCATCTGCTTTTATGAATCAGCAGTTAATATTACTAAGGCAATGGTAGTGAAGTCCCTTTTCTATGCCTACACAAAAGGACAGACCGTTGCTCCTGCTAATGCTCGTTAAGTATGCATGCCGAGACTTACAGTTATTAAGTGGACTATATCTGGTAACTGGTCTCGGGAAACCTTATTGCGCTATACTGGTCTTTACTGGATATATGACAGCTCTTTTGGCATCAAAAATAAATGGGAAAAGCAAACATGTCAAGATTTCACAACATCATGCATTCCAATATATATTTTGAGGTACACTATGTATGCACTAAACGTAAAACCAACCCTAAGTGTTTGGAAAATACATTACTACATTTCCTTTTATTGAAAAGGACAATTTTTATTCAATTAGAATTTTTAAAAAACATATTTAAACAATTAAAGAAAATACCAAAAAGCCCAAACTATTGGCATGGCCTATGCTTGTTTTTAAATTGGTGGTGCATTAAAGGCAGGCATAATAGCAAGATTAAATGTGGCTCATTTTGGAGTTCCCCGTAAATTGCACTGTTTACACTTTTGCGTAGGCAGATCCCCTACACACAGTTTTCAACATTTGCACAGCGGATTGAAAAGGTGACGTTCACACTTGCAAGCCACCCTTTTGCACTAGGCTGTGCAAATTCAGTAAATGCCACTGGGCATGTATGCATGGTAGGCAGTGTTTACAATGGATTCCTATGGGGTCCGCTTGCTTTTTGCTAGTGTAAAATGCAGGCAGACTTCTTAAGAATTCACAGCATTTGAGCCAACATGAAAATACATGAAAGCGCAAATGCATGGAGCCTTTGTATGGCGGAGAGGAAGGAGAAGGTGGAATCAAAACTTGCAATCTGCCCCTCAACTCCACCATACAACTTAATGAAATTGATGTTGACAAATATGAAATGTGCAAAATCCCTATGCAAAGCTTTGGTCCATTTTATTTACGTTATGGCTCATTAAAAATGAGCTCCTTTGCCTTAACCCCTTCATTTAATGCTGCAGCTCATTTTCATGCTGTCATAAGGCGGTTGGGGGAGCACGGAGTGGAGTTACGATCCCTGCCATGCTGATCTCCTCTTTCTTGTGTCAGCTCTTTTTTTTT